>NC_053141.1:41121484-41445835 GCF_016808335.1 Panicum virgatum | reverse complement strand
CTTGATGCTAATCTATGTTCGAAATAAATTTATTATTTTGTCCTCTAAATTGTATATGAGACATGTCATACAAATCGAGGACAGTAGCTTCAGATTATTCTAAAATGCACAAATTCTATTGGTTAAGTATACCTAAACTTAATTCCTATTGCTATCTTTAAGGGATCAATTATGGTTATTGCTATCTGCATGTTTGGGCAACCTCGAGTGCTCTGAAAATAGTCATCAATCAGACATCCTCCACTAGAATTGCTCACTGGATTAATTATAATTTTCAATCAGATGGACATCATTAATTCATTATAGTACCAACACTCTTTATTCTTAGAATTTAGTATGCTATCATTTCAGGTTCACCTGGTTCAGTATTATAATTTCAGGTTCAGGAACAAAGTAAGGATTCTAATTGGTAACTTTTGTGGTGCGTTTGGCGACCTCCGGTCACCAAGAGTAATCAGTAAGTTTAGTCGTATATTTCATTTAAAGATACGGGGACTCCAATTAGTCCAACTCAGTGTAGATTTGTTTACAGTTCAAGGGGTTCATTGTCTCCTCTAAATGGATCATGGTATGGTCGTAAGAGATTAAGAGTACAATCTGGTCTGGCACCATTGGTTGAATAAGAAAATGTATTTACCACTTGGTGATGTGACAAACTCAACAAACCTCGGGTATGGTCGTGGTCGTAAGAGATTAAAAGTAGAATCTGGTCTGGCACCATTGTTTGAAGAAGAAAGTGTATTTACCACATGTGTAGTAACTCAATTATTTTTTAGTGTACCACACCATTGGTTGATTATTCAACAAACCTCGGTTTACAGTGTATTTTCCAGAAAAATATTGGTTTACCACACGTGTACTAACTCAATTTTTTTTCAACACTGTAGAAATTTTGGAGCAAAATGATGCAAGCTGATGTATTCTTGCGCGTTTTTGGCATCCACTAGGAGATGGAACATTCATCGAACTGGAGTAGGTGTGGATAGGCGCATGGAGGATCTCGACACTGATGTAGGCACACTTAAGTACTTAACAGAGCATGCACAATATCTTTAGTTGGCTTATAAAGAAAACTTTTTGTTTCTGCCACAATGAAAAGTATAGATCATTAATTTGTCCATGGTCGAAAATAGATAATATATGTTATGACATGTTTTTTAGTGTAGAAAAACAATTGATGATTATAGTATAGCATCATCCAGTATATTGCATTTCAGGTATCTGATAATTGTGTTTTGTGTCCTTAAATTTTTATTATTAACCATTTGTCTAACTATTTGCGTGAAGGATTCAAATGAATTGATGTGTGAACTGTGAACAGGCCGTCCATTGCTTAAAACATGTTATAAATGCTCAATGTCGGAGAAAATAATTGTGATATAGGTTAAGGCTTTTGTTATTGAATACACCCTCACAGTATATATGTCTTTTCGTATTCTATAAAATTATTATTTATTATTATATTTTTAAAAACACGTGCGTGCCGCACGTACACTCTACTAGTATCTATAAAGCCCCTACTTGAATTCACTTACTCCTTAGAACTCACAATCAACTCCTTTAAATGTATAATGCTCGGATCCATTTCACTTGAAAAGAAGTGGACCTTTTGGATCAGTCAGAGTTTTACAAAGCTATAATGCACAAGCTGGTAGAAGACAGAGGCACCTTTTGAGATTATAAAGGCTAGATAGTAAAAGCTAGATGATCTAGGTGGATCCAAACAGGCTGTAAAAGTTCCATACTTGTCACTTTGGATTTCACGTACGTTTAAAGGAGTTGATTGCGAGTTTTAAGGAGTTTTGCTCTATAAGTTCCATATGTTGCAATTTTGCAAAATCGCTACAAATGTAGATTATCTCATATATATTTGTAAAAGGAGGTTATAGCAAGTTTTGGTTCAGTAGGCCCTTCGGAAGTTTTATGCTCAGTTTAGTATGCGAGATAGCATGGTGCTATATGTCATGCATAATGGGGAACATATCTAGTGAAAATCACAACATTCGTGAAAATCCATGTAAATCACGACAAAACAGTCATCTAAATTCACCAAAAAAATCACACATGTAGATGATATGATGATACACAACTTGTAAAATATCTTGTTCAAACTCGACTTCGTTTGTGAGATATAAAAATAGTTTGAAATTTATTATTTTTATATCTCACAAACGAAGTCGAATTTGGACAAGATATTTTACAAGATTGTGCATCATTATATCATCTACATGTGTGATTTTTTTTGTTGAATTTAAACGACTTTTTTGTCATAGTTTGCATGAATTTCCATGAAGATTGTGGTTTCCACCAAATATGTTTTCTGCATTAATGTTCACTCAATACGGAACTCACAAAAAAAGAGAAAGAAACACGACTATTTATAATCCATCGATGTTCAAATTACAGACACATAAAACAGTGGGATCGGACAAATTTAACCATACATACACCAAAGAGAAAAACCTAAATATTTTGAGAGGAAAGTCAGAGACGCCTAATAAATCTTCGACTCCTCAAATGTCAAAGATCACCCGTATTCCTCAGAAACATGCCTCCTCTGTAATGAAAGAAGAGTGTACATACCATCAGCGCCCGATGCCACTGGGGCCTGTTTAGAAAGAAAGCATAACGGCGGCGGCGACGGCGGCCACCACGGCGGCGGCGACGCCGGTGCCCATGCCCGCGCTGCCGCTCTCATCAGCGGCTGGACCAGGAGACTCCGCTGGCGTGTCCGAGGCGTGGGTGGGTTCGGGCGGGCCATCGGCGGCTGGGCCTGTGGCCGCCTCCGCCGTTGACGGCTCCTCGGCGGCGGCGGCAGCCTCGCTGCTGCCGGAAGGCCCTTCCGCGGCGGCGGCGCTGCTGTCGGGCGACGCGGCCTCTTCCGACGAGGACGCGGAAGGGCTGCCGGACGTTTCGCTCTCGGGGGCACCGGCGGGGGACGCCTCCGACGCGGTGCTTTCGCTAGGTGACGACGCGGCACCGGACTCGGAGGTGGGCGCCTCGGATGGCGCGGTCTCCGACTTGGAGGCCGCCGGGGTCGCCTTGGGGGTCGCCGCGGCGTGCTCCGGCGACGCCGCGGGGGCCTTCTCGGACTTCTCGGCTGCCGCGGGCGCCTTCGACGGCGAGGCCGACGAGCCCGAGGCCGAGTGCTTCGGCGAGGCGGCCGGGGCCTCCGCGGCGAAGGCCACGCTGGCGGCGGCGGAGGCGACGAGGAGGACGACGGCGAGAGCGAGAGCGCGGGCCATGGTGGGTGGTGCGTGCAATCCTGCTCGTCGGTTCCCGTCTGGTGGTCACGGCGAGAGGAGTCGCCGCTGAGCTATATAGGCGACGGCGGAGGGGAACCTGCCGGCGAGAGAAACACGGTGGAGTCGGTGTCTATATTTGGGCCGCCTCCATGGGCTCCCCCTCCGCCTGCGACGATGGCGGGGGCGCGCGCCATGCGGTGTCCCGCTGGGAAAAGGGCGCGGGTATTTTTGGTCTGTTTGTTTGCAGCCGTTGGATCCGCGTCCTTTCAGATCCTACGGCTGTATTTGGGCCTGCGATCATGACCTGTGACGCTTGACTAGAGTTGACCACCCGTGTGACGCATTGCATGAATTTCGCTCATAGTTTTGTCCGTGTCTGTGACCTTTTAACCTACTCTGTCCAGAATTGGTTTTTTTACACAATAATAAAGTAAAGGACTTCCGGCCCGCCGTAAGTTAAACTCAGAAGTGTGTGCATGCACATGAAGGATAAGAAGATAGAGAAAAAAATACTTACATGCACATAATTTCAAAATAAAAAAATTATAGTTTCAAAACGGAGTATCAAAATTAAAATCTGATTGCACAGACTTGTTTGGTTCAATAAAAGCTTCAAAACAAGATCTCACATCTTTATGTTTTGATCATATAATTTTTTTGAGAGAAAATATTTTTTCGTATATTCTAATTTGCTTATGATGTTTACAAAAATTACTTATGGGTTTACATAATATTGCTTTTGCATGCCCGAGTTCAGTTAAGTGGATATTGATGTTCACATTGAGATAGACTGTTTAGTGTCCATAGTGGATAAATATAAACAATTTTGTTAGATAGCTGAATATTGATTGCATGATCAATAATAGGTAACTTTAGCAGCTCGGTTGAGCATTTTAACTAATTTATTTTGGCATTTTCTTATTGTACACAAAGCAATTTATGGGTTTTAAAAAGTATTGTCGAAATATATTCAAGTGGGATCTTGTTTTGAAGGTATTCTCGAAAGAGATACAATTGTGCAATCGGAATTTAAATTTGATAGATGATTTAAGAACTACAACTTTTTTTAGCTTTGAAATTGCTTGCATGTGCCACTCTCTCACGGTAGTGGAGTGTGAGTTTAGTCTGACGTACAATAGCCTGAACGTATGGCCAGCCATAATAAAGTCATTACCTAAAGTAAATAAATGTATTCGCCTCAGAAAAAGTTAAATAAATGTAGAGAAGTAGAGATGATGCTTGTTCCTTCATGTGTTGTGCTCTGTTCCTGCTTGAAGCGTAAGTATTGGCCTTGTTTGGTTGATCTAGCACACGATTCTCGAGAAGAGAATCTCGCATGTATAGAGTACTAAATGAAGTCTATTTGCAAAAAAAATTAATGATGGGTGTAATTTTTCGTGACGAATCTAATGATGGTAATTAATTGATAATTGGCTACAGTGATGCTACAGTAAACATCCTCTAATCACGCGGTCAAATGTCTCATTAAATTCTTCAGGGTTTCTGAAGTTGGTTTTGAAAACTTACTTAATTTAATACCTCTAATTAGTAGTGAAAGTTGATACAAATTCTAGCATAACACAAACCAAACAGGACCGTTATCATGAAGTTTAAAACGTCGCAGTGCTCCGTAGGAAGGAATAACTATCTATACTAGTGACGGTGATTTATGAGCTGAGTTTTGCGAAACTATGTTCGGTGAAGTTTTCAGTCAAGTCTATCTATACTCTACAGTCTACACCGATTATAGGTACAATGAACTTCTGCACTTTAAAAGTACAGTATCAAATATATCTGTACATGTGCACAGTTACAAATAATGTGCACCCGTTGAAAAAGCATAACAGTTGTCCATTGTGCATTTGTGCTTGAGCCGAATTGCCGAAAGAGCCAGTGATATGGCACCACGCAGGGGCGAAGCTAAGTTATGACTAGGGGGTGCCGATGTACCTAAAAAAATATAAAAAATAATAAAGTTTTTTTGTCACTATATATGCATCTACTTACCTCGATGCGGTACACGCAGAAGATTATGCACGTGCATATGATACGTCATGAACTCAAGATGTATATCGGTAAAAAAATTCTGAAGCATAACCAGTTCATCTACTATTTTAGAGTCAGATACCCATGTTTGAAATTATCAATATGCGGCACCGGTTCCACTGGGCCTGTTCAAAGCCCACAAAACGTTGCGGCCTATTTAAATTAAAGCCCATTACCACCAAACTTCCCGATGAATCCACGAGCATGCGCACACCTTCTCCTCCACCCCCCCCCTCACTGATATCTGGGGCCCATGGCGGTGCGCCTGCGCGGGGAAGTCCTTGCGCAAATCTAATCTAATCCGTTCATTCTCCATCGGACGGCCGACGTCAGAGGGCAGCACCTAACGCGCCCTTGACAGCGCTGATATGTTCTCGGCGAGCCTATGAGAACAACACCAGCTCCGTTCCCCCGCGCCTCCGCCCACCCGGATCCGGAAAACCCTAACCCTAGAGCTCGCCCGGGCGCCGCCATGGATCCCGACGGCGACCCGGCGTTCCACCGCAGCGAGGCCATCTCCGCCGTCCAGGACGTCGACCAGTACTACGGCGACGACGACGACTTCGACGACCTCTACAACGACGTCAACGTCGGCGACGGTTTCCTCCACGCCTCCCACCAGGCGCCGCCGCCCCCGCCCCCGCCGGCCCAGCAGGCCCCGCCGCCGCAGCAGAACCAGCGCCAGCAGCAACAGCTGCCTCCGCCGCCCCAGCAGCAGCCGCAGCAGCATCCACCGGCCCACACCCTCCCGCCGCCGCCGCCACAGGCCCCACCCCCGCAGCAGCAGCAGCAGGTACGCATCCCAGGGGTGCCCGGTCCTGCTCCTGGCATACCTCCCGCCCAGCCCAACCTCCCGCCGCCACCTCAGCCTCCGGCCGCGCCCCCGCCGCCGCTGCCTCAGCACCCCCAGATTCAGCAAGGCGACGGGATGAACCGCCCCGGAGGGAACTTCGGCGGTGGTCCCATCGTGGTCGGGAACGGTGGCCCCGCTGGCGGGGGTGACGGCCCTGGCGGCACGACGCTGTTCGTCGGGGAGCTCCACTGGTGGACGACGGACGCAGATCTGGAGTCCGAGCTCAGCAAGTATGGGCCGGTGAAGGAGGTGAGGTTCTTTGATGAGAAGGCCAGCGGCAAGTCCAAGGGCTATTGCCAGGCCGACTTCTACGACCCTGGTGCAGCCGCTGCATGCAAGGAGGGCATGAACGGGCACCTGTTTAATGGCCGTCCATGTGTTGTGGCCTTTGCCACACCGAACACTGTGCGACGGATGGGCGAGGCACAGGTGAAGAACCAGCAGGCCATGGCTGCACAGACGTCCTCTATGCAGCCGAAGGGTGGGCGAGGCGGTGGTGGTTCCGCAGGGCCACAGGTAGGTGGTAATTATGGTGGTGGCCGTGGAGGAGCTGCTGGACCTGGTGCTGGTGGTGGAGCAGGTGGAGGCGGTGGGAATTGGGGAAGAGGCGGCGGAGGCATGGGAAATAGAGGTCCTGTTGGTAATATGAGGAACAGAATGGGGCCTGGTGGTGGCCGCGGGATCATGGGCAATGGAGGAATGGTTGCTCCGCCACCACCTATGATGCCACCGGGTGGAATGCTGGGGCAGGGTTTCGATCCTACTGGCTATGGCGCTATGGGAAGGATGGGTGGTGGATTTGGCGGTTTCCCTGGTGGACCAGGAGCCATGCCATTCCCTGGGCTGATGCAGCCATTCCCGCCGGTTGTTGCTCCACATGTTAACCCGGCTTTCTTTGGCCGTGGTGGGATGGGTGCTGGCGGAATGTGGCCTGATCCCAACATGGGGGCTTGGGGTGGGGAGGAACAATCAAGTTATGGGGATGATGCGGCATCTGATCAGCAACATGGGGAAGGGGGAAGCCATGGGAAGGAGAGGCCACCAGAGAGGGAGTGGTCTGGTGCACCAGAGAGGAGGCGTGAGAGGGAGAGGGATGTGCCCCCAGCACAGGAGTGGCCAGATAGGAGGCATCGGGATGAGCGTGACATGGACCGAGAGAGGAATCGTGACTATGACAGAGAGAGGGAAAGAGATCGTGACAGAGAGAGAGATCGAGACAGAGACAGAGAGAGGGACAGAGACAGGGAGAGGGACAGGCATAGGGATGACAGAGATCGCTATGGTGATTATCACAGGCACAGAGATCGTGATTCAGAACGCAACGAGGACTGGGACAGGGGGAGGTCATCTGGAATACGCAGCAGGTCGAGGGAGGCCGACCACTCCAAGCGTAGGCGGATGACACCTCAATAATGTAGCTTGGTGAGCTACTAATGTAGAGGCAACAATGATCCAGGGCAGCATCTTATTTGCACACAGGCATGGTTCAGTAGCAACTAGCATCTTCTTAATCAATCTGGCTATGGTGTTCATGTGTCTCCGGCGATTTGTTGTAGCAAGAATTTGAGATGTAAGTGAAGCTTAATCTGATTACTTGTTTGTTTCCAACTGTAACCCTCTAATTTTAATTGTACTGTTTGGTAGTCGCATGCTGGTAACACCATGTAATATGCCTTTTTGTACCGGGACTTTTCTTGTAACTTGTCATGTACAGAAAATTGTTTCTTTTTCCATTCTGATTTGTTCATTTGTAGCTACACGGCATTGTCTAAGGCAACAATTGTAACATAGTGTACTTGTCTAGGACAATGGAATGTAAATTTTGTTGCTGTAACAATTGATGTCTCCCTGTAATCATCTTGTTTGGCAATATGTATTTAGGAAAAGGGAATTTGTAAAGGCTATTTTGTTGTATATTGGGTTTGTAATACATTATTGATTGGAAGTGGGAGCATTGATATATACATGTAGAGAGGATGATGCAATAGATTAACAGTTATGTTGACCTCAATCGCATTGTGCCTATTCTTGATTTCTTGTATGAATATGCATCTTAAACACTAGATAGTGTATCATCTGTACGAATCATTGACATAATTTTTTTTATATAAAGATGGATCACTTGAGCACCTGTTCGGCTAAGCATAGTAGCATGCACACAGAATGATTCTTGAAAATAGGAGGATGAAGATATTAATGAATTGTTTAGTTGAAATATTTGAAATGGTTTTAGTGAACTGTTGTAGGACTTGAAAAACATTATGATGGATGATTGGTTTCATTAGAGCACAGAATTGCTGAACATTCATTAACGACTTATTTCTGCCAACCTACTAGCTGCTTTACAATATTTGTCTTTTCCAGTAATGATGAATAATCATATTTTCAATAAATATACATGGTGTGGAGGGAAAACATTTTTATCTTTACTTTGATAAGATACTTGGCGAAAAAATAAGTTAGCTAGGTAGACTCTGGAGTTCAGTCTGACTAGTAACTTATCCTGGTGGACTTCAATAAGTACTTTCAGAGCATGCTATCTTTGATTTTTGGAATAAGGGCACACTTGGGTATGCTTGAGTGGTATTTTGTGAAAAATATTACTTACCATTTAGTTCAGTGCCATGACTTCTTTATCTGAAGATGATCTGTATTTTGCTACATAACTCTGCATGATTCCTGGTCGTTTGCAAATATGCTATGGATTACTTTATATTTTTTTTATATATGTTACATGTCCAATATTTAGTGCTCTTTTGCGCAAAGATGGAACATTTGTAGTCTATTTACTTGAGCTGTTGACCTTTTGGAGCTTCTAGATGTTAAATATACTCCTTCCGTCCCAAATTATTAGTCGATTTGGCTTTTCTAGGTTCATATATTTTGCTACGCACCTGCATATATATTGTAGCATAGCAAAATCTATGTATCTAGAAAAGCCAAAACGACTAATAATTTTGGACGGAGGGAATATTGTATTAGGATATCTTCCTAGCTTTCTGTACATTTGTTTTGCTAGTTTTCAGTACTGTTTTGCCATTCTGTATCAGGAATAGGGTGCACTCTGTTTGTGGTAAACATAGAAATAGTATGGTTATGGCTGCAATGCCATATTCCTTGTAATATTTTTAGATACTATGTGGAGGGTGCTTGCTATAATTATTTCTTGTATTTTCCATCGTGAGGTTCTTCCATCATGTGAAGCCACAGTATGCTTGCTTTGACTTGTACCTGGTCTTTAAGTGGTACTGCTGTGCTTTATCACGGTTTTTGCAGACTTCCCAATGCTATGTGGCTTGTCGTGGTTTATTCTCATGCACTGTTTTGTGTTCCGTTGTAACTTTTTATATGGACACTAATGCATTTCTTCTCATTTTGCAGGAATGCGTGGTTGGGACCCTGTTCAGCTGTGCAAAAGGCCTACTTCCCTGGATAATAGTTGCTGCCTCGTATTGTATGCAGTGTTAAATGTCTGAGTTTCCTGAAGACGTAATGATCTAGTTGTGTAATTCAGGACTGATGCTTTGCGTTGTTGTTATCGAAGAACTGAGACAAATATGTCTGTAGTAGCCTTAGGATGATCAAATGGTTTGTGTTATGGTTGTCCTTTGCCCATCTACCTCTGTTGGTAGTGGACAAATTATAATGACTTTTTGACATTCTTGTTGTTCATCCTTCTTTGAGACATGTAACTGATTGTTGCTTCCTTCCTTTTTCCCTCGCGCGGGGTGGAAGCATGGCTGGTGTACCTTGCGAGTTATGATCTATTTTTTGTTCGTTGTTGTTATATTGTCCATATTTAACAACCGTGTGATTTTAGCAAGAAATTTCTGCGCCTTTTATTGTGGGTGTCCGGGATTGTGCAATGGGTGCAGTCTTTTCACTCATCCTGTGACACTGACGCATGGCATCTGTTAGTTTATTTTTTATCTGGGATTTGCACTGTTTCTTTTCGCTAGCTCATGCTACAGTAACAAAGCTGATGAACCATGCCAAACTGACTCTATGAGTCCTAGTTGGATCAAAACAGCCTCGCCCTTGCTACTGTAGCGGATGCCAAACTGACTCTATGAGCCATACTTGGATCAAAACCACCTTGAGTACAAAATATATTGAATTATTGATGCAAAACAAAGCCCTGAGGTGTTCGAAGTCGTTAAGACCATTTTTGCCCCATATGCTCCATAGGTGACTTACTGATTCCATATGTTTCATTCTTGGTGAATTCTTTTGCACACAGCATTTCAGGATGAATCTAACTCATGTTTGCATGTTGAATGTATGTCTACCAACATTAAATCCGCCTTTTTTTTCCATTTTGTTGATGTATGACAAGAATACAGTGCTTTTATATGTACTATCAATTTGATTGTTCATCACATTTTCTTCTTGATTTATAATCTATCAGGCTAAATAGAGCAATGAAAGGGGTGCCATAGAGGTGATAGATTGTGTTATCGACTGGTTTGATGCCAAAATCCAATTACCATTAGAGGGGGTTGGCACAAATATTCAAAATGTGGGCGAGCTGAACGTTGCTGATTTGCCAATAAATTTAGTCAATGCTAATTTTTTGGAATTCAGCCAAACAAACGTCAAAATTTACAGGCTTGCTCGTATTTTTGGCAGGGAATATTTTGGAACCCAACCAATCAAGTCCTATATACCCTTAGGCTTTGGCCTAAAAATTTTCACCTAGTTTTTGATGCCATGGGAATATGAAATATTCGTATAATCTTCATTATCTTCTGCGGGCACTAAGCAAGTGTGGCTAAAATATCTGTGGTTATGCATAGGGATGCAAGTGGGTACACAATGGTGTTTTACAGGTCAACTAAATAATTATGATGGCATGCCATCCTAGTTCATTTCTCCTCCTAAATTAATTTCGCACAATGTCATTCTAGTTCATTTTGGCCCTGTTTAGTTCCCACCCCATAAACCCCGTAAACGCAAAAAAAACGTCACATCGAATGTTTCAACACATGCATGGAGTACTAAATGAAGTCTATTTACAAAACTTTTTGCATTGATGGGCTGTAAATCGCAAGACGAATCTAATGAATCTACTTAATCCATGATTTGCAACAGTGATTCTACAGTAACCATCCGATAATTATTAATTAATCATGAATTAATTAGCATCATTAGATTCGTCTCGCGATTTACAACCCATCTATGCAAAAAGTTTTGTAAATAGACTTTATTTAGTACTTCAAATTAGCAAGATTTCAATGCAAAAAAATTTTGCGCTGGAACTAAACACGACCTTTATCAAAATTTTGGGTCGTCCCAATAACCTAAAGTAAATCACTCTGTTCGCTGTTTGGTTCCTCCAGCCAGCCAACAGTATTTTCCTCTCACACAGCTCCAGCACCGGCCTCCAGCCACCAGCCAATCAACAATATTTTTCTCTCACACCACTTCAGCACCAGTACAGCGAACAGAGTGATTTACTTTGTGAGAGGAAAATATAACTTGCATCCCTAGTTATGCACCTTTAAATATAGAAGCTTTAGCTCATATGAGCTACCAGCATATCAGTAGGAAATTCAATTTGTTACCAGCAATAAGTAGATCTGACTCCTAGCGTTCCTTCTAGAGTAACATTTTACCATTGACATTAGTGTATCCTTTGGTATTTGTGTACCCGTCCCTAGATTTGGTATTGGGAAAAATTCAAATTACTCCCCTAAACTGGTTCAATTTACTGCAGGGACGATCAAACCTCGTGCCCTCCACCAGCAAAGCTGGTGGCATTACTTGTTCTTCCGGCCCTTCAAGTATACCCCAATCTACATCATTATTTGGTAAAATTTTGGCGTGTAAAACTTGTGAGCGCCAGACATTTTGAGTGTGCATCTTCTGCCACTTGAAACTAGATCTGACCGTCATGTAGGCCGGGAAGACGAAAAGCCCGTTTTCTTTTGGACCTAAATTCCACGCCCAACCTGGCCATTAAATCCATCAGTCCGGCAAACTTGGGCCGAACATCAGTTTGTTTTTAGTAGCCAAACATGTGTTTTAATTGGAAAATAAACGATTCACCACGGCCTTAAACGGCCGTGGGCCCGGCACAGAACATTTTTATGCTCAGGTTTACTCAAAACTGATCGTCTTGACACATTTCACCATGGACTATCAGATGTATCCAACTAAAACGCTATGTCCATACTAGCAAAAATGTTATGTCTGGTCCAGTTTCTACTGTCTTTTCGAAATCTTGCTTTAGTCTCACTGGCAGGGTGATCGAGGAGCGTCGACGACGCTTGGCGCCTCATAATGTAGAGTACTTGACCTGCGTCAAGGACTGGGAAGATGCTGATGCAAGGGCGCAACATGATGTCGAGAAGTTGACGCGAGATTTGGAGTTAAAGTTTGGCATCAAGGACAATGCTGAAGGTCAGGCTGCTGGAAATGAGTAAGTACTTCACAAATTCACATGGAAATGAGTTAAATCATGATCATTGATTCTTCTATTGTCTATGTTTGCTAGGTCTGCCTCTGTCAATGGCTAGTCATGAGAAGTGAAGGCAAGGGGCAAGGCTGGGCCTAGGCAAAAGGCCAGCAGCATCACCAAGTCAGCAGTAGTGTTTTGCAATTTGATCTTCTGTTTGTAATGTACTAATGAATCTGCTGAACTTGAACAATGTGATGTAATTTTGAACAATTATAGAGTTTGGCTGTACTCTTTTTCCCTTCCTAGGGTTTCTCACAAGGGTGAGTTTTACCTAGGAAGATTTTTAATGAGGCAGCAACACTTGATCACATAGATCAAGTGTTAAAACAGCTCTATAATTATGTTATCACTTATCAGTTAAGTGATATTTTGCTATATGTCTCTGTGTGTGGCTGGCTGTGATCTGTGATCTTTTTTTTTGAATTGTTTGTTAAATTTGGAGTAGGGTGAGATGTATTTTGAACTATGGTCTTCGGGCGGCCCGGCCTGGGCTGCAGTGCCGGGTTCCAGCAGGCTGGCCCGGCACGAAACAGGCCTGCGGGCCCGTGCTTGGGCCGCTGGTAGAGCCCGTGGGCTGGCACGGCACGGCTAAGAGCGGGCCAGACCGGGCTCGTGCTAGGCCATTCGGGCCGGGCGGCCCGAATGACCATCTATATATCCGTGGGACCGGTCGTTGACGTGACGCGGCATCGTACTTTCTGCGATTCTATTTTCCTTCAAATGATCTGTATGAGTTGTGATTCTTCTGGTTCAAGCAGTTACCCCCAAACTGCAACAGCGCGCTTCGTCTTCTGGATTTTATTTACGAAATTTTCAACTCCGAAAACAAATTGTAGCTCCTGCTACACTTAATTTATACTTTTTTCACTAGGAGAGGTAACAGAGGGCTCCCCGGCCCCGCTGCCAACGCGGGGGATGAACCCGGTCGCCGGCCCGAGGGCTGGCTCCAGGAGCCACTCGGACTCACCAGCCCCACTACCTAATTTATACTTATATACAGTAGTTTTATTTGTAACCCTTATGTTCTCTTTTCATAGTCACCCATTGCTCTTTTCTTTCTGGGATCTGGAACATGCTCTCGGCTGCACGAAGATCGCCTTCCTTGGAGGATAGCTGTCTCTTTGCTTTTCTTTCATCGTCAACGCCTAGTAGTTTGACATTTCAGCCTGTTCGGTCTCTGGAAGTATTGCACTCACAAAATCAACTGCTACAGTGAATCAGCCACTCCAAGTGAATCAGCCACTCCATACCCGCCAACCGAACGAACCGACGTTCCTTGCCAACCGAACTGGCAGCTCGCCGGGTTCCTTGCCAAGCCGGCAAGCCGGGGGTTGTCTGAATTTGGCTGTGTTTAGATGTTTTGCAAAAAAAATTTACGATAGAATCTTACTAATTTGAAGTACTAAATGAAGTCTATTTACAAACTTTTTGCACAGATGAGTTGTAAATCGCGAGACGAATCTAATGATGCTAATTAATTCATGATTAATCAATAACTAGCGAATGATTGCTGTAGCATTACTGTTACAAATCATAGATTAAGTAGGGTCATTAGATTCGCCTCGCGATTTACAGCCCATCCATGCAAAAAGTTTTGTAAATATACTTCATTTAGTACTCCATAAATGTGTCGAAACATTCGATGTGACTTTTTATATTTGTGTTTACCCGGTTTATGGAGTGGGAACTAAACAGCGCCTTTGGAGCAGAACCATGGCGCGGCGCGCCTGCCAAGCGTCAGCCCGGCGGCGTCGCGTTCCGCCACCTGGCGCCGGGATAACGCGCATCGAACCACCCCGCCGGCCCGACGCAGGTACTACCGCAACGTGACGCGCCCGCGCATCCGCCCCCGAATCCGCCCGTCGGGACGAGTGTTGGCCGCCGCTGCTGCTGCCGACAGCACGCGCCCGCGACACCCGCCACGATTCTCGGAGGCCGCCGGCGCGGCTGCTTGAGTGCCGCGCCGGGCCCGCGCCCCCGACGCGCCCTCTGATCGGGGGCTCTGATCTGACCCCGACGTGCGCGCGCCCCACCACAAGCCCCCCACCCGTCGCGGTCACGGCTCACGGGCCGCGCGCGCGTCGTCGTCGCCATGCCGCCGCCCCCTTGCCTGCCCCCCTTGGCTGACCGACCGTTCATGCACCGGCACCCCCGCTCCCAGTCCCACCCGCCATTCAAGCCGCGGACCGCGACGTCCAACCGAAACCGGACGCGCGCACGCGACACTGCACGGCCCGAACGCAGGCACGACGACGCGGCCCCGGCCCCGTCGAGGAGGTGCGGGCTCCTCCGCCCCGGTCACCCGGCGCGGGCGGGGCGGGGCGGCGCCTGCCGGTCCTACACACTTGCCATGTTGCCATCAAGTGGGGTTGGAGCTCGGCGTCGGCGCCAACCGCGCCCCTAGCGCTGCTGGCCCGCTGCTCCGCGCGCAAGCAATTATTCCCTGGGCCGCGCGCGCGCAGGCCACGCCAGGCGGCCGGCCGGTCACGCGGCGCGGCCACGGGCGTCGGCGAATGATGCCGGGGAGACGCACGCGTGACGCCGAGAGGCGGCCGCCGCGGGAATCGGATGCCTTGCCGCGCGGCGGCGCCCGGGTGGTGGACGGGAACGGGAGCGAGATGGCTCCCCCACCGCGCGCTCGGAATCATGGGGCGTGCGCGTCAGGCTGGCTGGAGCCGGGGAATCATCTACTCGAGGCTCGCCGCTGAGGCATCGATGCCGAAGAATCTTCTGGATCGTTGCTTCGGCGGCGGCCGGAACCGACCCACCCACCGGCGAATCGTGTCGCCGTCGACGTGCCAACAGCCATCAGCAGCTCCTCCCTTCTCGTGCGAGGAGCTAGCTAACTGCTGATCATTCGACTCCAAATTTGCTGATGAACACCATGATCTTGCTCTTGCTATTGCCACTTGCCAGAGCGAACACAGAAAAATCAACGTTTCGCGCAGGCGCCGGCGGATCGACGAGGATCATCACGACATCGAGATGAGAGACCAGGAAGAAGAGATTTGCAGATGAACTTGTGCATCATAACCATTTAAGAAGAAGCTCAAACAAAGCTCAGTCTATAGACAGACGAAACACCACCCTCGGAGCTGTAGAGTTAGCCATCTGATGAGTAAAAACACCCAGCGGCCACTAGTTGACCTCCCAAAAAAAACAAAGCTAAAATCAAGGTCGTCGTCGTCGTCACGATCATATCATATACCCCAAAGCATGTTATCATGTACCACTAGTTAAGCTGCAAAGAAGAGAACCGTTGATCAGGTCGGTCGCAAAACCCACACCTGAGCACGGCGCGGGGCGCGCGCGCGCGGTGTCCGCCGTCGCGTGTCCTCCGCGTCACGGGAGGTTGAGGAACAGGCCGGCGGGGTCCGGGTCGGCGAACCCGGCGCTGCCCCAGCACGCGCCCAGGTCGAACGACGCGGGCCACTCGAACGAGTCCGGCTCCACGTCCAGCCCCTTCCCCGCCGGGAAGTCGGAGATGCCGAGCCCGAGCGCGACGTCCGGCTGCAGCAGGTGTGCGAGGGAGTCCTCCTCCTCAGCCGCCGGGACCACGAGCTCCGTGGTGATCTCGCTCGCGGGATCGGTCGTCGTCGGCGTCGGCGTCGTGGTGGTCGCCGTCTTGGCGGAGTCGGCGGCCGGGGCGGCGTCGGTGGCTGCAGCTGCTGCGGCGGCGGCTGGAGCGGGCTCCGGGGGCGGGGCGACGACGCGGCGCTTCTTCTTGGACGGCTTCCTGGGCTTGTCGGAGCTGGTGGCGGCCGCGTAGGACGAGGGCGGCGAGGACGAGGGCTTCTTGCGGGTGCCGCCGCCGACGGGGACGTTGCGCAGCGTGCCGCCCTTGGTCCAGTAGCGCCGGCAGCCCTTGCAGAAGTGGCGCGGCTGCGACGTGTTGTAGTTGTTGTAGTAGCAGAACTTGGTGTCCCGCGACTCGCACCGCGGGCAGGGATCCCCCTCCGCCGCCACCTGCGCCGCCGCATCCGCCGCCGCCGCCGGCGCGGCGTAGCCCTTGGGCCGGCGGAGGTCGACGCCCGCGAACTGCTGCTGCGCCGGCCGGCGGCCCGGCTCGGCCGCCGCCGCCGAATCCTGCATGCGCGACGGCGCCGTCGGTGCCTGCCCTGCGCCCGCGCCCGCCCGCGGCGGAGAGAGAGGAGAGCGGGGGCGAGGAGAGGGAAGGGAGTGGGAACTGAAAGCACACGGACGCGAGGAGGGGACGGTTGCCGCCGGGGGGTTCGCTAGGCTTCTCTCTTATGGTCGCGTCGCGGTTATGGCGATGGCGACGCGCTCGCGGCTCGCGCCAGTACACGCCATCCCGGCGAGTACCCGATCGACCAGCCAGACTGCTGCCAGGTCCCGCTGGGCTCCACGGGCCAGAGGGGCCACGGCGCGTGACGTGAGGGGCGGCGCCGCCGTGAGGGCGACCGGGGCACCCGGTGGGGCCGGCGCGTCAGCGGGGTATTGACCTCGTACAGGCGCGCGCGTGATCGCTGTCGAGCTTGTACCGCGAGGGACGGGGCACCCGGCCCGTCGCGGCCCGCCGCGCCGTACGACGCGCGCGTGGCGCGGCGAGCCGCCGGCAGCAGCGGCTTGGCCGACGTGTCGGCGCCCCATCCGTCGCGAAGCCACCGCCACCGGCGAGTTTCCCGTGGGGTGTGGAGTTGGGACGGAACGGAGCGGAACCATGCGCCGTGTCGGCCACCGGCGGCTCGGCTCGGGTGGTCCGGAGCGCGCCACGTCGGGGGCGGCGCGTTGGTCGGGCAGGGGCAGCAGCAGCTAGCCTAGATGTGGGGCCGGGGCGGTACCGCCTTACGCGGGGCCCACGCGAGAAGACGCCTGCCACCCGCTCCGTGGGGCCCACGCTAGAAGACGCCTGCCTGCCGCGCCGTGGGGCTCAACCGCCTGCTCCTGGATGCCTCTACTAGTGCTGGGTAAGGATGGATCTAAACATCCGAATTGGTAGAACAAATTTGATATTTTAAAATAGATATGTTTAAAATTTTATGCTAATCTTTTTTTATATTATCAAGCATGTTATTACACATAAGAATAAAATTTTGTATAAATTTGTTTATGTATTATTTGCTCCCTACAATTAAAAAGGTGAAAAAAGATTCGTATCCGTATCCGATCCGTATTCGAATTTTTATATCTATTATTTGAGAATATATATGATAAATTTGAGGTTTAATTTTTATGAATCTTTACAAGATCAATGTTAAATACAAGACTATGAATTTACATAGTAAATTCTATATCTTATTTGTCCATAATCGAAAAAAAATAACTAAAAATCTGACATTCGAATAGACATCCGAATCCATCCTTAGTGCTGGGTGATTTTGACCGGATTGGCCAGCGCATAGACTTGACGGCGAGGCCCCGTTAGGTCAGCCCACGTTTTTAGAGCGAAAAAAAAAGTCACTGCTTTGGTTGAAGGATCCAGGCTCTCGCCCGATGGCCGCAAGTAATCCCACATGATCCGATGCTCCATCGCTGACCCATCACGCACGTCAGACTCTGAAACATGCGACGGGTCAGTGGTCATGAGTCCCGAACTCTGAAACCATCGCCGGGCCGCCGGCCGTACGCCCCCTCTGGCACGGTGGGCCCCAGCGCCGAACCGCCTGCGCGCGCGCCCGGCACATGGCGTCGCGTGGACGGTGGTCTCCGTCGCCGCGTGGGTGGGGCCCCGGCAAGGACCCCCCGGCCTCCTCCGACGACGCGCGAGGCGCGACGACGCATCACGCAAGGAATCGCGTCGACCACGCGCGCAGCCCCTCGGCCCGCTGGCGGGTGCCGGCCGCTGGGCTCGCCCATGCGCCCGTGCCGTTCGTGGTGCCGCGTCGCCCGTCGTCGCGCCAGAGGAGTTCGGGTCGGCGTCGCGTCCACGGCGCCGCCACGCGCACATGGCCCGCCCGAGCCGCCGGTGGGCAGCGGGCCGCCTCCAGAGTCCAGTAGGCTCGCATCGCATCGCATCATCTGGAGGGGCTCGCCGGTCGCCGCGTGGGCCGCCGGGCGCACGACCTACGGCGGAGGCGCGTGGGGGATCTGCCGAGAACGACCGCGCCGGGAGCCGATCGGATCGCACTGGATTCCGCCCCCGTCCACTTCGTGCGGCGCCGGGGTCCACCCGCCGATGACGCGCCCACCACCGATCCGCCGGGAATCGGCCGTCGCCCTCCCGCGCGCTCTCACTCCCACCCGCCGCGCTGGCTTTGTTCCCCCATGTCGAAGACGATGGGCACGACGTTCTCCTCGCCGGTTCCCGCGGTTCCAAGCCAGGCCACCGCGCCAGGCTGCCTCGTTCGATCATTGCCATCATCGCGAGCCCACGCGCGATGGAACCAGGAGCAGATCCGGGCTCGGTTTGTTCAGTTCAGCAGCTCGACGTGCCATGTGCCGTCGCCTATCATTCGAGGCGCGCCATCTGATCTGACCCCTCGCGCCATCATTATTGGCTCGGCGCGCGCCAGCCGTGCTCCCGCTTGGCGCCGGCGATCAAGCGGGGGGGGGGGGGGGGGGGGGGGGGGGGGAGGGACAGTGGTGGTGGCGACGTGGCGCGACGTTCTCCGCGTGGGTGGACGACATGGGTGTGGGTGGGTGGCGCGGCCGAATCCCGTCCGCCGACGACGCACGCAACCACCCCCTAAGTCGACGCCCACCGGCACGCCGCGGAGGAGCTTGGGAACCCCGCCACGGGGGGTGGCGCCGCGCCGCGCCACTCGCTCGGTCCCCGTCGCCGCCGGATCCGTCCGGTCACGGATCCGATCGCGTCCCCGGAGAGGGTCCCGTCAAAGTCCATGCCGGGGCTCGCTCAGTCCCGCCCAAGCTCACGTCGCGATCGGAGGGTCAGATCGGGAGGGTTCGGGGGGCGCAGCACCTGTCACCGCGGACGCGACGCCGGGGGTCTCCTCTCTCCTCTAGGAGTGGACGCGCACTCGGGCGCGGGGCCGTCGAGGATCACGGCCGGATCGGCCGCCGCGCGCGCTCCGTCGGTCGGTGCCCTCTCGTGTCGATCGTACTTTGGATCGGCGAGATCCCCGCGATCATGATGCCTGTATGACCAAGAGGGGATCGAGTTCTTGCAAGGTCTCCCCACTAATCGACCATTGGAGATTTTTTTCCCCCCGGCTGGGGAATGGTCAAGATCGTGGAGTCCACTCGCCAGGCAGGCATCAATTCCATCATCCATCGGAAGGAAAAGGCTTACCACAGGCAGGCCTGCGAGACCACGCTGCCCAGATTGCTGATTTCGCGTTAGTGCGGCACACGGCAGACGCCACTCACGTGATCGGCTGCCACGGAATTGGTTGCAGCGCCTAATGCAAAATGATGCAGTGGAGCAGGTTGGAAGCATTGGAGTGCACGGCAGCGCCATTCTCAGGTCAGAGGAACAGAGGCACGCCGCACAGAAAGGTTACAGCACATTGATGCTTCGCTCTGAAGCGTCTGCACAGTGGCGATGAATTTCAGCATCATCAGAATAGTAGTATGTTACAATAGGGGTCCGTCAGAATGGGGACGACCTGAACTTGTCATATGGATGGAAGCCTATGGACAGAAGCAGCTTCACAATCTGCGATGGAAGCGTTCGGGAAGCAGCCTAACGCTAGAGATGGCGACGGGATCGAATGAAAGAATGCAGCGGCAGTGCAGCATGGTCTTGTCTGTCTAGCCGTCGCGGGAAGCGAGCGTAATATACACCGAAACATGAAGGCACCCCTGTGATAGGGGGACCTCAAAAAATGGATCAAATTATCCGGGCTTCTGCAATGAGCAGGAATCAGCTGTTATCTGTCTGACTTGTGGCGCTTAGTCGCCTGGGAATGTTCTCTTGCGCCATCCCCTGACCTCAGCTGGTGCCCGATCTCTTGATCACGGGACGCTTGGTTGATGAGATTCTGTGATGCAAAGGTTTTTTTTTTTCATAAGAATTTCACAAGGAAAAGCAGAACAAACTGCAAGAATGTTCTGACACTCAGACAAAATATGTCATCTATATGACTATATCCTACAGGGAATGGCAGATTGACAGTATGACTAGAGCATCTTGATTTCAGAATATTGTACCTTGGAGGTGGAGTTTGACCCAGGAGCAGATCTCTTGGTAGCCCGCTTACCAAGGTTTATCTGCACCGAGATGCTAGCTTGTGACAAATCTATACCCGAGTTTTGAAGGGCAAGATTCAGCGTAGTAAGCAGCCTGTCATAAGGAAGAAATGAATTTTTTTTTTTCACTGAGAAGCTATACAGATTTCAAGCACTACAAATACAAGAAAACAGCACTGGGAGAAACAGAAACATAAAAATACAGAGGATTCAATAAGCGTATGAAAAAAGAATGTTTTGTTAGGATCCATTATTGGTGCATACCCTTGGGAATATTGGCTTGACAAACTGATTGTCCCCTCGTCTATTGCCAATTCTGGGTTGCTTAACATTCCATTGGGTGCTGCACAGTCGTCTGAAGGCAATGGATTTGTCAATTGTGTTGGTTGCTGGGATGCAACAGTGTCTGCACATGAATAGAAAAAACATCTTCCATGAGCTACAGAGATCAATAGCTCCATTGAAGGAGTGAATAAACTATACCAGATTGTAAAACCGGTAACTGAATCAAGCAAACCATACTTGTGATTTTGCTGGGAGTTTCAGCCGGTTTGAAGGGCACACAACCCTTTGGTTCTGCCAGTTCCTGTGCACCCGAAGCAGTTTCAAATGCACCTGCATTGTTATGGTCCTCAGGCTTTGCAGCAAAAGGGAATCGTGGGGACAAACCATTTTTTATAACTTGCGATGGATCAGAGGCCATATCTCCATTTATTTCGTCCTTGTTCTGCAGCACAAGGATAAGGTTCAGACAAGGTGATGGTTAGAATCTCATCCCCAGAAGCCTCAATGTGCACAAGATAAAGTTGCTTTAATAGTTTACCTGTAAATTTTTCCAGGACGATCGGAAGTAGATGTTAGACCATGGCACGATCTTTGCATTTTCTTGGTTCCATTCTGGGTTCGAAACCTCGTACTTTTGTACTTTCTCTTGCAAAAACCTTATGTATTCGATAACCTGCATTTACGCAGTTGTTGACAGATTGGTAAACAATAAGATGGGAATAGATTGTCTAGAATACGCAGAAGAGCTGTGTGTCTATGTATTAAGAAGGAATGCAATCTTTGTCTAGATAGAATAAAATGTTGAGATGTCTTACCTCTAAGAGAAATGAGGCTTTGTCTCGCTTTTGGTCATTTTGTGGCAAAATTTCTCTAAGTATCTGAAATCTGTAAAGGGGTTAGGAGTAGAAACAAGGTCAAGTGCATGTTAAGTGTTCTGAAAAGTGCTTACTGCTTAATAGCATACCAATATAATCTTTTCAGGAAATAAAAGGAAAAGACATCCATTTCGCAGTACAATACATATGGAGTTAAATCTTCACTTATTCTAGCATTTTTAGGGACAGCACATGGTTTTAGAACACATCATACCAGCACGTCCATAAAATATTCACATCTAAACGGACTTATCTACTGTGGTACCTAATTCCTTGTTCTCAAAATACAGCAGAGCCGTCACTACATTCCAGTCTTCCAGATGTGTCCTATTTGACTCTTTCCCAGCGAAACATGTGTTAGACTAGATATCATACGCGTGCAAATCGAGTAGAATCAAGCTAGAGACTACAATGTTAAACTGCAAAAAACGTGCTTATTGACATATGTGCGCTTAGACATCAAGGACACGATAGCAATCGAATGAAGGAAAAAGCACGGCCAACCATTTCTGAATGAGCTGCGGGAGCTAGGTCAACCAACCTGTCGTTGATCTTGCTGCGCCTGCGCTGCTCGGTGGCGGAGTGCTTGGAGCGCGGCGTGTTGGGCAGTTGGTCCGTCCCAGCGCTGCCGCTGCAGCTTCCCCCCTTGGTCTCCACCCTGACCGAGAGTTCTGCAATCAAGAAAGTACACAAAAATGAAGGAACCAAAACCCTGTCAAAATCGCCTCTTCCATCACCCAACCTCCGAAACGGCTCGAACAACACGAACAAGAGTCAGATTTATCATAATTGAGCTAGTGGTACCTTTGAGCGTGGAGGAGACCTCGCGGCGAGCGGCGAGGCCGTCGTCGTCGTCGAAGCCCGCCCCACCGCTGGATCTGGAGCCGACGTCCATGAAGCCACCTCCCGCCTTCCGCTCCGGCGGCCTCTGCTGCTGCTGCTGTGGCTGCGGCCTGGCGGAGGCGACGGCGACACAGCGCGCGGCGAAGGGGAGAGACCACGGGTGACCTGCCAAGTCGACAAAACAGACAGAGCGGAAAGCACACGCCTTTAGCTACGTCTTCCTTTCCCCCCGGCTTTTCTTCGATGAATGATTGGAGGTTGGCAAAACGTAACATACGTTCAGTCAAAAAAAAAATACGAGTCTACCACAATGATAAATTTTTCAAAGTAAAATTGATGCAGGTTTAACAAACAAAATCATTTGGAGTTTGGAGTTATAAAATCGGTAGTTACACCATGAGAAAGGTTGCCAAAAAAAATCAGCTTCGCAGGAGAGGGTGGGGGACCCTATCCATCTTGTGGAAGATGATTAAGCAAATCATCTATAAAGCCCATTAAGACCTAGTTCATGTTGAACTAGCATTTGATAATGTTGAACTAGTATTTCGAAAATATTGAAGCAATATTTTGAAAATGTTGAAACTCACTTTTTTTCCACATGATCTTCTCCGGTGCCGGCGAGAGCCGGCAACAGTGCCGGAGCTCTATGGCGCGGTGGAGGAGACCAGGGGCGGCAACGCACGGAGGGCAACAGTGCCGGAGCTCCATGGCGCGGTGGAGGAGACCAGGGGCGGCAACGCACGGAGGCCAGGGCGGCCGCCATGGCGTGGAGGCGGTCTGGGGCGTCGCCGGGCACAGCGGTGGCCAGGCACGGCGTCGGCCATGGCGCGGAGGCGGTCGGTCGGGGCGCGGCGTCGGCCATGGCGCTGCGGCGGCCGGGGGCGGCGGCGGGCGCGCCGATGGCTTGGCGCGGCAGGAAGGTCAGGGGGTGGCGACTCGGGCTCAGTGGAGGAAGGGCACGGGAGGGGTTAGGGTTGACTTTGTGATCCAATGATGGTTGATATTTGCACGAATCTCAAACACTGGGAGGTGGATAAGAAAAAAAAAACTTCCGGTAGATATATAAGATCCATGGGAGAGGGTAGAGAACAGTAAGCTCAAGATGTTTTCTGCCCATGCACCCGATAGAGGCCCACAGAACGTCCTGGCCCGTAGTAGGCCCACAAGGCCTAGCCTATGGGTCCGGCCCGGGTCCATGGATCCCGCGCCGACCAGACCTACGAGTCTACGAACTACAGCGTCGCCCACCCTAGAAAAGCTCCACGTCTCGGCACGCACGCACCTTCGCGGCCGCGTGCCACGCGACTCACGCCTGCGGCGAGCTACGCGTCGGCGTTAAGCCGCCACCAACCGGAGCCGGAGGCGGCGAAAGGAAAACGAGAGCGCGCGTGGTGCGTGGCGTACCTCGAGGGTCCGGCTGGCCCCAGACGGCGAAGGGCGGCTGCTCCTGCTTGACGGCGGCGCCGGGCTGGTCCGCCGCGGCGGCGCGGCCGATGCTGAAGGTGCCGATGCCGCCGGGCAGCGCGTGCTGGCGGAGCGGCTTCTCCGCGGCGGGGCGCGACGGCGGCGGCGACTGCGACGACGGCCGCTCCAGCGGCTGCAGGAAGTCGTGCGTCTTGAGGAAGAAACCTGCGCGACGCGCACCGGCTGTGGTTTCAGTTCAGAACAAAGCCGACAGCGTCGCGATAAAAAAAAACAGCAAAATTCGTAGTAATCACCGCAAAACACGGTGAAATCATTCCGGCTCGACGTGTAAAAAGCACGTAAAAATCAAAACAACAAAAGAACCCATAGAGATCTGATGATTGGGGCATGAAAACTGCGAGAATACTACAGCGAACCTTTTCAAATTTTTGCAAACTTTGAAAAATTGAAATAGAATATGAACGGATTGCCAGGAGCGCGGAAAAGGTCGTGCACGGCTCTTTGCATCCACCACTCTATTAGCTAGGTGCACGTGATCATTTCTTTGGTCCGTTAATCTGTCGTTGTCTACTTTTCTCGAACCACGCTGTCCACGCAACGGAAAACTAAAACCATCAAAAAGATAATTTCGAAGGTTAATTCGTACAGACATACTATAGAAAATAGCATCTGACAGTTTCAGACCCAGCCTATCGCGTACTAGTAGAATTACCGAATTAGGCAAAATCATGCAAGGATCCGGCGCGCGAGCAACTCAATTCTGAATTCTGATCCATCACGCAGAGACTGAGACAGAGGAAGAGAGAGATGCCGAAGCGCACGCACCTTGATGAGCGGGCGGCGGCGGCGGCGGCTTGGATTCCGGCAGCAGCGGCAGGGCGGAGTCCTTGGCGGCGCTGTAGAGCGAGAGGAAGTCGTGCGTCGCCTTATCCCCTGCATTCGCAAGCCCACCAACGCGCTCTCGCGGTCAGGAGTCAGGAAACCAGACGCGAGGAGGATCACCCACCCATGGAAACCGAGAATTCGAATCCGAAGTACGAGAACAAACGAAGAAAAAGCAGGTCGAGCAATGGCGTGAGCGGGGGATTTTTACCTTGCAGCCCCATAACCACGCATTACACCTCGGCAGCTCGGCTCCGCCTTCGTCTACCTCGAGCCCGCGGGGCGCGTGGGAGGGAGACTGGGAGAGGGAAGGATCTCTGCTGCAGCTTCCAAGGCTTCCTCGCCCTTCTCTCTCTCTCTCTCTCTGGCCTCTCCTTCTCTCCTGTGCCGCGGGATGCTTTATACGGCGGGCGGCACACCCAGCAGCGGAGACGAGAAGCCCTTTTCCCTCTCTCTCTCCGTGACGGCGGCGTTACCCGACCGCGACGGCCGTTAGCGGCGCGCGGCGGGGCCGAGGGGGCCTGAGGTGTACGGGCACCGGCCGGTGGAGGGCTGGCTGGTGGCGGCGTGGCGCGGTGGGGATCGAGCACGTGCCGGACGTGGGTTGACCGCGGCGTTGACGCGAAGCCAACTCCAACATATTGATTTTCCCTTTTCTCTTTTCATTTTTTCTCAATATAGGAAATTGATATTGAAAAAATCTACTCCAGCAGATTGATTTTCCATCTCCCTTTCCCCTTTATTTTTTCTCAATCCCCAATAATTTCTCTCCAATCCTCAATAGAAAGGGGATACATCACATCTCACTTTTCCATATAGATAGAGGGAAAAATCAATTTGGTGGAGCACTTCTTCTATATATGTTAAAATTGAGAAAGTGGATTAGAACTATATGGCGAGAAAGGGGAAAGAAAAAGATCAATCTGTTGGAATTGCTCTAACTTCTCCCCCTTTTTTGGTTGTTTGATTTCGGGGACTAAACTTAGTCCATGTCACATCAAAGAGAATCTTAATATTTAGAAATATTAAATAAAAGTTAATTATAAAACTAACTGCAGAACCCTAGTGCTAAACGGAGAGACAAATCTAATGAGGTATATTAATTCATAATTAGCGGATGATTACTGTAGCATTATTATAGCAAATTATGAATTAATTAGTCTTATTAGATTCGTCTCGTGAATTAGCACTTAGTTATCAAAAAAAATTTATAAACAGATTTTATTTTATATAACAAAATAGTTAAAAAAATTTTGATGTGATAGGGACTTAAAATAAGTTGTTGAAAACAAACAAGAGCACTGTAACCCCGACGGGAAGAGTCGCAGCTAACGGCCAATCCTCTGGCCAGGCCACGGGAGTAGTAGTAGATTAGATTACGCTAAAATCATCACGGTCGGTAGTGGGGCACTGGGGGCGTGATCGCGACGGCGCTGACAGGATCAGGCGCTCGTCGCTTTGTCTGATTGCGCCCGCTCGTCGCTGGCTCACGCGCCCGCGCGGGGGGCCGGTGAAAACGGAAGGGATTTTGGACGGGAACGGGAGCATGTGCTGCCGGACGGCGACGCGGCGCCGATGCCAGCAGCCAGGGGAGGAGCGGCGACCAGGGGAGGTCGGAGGACGGGAGGAGGAGCACTGGAGCAGAGGGCGAGAGGGGGGAAGCAAAGGGGGGGGGGGGGGGCTAGGTGATTGGGTCCCGTGACGGTTGGGGGTGGGGGAGGCCAAGCGGCGGCACATGAGGCCGAAGATTGCGGGCATCCCGTGGATAGAGATCGGAGGTCGGGGGAGGAGGGGTGGTCGCGGGGGCCGGTCATGTCATGTGCCCCCCGCCCGCCAGATTCCGCAGGGCCACTCCTTTCCTTTGCCCCTTTGTCCCACAGCGACCTCGATAATGTTTGGCTGCTAGCACCGATGGTGCGGTGCGGCTGGTGGGGTGATAGGTGGCACCCGCGCCGCGCGTCTCGCCTGCTCTCTGCTTCGCTTCGCTTTGCATTGCCTGCTGTCATCAGCTGCGCGGCACCGGGCATCTCATCACCGCCGGGCGCCGATCCACCGCGCGGCTGAACAGTGAACGCCATCAGCCGCGGATTAAGTACCTGATCAAAAGATTCTTACCGCGCCATTCAGTGGGTGACGGTTTCGGAGCTAACGTCAGCGGCTATCGCAGAGAACTCGCCAGGGTAAAAAGGGGAGCACTTCACGTGACCGCGCCCTCCCCGCGCGCGTGCTCTCTCGCGCCGTGCCTGTTTTGTTTCTGTGCCGCGCGTGCACCGCGTGAAAACTAGAACACCTCGCGAGGATTAGATTAGGACAGCGCTGGTACGGCTGATTTTATTTATTTTTCATATAAACTTCGATCCCGTGCTGATCGATCCTTTGGGAAGCTTCGTTTTACGGCGGATAATTTGTGAGAGGATTCGAATCCTTTTTTCTTTCTTTATAAAATGACTCTCCTCTGTTGGCGCTCGTGCACTGGTCCTGTGGAAAACGTGAGGTCCGGAGCCGGGCGGGCGTATTTCCACGCCAGTCGACGACGGACCGTGCCTGAGTAAAATCGCGACGGCAACCTCGGCGATTCCGCGTGACACGAGGCGATCTTTTTTTTCTTGGCCGTGTTTGGATGATACTCTGAAATTTTTTTCACAAAAAAAATGAATGTATGCATGAAGTACTAAACGAAATTTATTTAAACCTTTTCACGTCTAATGAGTCAAGTTTTATTATGATTGGCTAAAGTGATGCTACAGTAACCACACTTAATCATCTTCTAAACGTGCGGTCAAAAACCTCGTTAACTACAGTACCATATTTATAGAGATGGTTTCGTAATTAGATTTTATTTAATACTCCTAATTAGTGGTCAAAACACCGGGCGCCATCCAAACACGGCCCTTCTTCAAAAGCGGCCCTTCTTCAAAAGCGGAGAAATAAAGCTGATCGGGACGAAAGAAACATGCGCTCGCTTGACTCTCGTGATGGTGCCGTGCGGAATCGGAGCTCCCTTTCAGCTTTTAGGGCATCTCCAGCCGGCCCTCCAAATGAGCCCTCATCTCTTCTTTTAGTCTTCCAGTGAAAAAAATCATCTCCAACTAAGCCCCTAAACAAGCCCCCATTTTGGAGAAACCACCAAATTTTAATCCAGAGCCCCTACAATTGGAGGCCCTCTATTTCCACCCTTTTTCCACCCGGTGTGTGAGCCCCACCTCTTATTTCCCCTTTCTCTGGTCCGCTCGCTCCATCCTGAATCGCCGCCGCAGCACCCGACTCGCCGCCGCCGCCGCCATCCCGCTCGCCGTCGCCGGAGATCCTCGTCCGCCGCCGGTAGAATCCCCGCCATGGCCGGATCCGCCCCTCTGGTGGACGGACTGCCGGCTTCGGGCGGAGATAGCGACGGGCCGAGCCGGACCAGGCCGCCACCGCGCCTGGCCGGGGCGCCGCTGCCTCGCGGCATCTCCGGCGACGGGCGCTCTCCCCGGCCGGCCGCGCCTACCTCGGCATCCAAGAAACGCCGCTCGACATTCGTGGCACCCACACGATCGGCAGGTCCTCCTCCCGCGCGGCGTCCTACCTCGCCAGAACCTCGACACCAGGGTTGATCCCCGTCGGCGTCCGGCCACGCCAGGTCCCCGATGCCGCGCTCGCACCCGGCGCCTTCCTGCCTCGCCAGCTCTTCCAATCGCTTCCACCCGGCCCCTCCTGCCTGCTTCCTTGCGCCATGAAGCACCACATCGCAGCTCTGTCTTCACCGGCGCCGGCAGGAAGGCCCAAACGACGAGCTTCTCCGAACCGGCACAGCTTCCGTCGCACCAAGTCCAGAAGACGTCAATGGTAGCCACCACCACCGCCTCGGACACCCGAAGAGCCGCCTCAACGACTGACGACGACGACTACTTCAGCTCCTCCTCGATGCCATTGTATGACTGGAGCCCTACCCTGACTGCCGACAACACCATGCAGGTAGGAGCAACTCCACCTGGTTCTCAGTTTAATTTGGCAAGATGCCTTGTATCATATTTCTGTTATCAGGCCACAGAATTGAGTCTTTGTATCTTTGATGTTTGTTTGCTTTAACTATACAAGCATTGGTTGGTAATATATCAGCAGCATCTTCTGGATCATAATTCTTTATCACAGGTTATCACAGGTTGCTAAATAGTGGATTGCTGTCTGCACCACAGTTGCAGCTATGCGGTTTTATCGCACTCAGAATCTTTTTTAGATTCAGTTATATTAGGGGATTAAATTGCTAGCTGTGCTGATTTAATGTGGGCACCTAGATAGGTTGTTGCAAATCAGGTGATGAACCATTTGCCACTGCAAACTGTGTAAACACTCTGTCTGGTGACATGTTATTGATGTAGTCGGTTTCTCACAAGTCTGTTTACTTTGCACTACATTTTCTGTTCTGGTGCCTCGTTTAGATACTCATAAAGAATGATGCTTTGCGGCTTATATAATGTGGTGACATGGCTGGATGGTATTGTCTCATAACAAGAATTATCTCATTCCCTTGTAAATGAACTATACTGTGGCTGTTAGCAGTTGATGCCTTTCTTTGATTGACTCAATGACTCTGCATGCATGCTCTGAATCAAGGATGAATTACAGTTTACTAGAATGATCTCATATTTTGTCTGACAGCGGGAATTACAGTTTCCTTCAGAATTCTGGTTGTGGATCAGTTGTATTATGTTTACTAGTAAGTAGTAACCTATTCCATGTATTATGTTTCCATTATAGGACCCAATGGACAGTTCTCAGCCATTGGTGGACATGCTGACACAAGACTCTGAAGCCGATCTGGAGGTTCTCGCACAAGCACCAATCCCAGATAGTGGCAGTAGCAGAGGGCGGGGAGGAAACTACAATCACAATGAAGACATCCAGTTGTGTTGGTCTTGGATGGCCATAACATTTGACCCAAGAATAGGAAGTGATCAACCAAAATGCACATATTGGAATCGGATAGCACAACACTATCACGAGAACAAGACTTTTGTCTATGATAGAAATGCTACCTCCCTTGAAAAAAGGTGGAATGACATCCAAAGGGAATGCGTTCGGTTTCAAGAATGCATCGAGAAGATAGAACGTCTCCGTCCAAGTGGCGTTCCGCATACAGAATATGTAAGTTCGTAAATTCATGACTTCATCAAATGCTTCTCATTCTCTAATTGTTGATTTCATCTTTGTTGCAGATCAATTTAGCGCAGAAATCCTATGATGCGACCAAAGGTTAACACTTCTGTACAACTAATAAGCTGTCAAAGATCCGCGAAACTTTTTGTTGTTCTTCTTCCTCTTCAATGCCGCAAGCATAGCACCAAGGAAGACGACATCATCTTCATCGGATTCCTCCTCTTCCTCCCGCCACCGCCGAAGCCTCTCGGACCTCGACATCTGCCACAAACATTGCTATATTAGCCTATTGAGAAATAGCAGTCACCTTGTGGAAGTTAAATACTAAATCAAGTTCACAAGCATTGCTGAAGAAATGGTCCAATATCTCAACAAACATGAGAATGGTAGAATTTTAATTTCTGATCAGTGCTGACAGTGTTATTGATCGACACCTGAACATATTTCTGAAACAATCCTCTAACCAACTCAACTTGATTATAGAAACATGTTTCTGAAACAAGAAATTCAAGTGATTGAACCCTTGAAGAAAAAAAGAATCTAGTACAAATATCAGTGCCTGACAACGGTCACTGAGATGAGCTAACGGTCACAGTAGATTTAGGCAAGTAGATCTAGGCTGCTGCTGGCTGCAAGACCGCAAGAGGTTCAACGAGTCCGAGGAGTGCTACCTGCAACTGCAAAGAGCCGGCGAGGAGGCAGCGCACGGCGGGGCGGCGGCAAGGAGGCGACGCGGGGGAAGACCTTCGCCAAGATGGGAAATTTGGTGGCAGGAGGGAGGTCGCCGGCGAGTGCGGGAGGGAGGTCGCCGGCGAGTGCGGGAGGGAGAGAGGGAGGTCGACGGCGAGGGCGAGGTCGCCGCGCGAGCTCGAGGGCCAGCGACGGCAAGATTTGGCCTCTTTCGCTGACAGGTGAGTCCCACTAGGCAGATTGATTTTACGGGTCGCATTTGCTCGGGCCGGCTGGAGCGCGGAGTGGAAGCCGGGCCCCTAAATTGGTCGGGCCGGCCTGCAAACACAAAATACGGGCTCAAATTTTACTCGGTCGGCTGGAGTTGCTCTTACTAATGCTGACTGATGCCCTAGCTTCAGTCAACCGGGAGACCCTTGTTTGGATCTACATGTAATTTTCTTTTTGTTTAAGGGTGCTTGTGTAAGGGTTGCGATGTAAACCTTGATCCTTATATGTGAAATACAATCCCGGTTTTCTAAAAAAAAAAACTAATGCTGACTGATGATACTACGTGTCGAGCCAGTGATTGCCAGCAGCTACACGCGAGTTACCGAGCCTGTCTTTTTGCGCGGCTGCTTGAGCCGAAGCAAAAATAACCTGCATCGTGCGCGGGTGATCAACAGAAAGCCTGCCAAGTCAAATAGCGTCAAAATCTTTTTTTTAAAAATAAAAACTGTATTTGGTTTTGTCTTTTGGGACGAGAAAAACGTTTCGCTGTATGAATCATGTGATCCATCCACGGGAGACGGACGACGATGTGTAGGCGGTCACCGTGCACGAACGCACGATGCGTGTGCGGCCACGTACGACGAGGATGGTACGTGCCGTCACCTCGGCCAATTACTTCCCTCCGCCTGCAGCCCCGCCCGGGCCGCGCCGTCGCGCCGAGGAGTCGGGGGGGGGGGGGGGGGGACAATGCCCCGTGCGGGTGCGCAGACATGGCCCCTCCAACTGGGCGCAAGAGACCAAGCGCGGCGCCACAGGCCGCACGCGCGCAGGCGCACTGCCTCGCGTCGCGTGCGCGGCCGGCTGGGATTGGGAGGCCCGCGCCGCAGCCTTTGTGGCCGCCGGAGGGCCGACGACCCACGTGTGGCGCTGACACTGTGACTGTAGGACACCCGCCGCACGTGCCGACGCCGCGCCGCGGCCGCCCGGGCCGGCTCGTGCCCGTCAGAGGCGCGCGTGGCGTGCCGGCCCGGCACCCGCGCCGCCCGCGGGCGGACGCGCGCCGTGAGCGTGGCGCCGAGCCGAGGCGCTGCGTCCGCAAACCCGTCCCTTTTACCCGGCGCTAGTTGCTGCTCGGGCCTGCCCGGCTGCCGGCACAGATCGAGATCGCGGCCAGGGCGGAGGCCGTCCTCTCCAGCTATAGCGATCCACGGCCGTCATGTGCCGCGCCAACTCGACCCAACGAGTTCTTTTCCCCGAAGGCTAGCGAGGCTACGCCTTTGCCGAGCTAGCCAGGACGGGCCGGCAGCTGAAGCCTGGCGCGGCGCCCTTTCCCGTCACCCTCCCCGACTCGTGGCCGACAGGCGGCACCCCCATATGCCGCGGTGGTTGCACACGAAAGCGAGGCTGGGCCAGCGGGCGGGATACGCACATGCGCGGCGCGTAGGCCGTAGGCACCGTCGTCTCCGTCTCCGTCTCCGTCTCCGTGTGTGCCGGGAAAAGACGGGCTCGTGACTACGAGCATTTCCAGGGTCGCCGGTGGCGGTGCATTGTTTAGTGCAGGGCTACGCAAAAAGCAGTGTTAGTGGCGCGGCCGCAAGCCGCGGGGGGCGTTCCCGTTATCCAGCTAAGAAAGCGTAAACAAGTGCCGGCCCCCCGTTTCCCTCACATGTCACAAGCGGCACCGTCGGCTAATCTCCCCGCACGCCAATCATCACTCCCTGTGTTCTGCCGCACGAAGTTGCAGGGTGCGTAGTTCTGTGATTTTGCCAGGTAAAAAGGTTATCAAACGTTTGTTTCTGCTGTTTTTACCCAGATAAATCATCAAAGTAAAGCCCATGTATATAGGAGTATTGACTACTGATGACAGTTGCTATTTTTGTGCATACGTTTTTGACGCTGCTGTATCTTGCCTGAGCCCTGAACACTGCACATCTCCAATTTTAGTAGTAGTCCTAGATTTACAGAGCGGCTATCGGTAGGCAGTCCAATTAGGTACGAGCTCTTCTGACAACAGTATCCCCATGTCAGAGCGAGAAAAGTGCCTGACGCCAATCATTTCTGCAGAGATCTAGCTGCGACCATGATTTAGAATACCAGTAACTTTACAAGTAATCCGCACCCGTATGCACGGCGCGCCCGGAACACAACAGCCTGTGTAGACCTGGGCATGGACTGCCCGACCCGACGGACCCGACCCAACCCGCCCGAAAATAGCCCGACCCGAAGAGTTTGATGGGCGGGCTCGGGTCAAAATTTTTAACCCGGTATGACTGACGGGCCGGACACGGGCTAAAAATTTTGACCCGAAACCCGAAAAACCCGAAGGAACCCGACATTTTACATAGGCCCGGCCCGACCCGACCCGAACCCGACCCGACCCGACTGGCTGTCGGGTCGGGTGCGGGCTCAATTTTACGGCCCGGCCACCGGGTCGGGTCGGGCACGGGCCGTTAGAAAAAACACCGGGCTTTTTTTGGCCCGACCCGAACCCGACCCGGCCCGGAGGATGCCCAGGTCTAAGCCTGTGTAGCCTTGTTCGCATCGCCCGGCCATGCATGTTACGCTAAGCCCCTTTCTCCATTTGTATATCCTCGTGCATGCACGCTGGCTCCCCTCCCTTTGGACCAAGGTTTTAAATCGCCGGCTAAGATGTTTAGCGGCAGAGCTGCCGCTACGGCGTTTAGCGGGCTATAGCCGGCATTTAGCGGGCTATAGCCGGCTTTAGCGGGCTAAATGCCATAGCGTTTGGCCTTCCTAGAAGCTATAGCCGTCTATAGCGGAAGCTATAGCCGGCTATTTAAAACCTTGCTTTGGACCCGCTCCCTCCCTCCATCATGCTCGCGGCATCCCCCCATGTTCTCCCAATTTTTCTTTTCCAAACCAATCATTAAAGACACTTAACAATGCTGTTTAGATCGCATTTCTTTATATCGCGCTGAGACTTTTGCCCATGCTCCTTGCTTTGGAGCAGCTCATCAGTAGATGACGTGATTAAGGATAAAACATTGTCAAATTCAACCGACCAAGCGAGATAGTTTTGCCTGAAGTATGGGATAAATATTGATTTTCTCCAAGTAAAATTTAACTCGCCTATAAATCTATTTCTGCGGTGTGAGTAGCGGTTAAAATTTAGTTACATGGAATTGTAGAGATAAGATGACCCAGCGAATGGAATGAACTCAAACACGGAGAACACAATTAAAGCCCTGTTTGGGAGGTCTTTTTCCAAAAGCAGATTCACTCATGAAGCCAAAGCTGGTGAAAAAAAAGTGGCTTCACCCGCATTCTAATTTCATTTTTACCTCAGCTTTTAAAACAACTTCACGCTACAATGCCATAATTTGCGTGAAATATATGAAGCCGAAGCTGCGTTAGAAGCCTTCCAAAACGGGACCTAATAAAATATAACTAAAGCAAGCGCTCGGGACGTTTTCGTTGACAGGATGAAGTTAATTATCGGTCACGCTAATTGCAATCATGGAGTCACATGACCCCTTGGCCACCTACCTACCTACCAGTTCATCCTCCCTGCTCCAAAGAGGAATGAGCCACTCGATCGCGCCACGCCGTACGCCTCATGCGCGCCCTCCGCCCCAAAGCCGGACATGCCAGCTCCTTGGCATAAGCAAAAGAGCTCTGAACAAAAGAAAAACACTCCCAGAGCTAGTACGTGGCAGCTAGCCCCGTCCTTTTGCCGAAGGAACTAATTATAATATAACGTAATTAATTAATTATTAATTAGTGGTGGATTTGATTAGTAAAGTGACGGAGGTAGCCGACACAGTGACAGTCTGACAGGGAGGAAGATTCCGTGGATGGATGGATGAAAAGGCCCGCGCGTCGGAGTAGTTTAAGCGGGCGCCGGATTTAAGAACTGGTTCGCCCACTTGATCGGCATTCCCATTTCCCCCTGCGCTGGGTCTGTACCTTCACCTTTGTTTAAAGAATCGGTTTAGGGATCCGTAAATTAAACTTGCCGGCCGCAAAAGTCATGGCTCTGCTGCTAACCCACCCCGCCGTCGCTGTCGAGGCCACGCGAGGGAAGCGTCGGCGTCGGCGTCGGAGCGGCTCCGGTCACGTGCAGACAGCACGACCACCCTAGCCTAGCCGGCCGGGCCTCTCTTCTCCTTTTTTTTTCGCCTTCCCATCCCACCCGAGAGGCCGAGACGCACCGCGGGGAGACGCGCGGACCCACCGCACGGCACCCACCACCCAGCCCGTCGCCTCGCGAGGCGTGACAGGTGGCCCGCGCCGCGTGCGGTGGGCCCCGCCCCCCGCCTCGGCCGGTCGCCCCCGCTTGTCGCCGAGCGCGTGAGGTGGAGGGGGCCGGAGAGCCGAGAGCGAGGCGTCCGGCTCGGACGCCGCCAGGCCGCGGGTGGGACGGCTCGGCGTTAGGCGGACGGACGGCGACGCCGTGAGTCCGGGCGGCGCGGCGCCGCGCAGCGCACGTGGCCTCGAACCCTCCGTTCCCGTCATCCTGCCCGTCGCGCAGCGTGTCCGTTTTACGAGAGGTTGACGTCAACTTTTAGTCCGATTCCCCTGCTCTTTTTTCCCGGCGGCGAGGTGGTTCCCCGGGCCCGTCAAAGGTTCTGCCGGTATCTCGACGCGGGTGGTGGGTGCCGTGACCCTCCGTCCCGTCCCGGGCGCAGCATCAACCACGTCGCCGAACGCCCGCCCCAGTCTCGGCCGGCTCGGCACAACGGGCAAAAAAAAAAAAAAGTTACAGCGACTCGTTTCGTGCAGGCTTTGGATCGAGCTGGAAGTTGGGCGGGCCCCGACCCGGAGTAACCGAGCACGTGCAGACGGGTCGGGCCCACGGGCAGAGGACGTGTCAAGTGGGCGCTGGTGGGCCACAGGCCCCCCGCAGCCCACCACCAAGCGCCTTGCTTTTGCTTTCTCCCCCGCGCCGCCGGCGGGGACGCCTCTCCTCTCCCGTCGTCGCCCGCCTGGCCGGGGCCTCTCTCTTTAACGCGGCCGTGCGGGTGCGGCAGCAGCATGTGGGAGGAGGACGCCATGCCCGGCGGCGGCATGTCCCCGCCCCGGGCCGGGCCCAGATCCTCACGTGAGTGCCCGGGGCACGCTGACGCCGCCGGCTGCCGGCGCCAGTCCTCCCCTGGGCAGGCCGGGCCACGGCGCCTGGCGCTGCCTCCTGCCGAGCAACTGTTCCCAACCCGCCATGACGCGAGCTCGCTGCCGACCTCTGCAGCTGCTGCAGCAGCCTGTGGGCGCTCCGCTTGGACTCGATGGGGTTGCTGTTCCGCTCGTGTGTCTGCAGGAGCAGTGATCCTGGCCACTGTTCCGTCCCCTTTCTTTTAGCAATTGCAGTTGCACTAGTAAGTTTGCATAAGGTGCCCGTGTTAACGCCACAAATAAATTTCGATCGTACATCAAACAACACATGATCTATAGTTCGAACTGAGAAATATTTGCTTCACACAAAGGACAAAGTTATTATGTTGATTACACAACCATATGCATAGAGTAAAATCACAACTTTATGGGATCATACATTTAATTTTGATGTATCATCTTAAGAATTGCTAGACAAGAGCAATCAATATAAATCTGCTTGTAGCTGTATCAGTGAACTTCCCAGTGAGACCATAACATAACAGAATATCAACAATAACACACGGAATCCATATTCATATGGCTTCATCTTTGTATACGTCTTTGTCAAGGTTGTGAAAAGGCTACCAATAAATATCATCAAAGGAAACTGAACTTTTGCTCAGCAGTGCTCAAATCTCTTTATGTGAAAGCAGGAAACTAATGGACGCCTGCGAATGGACGTTTGCTTCAGGGATTCTTGCCTCTCATCGCAGCGTTCACTGCATAACTTTTAATCAGCATCAAGTCTCTGAGCCCCTGTAAACCGCTCCAAACATCTCATTAGAGTTGATGCCTAGGAATTCATGCCAGCCAAACCCCGTTCCCCATTGCACACCAGAAAACACTCTGTGGGCAATGCAACAGTCCCCATGGCCTATTATGATAACAATGTTAGGATGGGACATTAACTGAGATTATTTTACTCAAGAATAGCATTACAGCACACCGAAGTAAAAAAAGTTATTCTACACTTCATCCAAGAAAATTAGGCTGATTTGTTCACCTAATAATACAGGAAGACTATTCTGTTCATGTTTGCCTTTTTTGGTGAAAACCTGAAAGTCTTGCTCAAATTCTTTTTTGGTTTCTCAGGTCCAGGATTTTACTCATTTACCATTTGCTGCTAGAGAGTTGATGATCATAAAGGTCGCTGCAAATGCTGCAGCTCGAAGGGATGTCCTAGATATTGCTCAGATTTTTTAGGCCCAGAAAGTTGACATATCAGACCACACAATTACACTGCAGGTAACTGTTATTGAAGAGCTTTTTCCCTTTTTTTGGTGAAAAGCTCCTGCAGGGCTATTGGTGAAAAGCTCCAAAGACACTTGGGGCCAACAATGAACATTGTAATTACTACCCACACCAACAGGTTCTACAAGTTTCGCTATTCTAAATTTCTAATACATGGATCTGGCTGAACTTGTATTATCAAAAGAGAAGCTTACTACCTTGGGCATGTGTCTTGAGCTGATCATCCTTTATATTTTCATGGATATGGTCAAGGATGGAGATAAAAAAATTCATGTGCATCCTGTTGCTCGTAGCTTGCGAGGTTTGATGCATGCTTCCACCAACTAAAAAATCACAATAATACTCAATAATCAGAAGAAAATTAAATACTTCTGTTCAGGGGGGGTATAATAAGATGCTATATTGTTCTATATGCTCGGTCTAATAGAAGACTACCAAAACTAACCTAAAGCATGCGATTCATATGATTCAGAACAAAGAAACAGTGACAAAATCCAATCGGTGATACAGCAAGTGCCACAGAATACCTTCAAATTCACCTGACAAACCGCTACCTGCATTGAATTTATAGCTATTCATGCATTTGGTCACTTTTAATTTTCAGTGTGTCAGTTTAAGGTAAACTTGTCACATGACTGCTAGGCATTGACAGCTAAGCCCAATATGTAAACTTGGGGAGCTTAAGGTAATATATACTCTATATAGGATGCCATGTCATCAAACAGTCTGCGTGTATTGGAATGCGTTGGCCCTGTTTGATTCTCTACGCTAGTGAGTGCTAGGAAACTTTGACCGCTAATTACGGTGTTAAATAAAGTCAGTTTACAAAACCAACTTCAGAACCCCTGCGCTAGGAACCCTGAAGAATCTAATGAGGCCTTTGACCGCGTGATTAGAGGATGGTTACTGTAGCATCAAAGTAGCCAATAGTCGATTAATTACCATCATTAGATTCGTCGCGAAAAGTTATATCTGATGGACTATGGATAAAGGCCCCCGCCCCTCCCACTATAACACCTGGGTTTTATGGTTGGGTTGGCTAGGTGGGGCGCTCTAACTTGGTACCAGAGCCGAGGTCCTGGGTTCGATCCCTCCCGGCCACGCATTTCCGCTGCGCGATTTCCCCTGCGTCTCTCGTGTGCTGAGACCTGCTGCGGGCTACGCCGGGCACTAGAACCTGCTGCGGGCTACGCCGGGCTCGCACGCCGTAGGGGGAATGATGGACTATGGATAAAGGCCCCCGCCCCTCCCACTATAACACCTGGGTTTTATGGTCGGGTTGGCTAGGTGGGGCGCTCTAACTATATCCATCCCTAAAAAGGTTTTGCAAATAGACTTCATTTAGCACTCCATGCATGCGAGATTCATTTCTCGGCTTGTGCGCGCTAGGAGAACCAAACAGGGCCGTTAACTGTTTTCCCTTTCAAGCACTGCAATATCATAATGCTAAATATGTCACCCTCTAGTTACACATTTTCTGCAGATTCCATTTGCAATCCAGCATGATCCTTGTCTACTTGCAAACAGCACCAAGGCATAGGATTCCCAATACGCAATGGGTCCAACCAAAAGATAAGTTCAGGCATGGACTAATGAAACTGATGAAACTTTAACACATGCGGTCAGGAAAGGAGCATCCAATTAAGCAGAGTAACATGAAAAAAGAATGGAAGACACTTACGCCTACCCCATTGAATTCCACACGTCCCAAAGGCTGGAACCAAGCACTCACATGCATTCTATAATCTGCCATTCAGTAATTCTGCAATCCTCAAAGCATGTTATTTGATCATGTGTATAGGACTTAAGAAACAAAACGAGAATTCAAACACAGAAGAATAGGAGGGAAATATGCTAACCTGCATTGCCACAGGAGCTTGAAATTTTGAGCCATGGCTTCTGTCAACTCCAAAAACCAAAAATGACACTCAGCATAATTCTTTGTAATGGCCACTGGAACAGGCAAACAGCTAGGTGAAGAAGCCATTACAAACACAATCAGATATCTGAAACAAGCATCTATCAGTCCATCAGCTAATCTTATCCAATCAGCAAGCTTATCTCTGTTCAAAGAGCATTTGCTCACAGAGCATTAAAAAAATAGCACAATATAGAAGTTATTTTACTGCAAAACAAGATCCCTCCACAATGGGCCATATGTTTATCAAGTTCACCTGGGACCTAAAAAGCAAAGATTAGCTTGTTAATACATGCAGCTATCCAGTTTCAAGAATTAAGCATGTCTTGATCACTGCAAAATGAAAGAACCACTATATATCTGCAAAATGGAAGAAAAATATATGCAGGAATTCATTTTCTTACCAGTAAAAGATTGGACTCAATCCACCTGTTCCTGATGGAGGGTGACTGATCTATCGAAGCTGAAAGAATAAAGTAGAATGGAACTGTTCAAACTAAAAAAAATGACAGCAGTCATATGGAACAACAGGTGTTTTTAGCATAAAAACAAACTCATTATCAAATTTCTATGCACAAAAAAAATAACAATTGCGGTATCAATTAATATAGTCACAGCCTCATTAACAGAAATACAGAATGGAAGTAGCTGTCAGACGAAGCAGAAATTTCATAATCAACAATCTAGATAGATAAGTCCTAGTAAGTCCTGCAGTGATTTCGCACAGGACAGAGCCGTTTCCCTAAATTGTCGTCCTCGCATGATTACCAACACAACCTAACTTATTCCTTGTGCGAATCGCGCCAGATCAAATGGATACACCAGACCAACACAACCTAACTTATGCCTCTTTTAAACATTGCATGAAATGGATACACCACTAAAATCCTGGAGGACCAAATGGACAGAACTCAGAACATGACTCGACACATGTCAGATTTAATGCTTTGGATGAGCTCTTGCCAGTTGTCTGCATCTAGTTTTCTCATAAGATGAGGAAACTTAAAAAGAATAGACCATTTGCCAACAAATGTGTGTTTACCTCTGGCTACTTATATATGGAATGTGAATCCTGAGTCCCCACCCTTTCCAAATGGTTCTACATAATCTGAAGAGTTTGTGACCATAAGATGGCAGTCGAAATATACTCAGTTAGCATTCAGGTACACAGAATTAGGACTGGGTTCCTAGCGTCAAGGCAAGATAGGCAGTCCAAGTATAATGTACCATAATGAAATAAACTCAGTTAGCATTCAGGTACACAGAAAATAACCAACCATGATTGCAGCATCTGGGTTCTTGAATTTTGCACAAGTGGAGATGAAGAAGCTATCTGAAAACAACTATAAGAAAATGGCAGGCATGCAAATTAATATCTTAGAGGCTACAAATAACCTGAAGCCTGAAATCATCAGTATATTATAGATGGACAATATCAGTCTATCGTGAAAAGGTAAACTAATCACCTCTTGGTTTAGCCACATTTCAGCTAAATGGATATAACAACACGCAGAGTGCAGTACTCATCTGTTGCGGCAAATCCAAGGCCGTTGGAGCATTGTAGGATCCCAAGTTGAGGCCTCTAGTGGTATTTGAGGTACGCCTGCAACAATAGTGAGAATATTAACCAGAGTTGAAACTTGCTTTTTGTTCCATTTACTTTTGGGTCGGACGGCAGAACTGCAAACACAAGGATCCCTTTACAGATGCAAATTGTAGTTCCAAAGCATGACCAGAGCAACCTGCTACAAGCAACACAACTGGTACATCGCTTGCCTGATAACCACCCTTGCCAATGTTGTATGGATCCACCCTTGCCCAAAAAAAAGTCTGTGGCACATTCAGTTCAAAGTGGCAGATATACTATCAAATGTATCAAAGGATTACTTAAACCATGACAATTCACCGAGCAGCATAAGGCATGAGTCAAATAAATGAGATAAGCCATGAATCAAAGAACTCAGCACAAACTGCAAGCTTTTTTAAATAATATGTATGAAAACAATTCTAAATAATGCATAGCACTGCTGCTAACATCTGACTCTGAGCTAGCCTTGACATGAACTGTCAACTTCTTGTTCTTAATCTGGGTTTGAAGCTCGCTAAATATGGAATCATTTTTTCTTGTTCCTGCAGCTGTGATTGCCTGTATGCAAAATCAAGATCACCACCACAAAGAAAAAAAACTATAAGTGCTATATGAAGATGCGCTAACTCTGCACATGCACAAGCACAAGCACATGCACCCCCAAGGCTGCACATGCACAAGCACCTTGTTTCAAATCCACCCCCAAGGCTCTCGTCGAACTCAAAAAATAGTGATGAAATTGGTTTAGACCCAAATACAAGCACCTTGTGTTCATGGGATGCAAAAGCTCAGTGAGTTCGTGGCCATGGCCGCCGGTGGATCTGGGTAGCGAGCCGGCGTTCCGGAGAGCAAGGAATTCGATGGGGGTTGGGGAAAGGTAGAGGAGGATGAGGGGAACTCACAGGGATGGCCGGAATCCAGCCAACGGCGGCCGCTTAGGGGACTGCTCGCGGCGGCGGCTTTCCGGCGGGTGGCAGGCGACGGGGAGTGGCAAAACTGAGTCTTCTCGTCGAGGGGATCGTCATGGCGGTGCTGGACTGATCAGGCGGCCAGAGGTTGTCACGAATCGGAGGGTGGGCCACCGGCGGCGCAGCGAAGATGGCGGCGTTGGCGGTCTGTTCGGCGGGGAGGGCACGGGCGGGGTGGTGGTAGGGGTGGCCGGAGTGGCCGGCGGCGTGGCCGGATTCATCAGCAGCGGGGTCGCGGGGATGGATGTGGACGGCGGCGGCGCGGGGAACACAGGCTGGGACGGTGCGGGCGGGATGGTGGCCGGGGAGTTCGGCAGCGCCGAAACCCTAGCAGGAGGAGCGGCCGCGGGAGAGAAAACCGCTGGCGGAGCGGTTCACGGCGGCGGCGCAGGGCGGGTTCGCCGGGAGGCGAGGCGGGGGAGGCTCGCGGCGGGGCGGGGCGGGAGGCGAGGTTCGCGGGAGGCGCGCGGGATGCCGGCTCTCTCTGCGAAAAAAAGGAGAAGAGAGGGGACGACAAAAAAAAAAAAAAGGAAAAAGAGAGGCGTCGCGCGCGGGAGAGGCGGGCGGGCGTTGAAGCCGGCGAATCCTTAATCGTTGGATGGCGTTGAAGCCTTCCAGGCGGTGATCTGGACCATTGATTTTTATGAAGGCAGTTTTCTGGAGACGAATCCGTGGGTACACAAGGATAGCGCTCCTCACAGGGGGTAGATGTGCTGGGTGGTCATAGGAAAACAAACTCCGTGCTTTAGGGGATAGATAGACTAGAGAGACTGGCGCGGCGTTGCCGAGTCATGATCTGTAGCCCAGTGATTGGTATAAAGGCTGGGAATATTTTTCACAAAATTTTACGTTATGGATTAATTTATAGAAATTTTAGGGTATTATTATTTAGTTAGAATGCAGGGGTCGTGGGTTGATCGTCATGAATTTGGGGGCCTTTTCTGCAAAATTTCGGGCTATGGGTACATTTTTAGGAAGTTTAGGGCCTTTTTGTAAAAGTCTGTCGAGTGTGGGTTAAGTGTTGTAGAACTTGGGTTTGTAAAAAATACATGGATCGCAGGTTGGTTGTCATAAAATTATCTGAGAAGTGGCTGGATCGAAACAGTTGTCATAAAATTGCCGGAGAGGTGGCTTGAATAAATGGTATTTATGAAAAGCTCGGGGGGGGTTCAGTAAATTGTCAGAGGAGTGGTTGGACTGCAGTTTAATTTCGATAAAGTTTGGGGAGTTTTGTAAAATTGGCAACCCTGCTGGCATTCGTTCAAAGTTAGCGGTGGTTTCCATAAAACTGCCTGAGAGTTGGCTTCATTAAAATTGTATTTATATGAAGCTCGAGGGGGTTACTGTAAAATTATTTGGGAGGTGCTTGAGCAAATATTATTTTAGCGAAGCTCAAGGGGGTTTCTATAAAATTAATTGAGTGTGAGCTGGACTACATATTAATTTTAATAAAGTTCAAGGGGTTTTTTTTATGAAATTGCCGAGTCTCATGGATAATCCGAGCCATCCATGCGCGATCCGACGGCCGAAAAATTTCGAATGACGTGGCTCAAATTGTATTTCTATAAAAGTCGAGGGGGTTGCTGTAAAACTGTTTGCGAGGTGGCTTGAGCAAATGCTATTTCTGCAAAGTTTAAGGGGGTTTCTATAAAATTAACTGAGTGTGGGCTGGACTATATATTAATTTTGATAAAGTTCGAGGGTTTTTTTTGTAAAATTGCCGAGCCACTATATATTAATTTTGATAAAGTTTGGGTTTTTTAAAAAAAATTGCTGAGCCTTCTAGATAATCCGAGCCAGCACACGCGATCCGACGGCCGAGATTTTTTAGCCTACGTGGCTCAATGGGGGGGGGTAAAAAATCCCCCCCTTTAGGTCTGAGGTTTCTATAAAATTAACTGAGTGTGAGCTAGACTACATATTAATTTTAATAAAGTTCAAGGGGTTTTTTATAAAATTGCGGAGTCTCATGGATAATCTGAGGCATCCATGCGCGATTCGATGGCCGAGAAATTTCGAATGACGTGGCTCAAGTTGTATTTCTATAAAGGTCGAGGGGGTTGTTGTAAAACTGTTTGCGAGGTGGCTTAAGCAAATGCTATTTTCTTCAAAGTTCAAGGGGGTTACTATAAAATTAACTGAGTGTGGGCTGGACTATATATTAATTTTGATAAAGGGTTTTTTTTGTAAAATTGCCGAGCCTTCCACGCACGATCCGATGGCCGAGATTTTTGAGCCTACGTGGCTCAATGGGGGCCGCAAACCCCCCTTTAGGTCTTTGAAGACTAGAAAGACCGGCGCGGCATTGCCGCACCATAACCTGTAGCCCAGTGATTGGTACGAAGGCTGGGAATATTTTTCGCGAAATTTTAGGATGTGGATTAATTTATAGAAACTTTTGTGTATTATTACTTAGTTAGAATGTAGGGGCCGTGGGTTGATCGTCATGATTTTGGGAGCTTTTTTGCAAAGTTTTGGGTGTGAGTACATTTTTAGAAAGTTTAGGGCTTTTTTGTAAAAGTCTATGGAGCATGGGTTAATTGCTGTAGAGCTTGGATTTGTAAAAAATGCATGAATCGTGGGTTGGTTGTCATAAAGTTATCTGAGAGGTAGTTGGATCGAGAGAGTTCTCGTAAAATTGCTGAAGAGGTGGCTTGAATAAATGATATTTATGAATTAACTGAGTGTGGGTTGGACTATATATTAATTTTGATAAAATTCGAGGAGTTTTTTATGAAATGAAGTGTAGGCTGAAATTAACTGAGTGTGGGCTGGACTATATAAATGAGTTGAGTATAATTGACAATAAAGTTACTATGTTTTTTTCAAAGGTAGGGAGTATCTGGTATATTCTATTATGGGCAGTGTTATAGCCCATTATGCAGTGTGTAAATGTGTGAGGCGATTTAATCCGTCAACAATATACATTAAGCGGGTTAGTTTTGCAGAAGTCTTGGGGTGTTTTCTGTGGATTTGTTGTTCGTGGAGTGCAAATTGATTTCACCAAAGCTCATAGAGTTTTATGTGGAGCGACGTAGATAGAGTGCGAGTTAATTTTATCAGACTTCAGAGGATTTTTTAAAAAACTGTAATAGGCCCCACATATAATTGGTTCTGTGGGCCTCACATACGGTTGGACCCACGTGAGTCCACAGTGGGGCCCATATGTGGGATCAATCCGAGCCATTCACACGCGATCCGACGGCCGAGATATTTCAGCCTACGTGACGCAATGTGGGGGTAGAAATCCCCCCTTGGTATATTCTATTATGGGCAGTGTTATAGCCCATTATGCAGTGTGTAAATGTGTGAGACGATTTAACCCGTCAGCGATATACATTAAGCGGGTTGGTTTTGCAGAAGTCTTGGGGTGTTTTCTGTGGATTTGTTGGTCGTGGAGTGCAAATTGATTTCACCAAAGCTCATAGAGTTTTATGTGGAGCGACGTAGATAGAGTGCGAGTTGATTTTATCAGACTTCAGATGATTTTAAAAAAAAACTGTAGTAAGCCCCACATATAATTGGTTATGTGGGCCCCACATACGGTGGGACCCACGTTGTTGGGTCCTGCGGGGCCCACGGTGGGTCCATAACCCACTTGTGGGTCCCGTGGGTCCACAGTGGGGCCCACTTGTGGGACCCAGTGGGCCCCACATTGTTGGGTGCTACGGGGCCCATATGCGGGACCCATATGTTGGATCAATCCGAGCCATTCACGCGCGATCCGACGGCCGAGATATTTCAGCCTACGTGGCGCAATGTGGAGACAGAAATCCCCCCTAGTCTTTTAAAGATTAGCAGTACTGTAGCATAGTATCATACAGCTGCAATCCTATCCATCAGTGTTCTGATTTCACCCGTCCCGGACAGCCGGCATCCCGACCCCGTTGGCCGTTGTCGCCCGACAAAGATCCTCGAAGCCCTGCACTCTTTGCAGCGCTCCATGATTGGTTGACGGCGCACACGTCAACGCTCACCGATGCCAGGGTTCCGAAGCCGCGATTGTCAAGTGCAGATCCACGAATCCTGCGCCGCTCCATGAGTGGCCCATGCACTCTGGTTGATGCGTTTTCTTCAGTATGGATCAGGGAAGGGAAACGAGTCATCAGGATGGATGCCGATGGCCCGGGCATGGTCCGGCCGGCGGACTCCAAGGCTGGCAGAGGAGAAAAAAAAGCGATGCGCGCGTGGAAAGGGTTGGTGGCAATGGCAATGGCATGGTGGGATACTGGTGCGGTATGGTTTCCGCCACGGCAAGATCTTCCAGTGGGGGAACGGTGATGTGTTTTCACTAAAAAAAAGGTGATGTGACGTGCACGCGGCGGCTCAACTGGGGGAGCTGCTCACAATTTGCTCATCCTCTTGCCCTTCAGGTAGAGGGTACACCGGACACAGCGAGTCCGGGACGCTACGGCGCTACCGACCTGCCGTCTCCCGTGCGAGGTGGCTTGCAGCAGCCAAGAACGCACGGGCCAGCAGCAACGGCTCTGAGCTGCCCTGCCCTGCCCTGTCTCGTGCCCACGCTCGATCCTCCACTACAGCCCGGCCAGGTACGTGTAGTAGTTTTCCCTTGGTACCTGTACGAAATGCAGCGGCTCTGTAGTGGCTGGCTACAAGCACAAACCACAGATTGCACTTGCACAATCGACTACAGATTAACATTGGCTCTCTCTTCTTCTTCTTTGTTTTTTTTTGAAGGATTTTTTTTGAGGGGAATTGGTTCTCTTCTTGATAGAATGATAGTTGTGGTACCACAGGCCAACAAAAGGGGAGCGCTGGCTTGAATGGAGTATGTCGATGGCCCAGCCCAACTTAGCTTCACCATAGCACTACACTGGAAAAAGTAGAAAAGTTGTAGCCTCACGGTGTACTGAGATATCTTATTATTTGGTCAACTAACAGAGCCTCCACGTTCGATCTCAAGGCCTAAAAATTTCCACGTTAATCGGAGAAAATAAGATAAATTAAAATTACCTACCACTGCCATTACGATAAAAATCGACCCAAAATATCACAGTGTTTGACTAAATATAGCCCATCATGCCATTATAAAGAAACTAATCCAATATGTAACATAGTAATGAGACTCCAAACAATTAGCGTTGGGTAAACTAGAAGATTCTTACAAATTACTATCATAATTTTTAATTCATTTTTTCTACAGGAATAAACATTGATAAAAAAATTCCAAACAAGCTTCAGAAAAATATTTGCACACCACAGCACCACGCTGGAAAAATTAGAAAAGTTGTAGCCTCAAAGTTTACTGAGAAATACTATCATTTTAGTTGAATAATTATAATATTATTTTTAGCATACAATCGAAACATGTACAGACAAAGTTAATATATGTTTTATTTACTAACATTTCAGTCAAAAGTCATGTTGAAATTAATAAATGGCGCTGAAAAATCAGAAATAACCTTATGTCAACCATTGTTTATCTCACTATCTTAGTCAAATCAGTTACAGCATATTTGAATTGATATAATGAGTACCCAAGGCTAAAAGAGGAACAAAATAGGTGCACTAAATCCATATTCCATTAGAAACAATAATGGGGTGAGAAAAGATAAGAAAAAAAGAAAAAGGAAAATGAGAAAAAGAAAATGCCACATGCCAGTGCGGATATGGAATGACAACGGAGAAATGAATGATTAGGGTGAATAGGATTCACACGCTCTATCGATTCTACAGATTAAGATGGGAATGAGAGAGTAAACCTCTCTTTTTTGTCTCTCTCCTTGAGTAATCAAGATAACATACCTCTCTTTTTTGTCTCTCTCCTTGAGTAATCAAGATAACATAAAAAAAAAGCAGCAGCACCAGCAGGTGAGTACCAGGAAAACGCCAAGAAATTTCCGCAAATCATTGACTTAGAATCCAAATTAAATAAATAAAAATATTACGCTGCAATGTAACACATAAACCTAAAAAAATACTCAAATAATTTCTTATGTCAAAAATAATACTACCTCCAAATGAATAATAATATGTTTTCCATTGACGCGATCCTCAAAACACAACTTTGAGTACTATTAAAATATTTACACATTAGTGAAACTAAATATTTTTTAATTAATGTATACAACAACAAATTTAGAACTATCTCAAAATGGTATCCAATTCAAACCTGGAAGGAGTATGAAAATAAAATCAAATTATTGATCCTCAAAATAGTTTTACTAGATCTTGATTTTCGTCAACAAAAAATTGCTTTATGAAAGCCAATTACAAAAGTGTAATCTTAAATATATTCACACCTAGCCGCACAAATAATAAATATAAATAATTAAATAATTTAAAATACAACATTAGAGATGGTAACATCTAACCGCTCAAATGCGCGGGCGGGCTTCCTAGTTATCGAATGAACATTCATCAGAAAACAGAAAAACATGTCAATTCGAGAGTAGGAACTAGGGCAGGCGTTTGCTTTCCATGGTTATACACTTTACAACAATTTTTGTGCCATCTTAGGCCGCACGAAGGTACGTGCAACCGCGGCCAGCAGGTATGAGGCATCCTCTCCAAACGCAGCAACCGCCGGCAAGCCGGCAACCGCCACGATATGAGGGCGCCCGTACATATCCGCCGCCATGCTCCCACCTCCTCCGCAACTTCCACTTCCATTTTCCAACCTTCCCGATCGATCTGCTGGCTCGCCATGGCCACTCCGGTACAGCCCGCCGCGTCTCCTCCTCCTCGCCCTCCGCCGCCGCCGCCGCCACCGCCGCCGCATCGTCCTTACCACGACACGACGCTCACGCTGGCGCTCGCGCTGCCGCCTCCCCCGTTCGCCTGCGCGCTCTCCCCGAGGCCGCTGCAAGCGCGGAGGCCGCGGGCGGACGGCGTCGCCTCCTCCTCCTCCTCCGCGTTCGCCAGGGTGAGGTCCTCGCCCACAGGGGACCCGCCGCCGTGCACCGAGTGCGGCAAGGTGTTCAAGTCGTGGAAGGCGCTGTTCGGCCACATGCGGTGCCACCCGCAGCGCCAGTGGCGCGGGATCACGCCGCCGCCGCACTTCCAGCACCAGGCCGTGGGCGGCGCGCACCTCGCCGTGGCGGCGGTCGCGGGGGACCAGTTCACCGTGCAGGAGCGCGAGACCGCCGCGAGCCTGCTCATGCTGTCCGCCGCACGCCCCGGCGTCGGCAAGGGCAAGAAGAGCACCCTTGCCACGTCTAGCGCGAAGAAGGAGAGCTGCAGCACGCCGACGACCGCCGGCGCGCCGCCGCCCAGGTGCGACGGCCACAAGTGCAGCGTCTGCGCTCGGGGGTTCGCGACCGGACAGGCTCTGGGCGGGCACAAGCGATGCCATTGGGAGAGGGATTGCGCGGAGGGGATGGCGGTTGCAGCACCCAGCAGCTGCAGCACGTTGGCAGCGTTGTCAGGAGCGGCGCCGGCCACCACGCTGGACCTCAACCTGCCACCGCCGGGGACGATGCCGCCGTTGCCACGGAAGATCGACGAGGACGGAAGCTTGAACGCGGCGCTGGATTTGAGGCTTGGGCTCTAGAGTTGGCGCATGTAATCTATATGTGCACGTGTGTACAATGTTGGTAGCTTTGTCTGTACATTTTCTAGGAGGCTGATTCAGAGAAAGGAACTTTTCTGATCTATCTGAACTGGCGACTTGCTTAATCTGAACTATCCAGTGTACTAACTGTAAGTCTGTAACATATCCGTGTATATGTTTAGCTGATGTGTGGTAATATATGTTGGAATAACATGAGTTTCTGTCTTTTTTTTTTGTGTGACACGATGCTATGTAGCAATCTCTGTATCGTTGTTCAAGTTCAATAATGTAGTTTGACTTGCATTGTGTCGTCAGATCTGCAAGTCAAGGAGCAGTACATGTAGTATGTCGTAGTTGGCCAATTGATCTTTCGTATGTAGCTATGACACCTTCCAACTCAAGCTATTGCAACTAAAATAGCTCGCGCATATCCAGATTAGATCATGTAAGCTCTTAGTTTTGTGTTAGCTATAATTAATACTACTAAGTAATAACGTTGAAGGAAGCTTCTTAATTAAGTTGGCAACATCTCATAGCATGGTAAATTGGTAAAGCCGGACCTTAAGTTACCCAAAAGTATAGCAGTAGCTAATAGGCTGTCATGATGCAGCCTGATAACTAGTACATCAGCAACCAGACATGAAGCCCGTGAATTAATCACATCAAACGTGCATGTTCTTGCAATCGCAAGCTCATGGTTATAGGCTCGACGGCAATGGAGGTTTAGCACCGATCCCCATCTTATCTGCGTGGTCGCGACTTCCTCCAGTAAACCAGTTACAAATAGGTGATAATATTCTGTGGTTGTTCTAAGCCAACAGTTCTAAACTTTGGTTGCAGCCATGAAAATGTATAGACACTGCACTACTACTTGATTATTAAACCATTCATTCAGACGTCCCGCCCGAAAGTTTGCTGTTTGCTTCGACGGTTGCCGTTTCTTGCGCTGCGTGGTTGCATTTGTGATGCTGTTGATCCTGGACGGCGCGAGCATGTACATGGTCGCACGATGCGCATTGGATCCCTAGTAGGAGTAGAAAGAAAAGTTCTGGTTCCAGACGCTCGGGCGGCTCGTCGTGTTCGCGAGCCTTTCGGTGTAAAATGCAAGAAATAAAACCAGGTTCAGAAGCAGCTGGCGGTTGTTGTCTGCTTGCACAACGCCCAGTATGTTAATTTAATTTGGAACATACCTGAGAAAAGATGACGATGATCTGCCCCCCCCCCCAAAAAAAATTGCTCGAATGGCATTTCTCATAAACCATGTAGTACAAGGAACTCTCTTTCCATGGACTTTTCTTGAATCACCAAACTTTCATTGGAGTATTACGCCACAGTTGGGTGGATTCACTGGCCCGAGACATGCACTAAAAATAGCTGCATCTCCGGATAAGCATTGCGCACGAGCGAGCTTTTTTCTAAATCTAAAGAAGAAAAGATCGTATCTTCCAGCTAAGACCGCGCCAAAAATTGCTCGGATGCTATTCTCGGCCATGGCTAAAAGGGTGGCATCGCCAGCTGCAACTGCCCCCCCGAGGGGCGGCAGCGGGGGGCTATAAGAGGCCGCCGGCCGCGGGCGCCTCGCCTCTCTTTTTAACCACGGTTATGAGTTTGACCCGTCCCCTGGGTGGACGGCGAGTTGAGCCTGTAACTGGGGATGGCGCCGGCCAATCTCGGCCGTCGGCTCGGCGGCGGTGAGGCCGCGGCCGCTCGTGGGTCTCCTTCCCGGCCCCGGCCGGAAACAAGCTGCTCCTCCCTCATCGCCGCCACCCCCCGCGCGCCGCCCGGACTGAACGGTGAGTTCCGATGCCGCCCTGGTCTCAATGTCGGTGTGCTGCTCTGATTGCGGTGGAGGGGCGCACTGCGGCTGGCTAGTGATTTGATTCAGCCCTGACTTTTAATCTCCTCCAAAATTTTGGGTTTGGACTTTGGAGGATGCGGAGAATTTTATTATGTTTGTGTGTAATAATGTGGTTCGAGCAGTACTTTTTTAGCTCGTTGCTGGGAATTTTTTTGGGGGGCTTTTATGATGGAATGAGCAGGATTTTTGAACATTGCCGTTGTATAAGAAAAATTGATGCAAGCTGCAGGCGGCGGTGTAAGTTTTATTTGATTGTTATGCCTATAATTGGTTACCAATGTCCGATGAACTTGGGAGAGGCCATGGAAATGATATAGAGCTCCTTACTCAATTGCCTCCTGCGTGTAAGATGAACAAATGAATTAATACAAATTGAATCATGTGGCTTAGTTTGAATTCTGGTTTGTACCATTCCGAACAAGCAGATACACCCGGTTTTAGTTTATTTTGTTTTTTAAAGACAGTTTCGTTTTGTTTTCTGACTGTTTGTGTTGGATTTCTGCTTAAGCAATAGCATGTACTAAATATAGTGGAATGTGCCTGTTTTGTCTCTCCTCATATTATTAGACCAGCATATACTCAATGATATCCTTATGTCTGAAGTAAAAAAAACAAAAAGGCACTGAATTTGAAATTCTATAGCTGATCCTTGTGTTCGAATGAAACCAGAATTTACCTATCCTTTCGTTTAGTTGGCAGAGCTGTAACAATAGTATGTGGATGTCAACCTCCCACAAATTAGCCATTTCTAGCGCTGGGTTTATAATTACTTTAACTAGCCTATCAACCCGTGCTCCCGCACAGGCTAGTTAGAACTAATATAAAAATAAAGCTTATACTCCCTCCGTTTTCGTTTATTAGGCGTACCAAGAAGGATCATAGAAACCAAGGTTTGTGTTAATGCTGTGGAGATTTGCATGTCTGGATGCAAATGTCGCTTCGATTCTAGAGAAAGCATGCATGGCCGCATGCAGCTAGCCTATTTTTCCCACCGTGAAAACCTGCATGGCTTCCGTGATTTAATTCACCTCGGACCGAGCACCATCATTACTGGAGTCGGAGGAGTCTCGAGGCTGCACGCCCTATATTGGAAGAAAAGCACAAAACGCTCATACGCCTAATAAACGAAAACGGAGGGAGTAGCTAACAATTATAATTGTCTATCTCACGCTCTCTTTCATCTATTAAATGTTCTAACACATACCCTAAAATACATATTTATCATTATCTAGTTGCAATAGATTTCATTTTCCATCACACCTCCATATGTGTTTAATATATATTTAATTGAACTATTTATTTGTGAATTGGTATTCTTATCTCCTCCATATGTGTTTAATACATGATGACATATTTCATGGGTAGTATTTTTATATAATAATATATTAATAATGATAGAAATAGTAATTTAGAATTTTATATTGGTGCACTTTAATATTTTGTTATAATTATATAATTTAGATTCAGATTTAGAGGTTACTTTAACTTTTAATAATGACATAATTGGATAACTTATATGCAAATTTAGGGGGTTATTTGCATTATTTTTATAATAGCATAGGTGGGTAATTTATACAAAGATTAGGGGATTACTTTAGATTTTTTTATTGTGGCATAGGTGGGTAATTTTGATACATGTTTAGGAGGTTACTTTAGTCTATTTTCATGATGATAGAGGTGGGTAATTTATTATAAAAGATAATAGATCCAGTGACTATTATGATTAGAGTTGTAGGATATTGATGGCCGGATGTTTTTGATTTTTGTGAGAATTTCTAGGATTTCTTTATTTTTTTAGAGTGTCCATATAGGATCCTAGGTGGCTTTACGTGAATGCTTTAAAAGGAACACCCAATTAGTAATAGTAAGGTATGCTTATTATGTACTATAGTCTTGATTGAGCACATGGGGATCTTGTTAATTTCCTCCTAATTGGTTGGTCCTGCCTTTTCCTTACTCATTTTTATATAGACATGGTGAAATAATCGTGAACTGTGCAAGTCACTGAGCTTTTTTTTTATTGTTTTCAGGATCTATGCCAGTTAGATGTGTAATGACTAGCACTCAGTATTAGATGTCACAGCAGCTTAATGTGCACTTGGACATGCTAAGCCATCAGTAGTTAGAAATTTATCCAACTGCCATAAGTTGGAAAACTTGGTTTAGTCTCCCTCTTATTGCCAGCTCAACTAATGCTTGCCAGGGCACAAGAGAGGAGGTAGCAGCTATTACCGACAGTTTCTTCATAACAATATATGCCTTGGAACACTGGCAGTCCTGTTAAGACACAGATGGCTGTTGCAGTTCTGGATCACAGCTTGAGCAATGATTACCCCTCGAAGAACATAACTGAGGGGAGGTCCCTTAGCTGGAAGCGTGTGTTTGTTCAAACTGACAATGGTTCTGTTCTAGGCATTGAACTAGAGCCAGGAGAAAATGCACACACTGTAAAAAAGAAGATGCAGATAGCCCTTAATGTATCCACTGAGGAGAGCTCACTGACATTTGGTGATCAAGTTTTGAACAATGATCTCAGCTATGTTCTGAATGACTCGCCATTACTGCTCACCAGAAATCACATGCATAGAAGCTGCTCCACACCTTGCCTCTCTCCCAAAGGGGAAGGTCAGCAGCGTGATCGAAGTAAAGTTATTGAAATCCTTGGCTGTTCAAGCCCTTCTGCTGCAATGAAACAGCTGGTTAAGGATATCATCAGGGGAATTACCAATGGTGTTGACCCAGTAGCTGTTACTGGTGGGATGGGAGGTGCCTACTATTTTGGGGATATCTTGGGCCAACGTGTTGCAATTGTTAAACCTACTGATTAGGAACCTTTTGCTCCAAATAATCCTAAAGGTTTTGTGGGGAAGACTCTTGGGCAGCCAGGCCTCAAAAGATCAGTACGGGTTGGTGAGACAGGGTTTCGAGAGGTTGCTGCATACCTCCTTGACCACAAGAATTTCACAAACGTTCCTCTTACTATGTTAGTCAAAGTTACCCAAAGTGTGTTTAATGTGAATGAAGATGTTAACTGCAAAAATAAGACCAGTAAGAATAGATCGTAGGCTCATAGCAAGATTGCCTCATTGCAGCAGTTCATTCCACATGACTATGACGCCGGTGACCATGGAACATCAAGCTTTCCTGTATCTTGCATTCACAGGATTGGCATACTTGATATTAGAATCTTCAACACCGATAGACATGGTGGAAATCTTCTAGTCAGGAAGCTTGACAGTGAATCTGGTCGGTTTGAAGCACAGGCAGAACTCATTCCGATTGATCATGGTCTCTGTCTTCCAGAAAGTCTGGAAGATCCTTACTTTGAGTGGATTCACTGGCCGCAGGCATCTATTCCTTTCTCCGAGGAAGAACTTGAGTACATCAGAAATATGGACCCTATAAAGGATGCTGAAATGCTTCGCATGGAGCTGCCCATGATTCATGAGGCAAGTCTTAGGGTGCTGGTCCTCTCGACAACATTTCTTAAGGAAGCTGCAGCTTATGGCCTCTGCTTGTCTGAGATAGGGGACATGATGAGCAGGCAGTTCACTGGGAAAGAAGAGGAGCCTAGTATGCTTGAAGTTCTGTGTATGGAAGCAAGGAACTGGGTTAAGGAAAGAGAATTACTTCTACCAGAAGGTGACTTTGAAGAAGATGACGACAATGATGATTGTGATACAGACTTCACCCAGTTCGATCTTGACTCAGGAGATGATGCAGCTACATATGAAGCATCATTTTTCAACAAGTATGGGTCTATTGGGGTAAGTTGCAGGAACCCACTTTCAAAATTAACCGAGGGTAATGAGGACATCGAGGAGGATGAAAGTAACAAGGTGAGCCAGGATGATGTCGACACTTGCACCAGTCCAGTTCCTAAATGTACTCATTCCACCTCAAAATTGCCGGTCTCTTTGAAGGGGCTTTGCTTTAGTGGAAACAGCAAGTGCCGCAATGGTGTTCCAAAGAATAGGGTGAGTGCTAAAACTAACTATTGTAGTGGTTATCGTAGCGAGTATCAGTCTGCAGGTTGGAGCGCCAATGAGATGCTGCCTCCCAGCTCAAGTTTTGTGAAGCTGTCAGACTTGAATGCCATTGAATGGAGTGCATTCCTTGAAAAGTTTCAGGAGTTGCTCCCAAGCATGTTCCATGAGAGGAAGCAAACTGCAGCCTGCAGCCCATGGCTGACGCAGAGGCTGGGCACCTCTTGCCAGTTTTGACTTTTGACAACAAAGGTATGCTTCGAAGGTAACATAGGCCATGCCTGGGGTATGCAGCAGCCGGTGTGTTCGACCATGGTGTCAACAACCGGTCGTAGTGCTGGCCTACTGGTAGGTGTATTGAGAATAAGGCCATGAGATATTTGTGTTTCCAGCAGAATACTGTGGCGTCTGTGCATAGGTATAACTTATGGGTGGTGCATTTTTATTTCTGTATGTATGTTGTATGTCTGGTGACATTGAACATGATATGTGCTTTTATGAGGGAGTGTGATGGCATGCTCAGTTCTTGGTCATTGCCATTGTAAGTATTGTGGACAGTTATCAAACAATGGCATTTAGATAATACTGTGTACACACACATATCTGTTCTCTGTGGCATGTGCAGGCACATTGACTGAAGAATGATGCTGAACTTGCTTTGAAACATATCAACGACATACATCAGCACTCGTCCCTGTGTTTATCTGTAACTATGTATTCGCAATATCTTGTAACCTTGTTCCACGGTGCTGTTTCCACTTGTAGCTTCAGAAGTACTTCATCTTGTTTTGCATTTTGCTGCAGTAGTGCAGTGTCTTCACAACGCCCTCAGGTTTCTGAATGTACATTTTCTTCTGTTCTGCTGTTTGCATTCTGTTCCTTTTTGAACCCTGATTCTGTTTGTTTTTTATTCTGCAAAATCTCGTAACATGCTATCACTGCTCTATTCGAGTTTCTTTTCCTCTTTTTTGTTACTGACTGATTAGATATTGTTTGCCATCATTTTTACAGGATCCGTTCAGATGGGCATTGTTTTCAAGTTGCTGTAGTGGTAATTGGTAAAGCAAACCATCATGTCCATAAGGTAAGAATGTGCCATCATCTCCTGCTGCTGCATCAAAATAAGTTTTGAACGTAAATTGCTGCGTAATTATTGTTACCTTTGATGATTGTTGTCAAGAGAGAGAGAGAGAGAGCCATTAGTCCAGTAGGACATATATATAGCCAGTATATGGGCCAATATGGGCCTAGATGATATATGGGCTGTAACACCCCCCCTCAAATTCAAGGCGGATCAGAAGCATTGAGTTTGAGCAAATGAAGTCGATGATGCTCTCGAGTTTGTGCTTTGGTGAAAAAATCCGCAAGCTGCAATTCTGATGGCACATACTGAAGATCAATAGTTTTCTGTTGACAATGAGACTGTGTAAAAGATGCATCAACACCAATATGCTTAGTAAGTTCATATTTCACATGATCATTAGCAATCTGAATGGCTCCAGTGTTATCACAAAGGAGAGGTGTGGGGGTATCACAAGAAACTCCAAACTCGGCCAATAACCATCGAAGCCAAATAATCTCAGCAGTAGTAGTAGCAAGTGCTCTAAGTTCTGCCTTTGTACTAGAGCGAGAGACAGCAGCCTGCTTCTTGGACTTCCATGCAAGAGGAGAAGAACCAAGAAGAATGCAATAACCAGAGACAGAATGACGATATGTTGGATCACTAGCCCAAGTGGAGTCCGAGTAAGCATGAAGATGAAGTGGGTTACCACGAGGATATAGTAAACACTGAGAGGAGGTCCCCCGTAAGTATCGCAGCACACAAAGCAAATGCCCAAAGTGAACCGAAGTTGGGGCACTCACAAACTGGCTCAAAATATGAACCGCATGAGCAATATTAGGCCTTGTGACGGTGAGATAAACAAGGCTGCCAACAATGCGACGGTAGCGAGAAGGATCCTCAAGAGGGTTACCATCAGTAGGCCGAAGCTGCAAGTGAAGATCCATAGGAGTAGCAGCTCTGCGATTATCAGTAATACCAGATCGGGCAATGAGAGCTTGAATGTATTTAGATTGAGAGATATAATACCCCTTTTAAGAATGCAAGACCTCAATTCCCAAAAAATAACTGAGTGGACCCAAATCAGTCATATGAAATTGTTGACTAAGATGCTTCTTGATGAAGAAAACATGCTCAACATCATCACCCGTGATCAGCATATCATCAACATAGAGCAGAAAAAGAGTACAACCGCGTGGAGAAATATGAACAAATAAGGCTGGATCATGAGAACTAGGTGAAAAACCAGCATCCATTATGACAGAAACAAATCTCTCAAACCAAACACGAGGAGCTTGTTTGAGGCCATATAGGGCACGACGAAGACGACAAACATAACCTGGAGGAGCATCAACACCAGGAGGTGGTTGCATATAAACTTCCTCATGTAAATCACCGTGAAGAAAAGCATTTTTGACATCCATCTGAGAGATAGTCCAAGAACAACTAGCAGCCACTGCAATCATAGTACGAACTGTAGTCATATGTGCAACTGGTGCAAAAGTCTCATCATAATCTCGCCCCTGAGTCTGCTGAAAACCTCGAGCAACAAGGCGAGCTTTGTACCTCTCAATAGACCCATCTGATTTGGTCTTGATTTTGAACACCCACTTACATGTAATAGGGACAGCATGTGGTGGCAAAGGAACAATCTCCCAAGTACCAGTGCGGTCAAGTGCAACAAGCTCCTCTGACATAGCAGACTGCCACTCAGGAACACCAGAAGCTTCCTTGTAAGTAGATGGTTCAGCTAGCACAACACTCACACGTGGAAAACCCAATCGATCAGGAGGCTCCATAGTGGTACGATCTCATAAATTATATCTTGGACCAACCTGTGACTCATCAGAAATAACATGAGACTCATCAATATTGTTAGATTCATCTAAAACAGGAGTATTAGGACTGGCCGAGGGGGGATCAGACGGAGGCACTCTAGGACGACGAGTGTAAACCTGCGTGACAGGGGGTTTTGATGGTGGGGGAGGAGGTGGAGGTGGGGGTGGGGGTGGGGATGGTGGTTGACATAGAGGCTGTGGGATTGGTGGCGGAAGACACATGAAAGTTGTGGACTCTGTGGGAGAATATGAGGATTGAGTGGAGGAGTTATAAAAGAAAGGGCATTTCTCATCAAAAGTCACATCACGTGAAATACATATACGACGAGAGGAAGGATCATAGCAACAATAACTCTTATGTTCAGGACTGTACCCCCAAAACACACACTCAACTGACTGAGCAGTCAACTTTGTCCGCTCACGAGGGGCAAGCAGGACATAACATGTGCAACCAAAAACCCTAAGATGGTCATAGCGAGGTGAAGTACCAAACAACACTTGACCAGGACTTTTTCCAGTCAATTTGGATGATGGTTGTCTATTTATGAGATATACTGCAGTGGAAATAACTTCGCCCCAAAAGTGAGAAGGAACAAAGGAGGAAATCAGAAGGGTTCGAGCAGTCTCAATAAGATGGCGATGCTTGCGCTCAGTAATACCATTCTGAGCGTGAGCACCAGAACAAGAAAGTTAAGGAAGAGTACCCTCTGAAATTAAAAACTGACGAAAAGCACCAGATAAATACTCACCACCAGAGTCAGAATGGAAAACTTTAATGGGAATGGAAAACTGTGTATGTATCATACGAACAAAAGATTTGTAAATGGCACACAACTCGGAACGATGTTTCATAAAATAAATCCAAGTATACCGAGAGTGATCATCAATAAAAATAACATAATATTTATGACCACCCTTAGTTGCAAAAGGTGCAGGGCCCCATACATCTGAATGAATAAGATTAAAAGGTCTAGCTGAATGAGATGTACTAGAGGAATATGTAAGTTGTATCTGTTTGCCAAGTGTACACCCCTTACACTGAAAGCTAGACTCAATAGATGTTTGACCTAGACAACCACTATTTATTAAGGTCGACAAGCGAGACCCACATAGATGACCCAGACGATGATGCCACTTGGCGAAGGATGAGGCAGATGATGCAACGGATGATACACGAGCGGTAGAGCCAGCGGAAGAAGGAAGACTCAAGGTGTCCAAGATGTAGAGGTGAGAGGAACCTCTACGGCGATGGCCAGTCCCAATAACAGTCCCGCTTCGACGATCCTGAACAAAACAAGATGAATCATCAAATCCAATGAAACAATTCTGACCTGTAATCTGGCCTACTGAAAGGAGATTCATGGACAATTGAGGTACAAGAGATACATTAGGTACAGTAAAGTGTGCAGTGGAAAGTGAACCCTGATGAGTAATAGAACAAGAAGTACCATCAGCTGTCTGAACAGAAGTACCATCATGGACAGTTTTGCAATCAACCAACTGAGATGAATCAGAAGTCATATGAAAAGAGGCGCCAGAATCAAGGACCCAAGAAGACTGAGAAGCACCAACAGGTGAAGCAGCAGCAACAGACACAGAGCCCCTAGGAGTGGCAGTCGTACCGCAACCACGAGCAGCACGACGAGCACGATAATTAGCTAGTTTCTCCGGATACTTGCTGAAACAATTCTCTGAACGATGAGTAGTCTTCTTACAATGCTCACAGGGTGTAGAAGAACCACCAGCAGATGTACTAGCCTTCTGAGCAGCTGCAAGAACACTATAAGGTGCTATCACCGAAGGAGCAGGTGACAAGGAACGAAGTCGAGCCTCTTCTGCAGTCAATGAGGCTAACACATCTGAAATAGATGGAGTGGAAGATGTATTAAGAAGCTGCACACGAACAGGTTCAAATTCAGACCTTTAATCCCATAACAAACTGATACATCAAGAACGGCTCAATGAACTTGGTCTTCTTAGAACATCCATCACATGCTGCAGTAGACGGAGGAACCATGGACAGTACAGGTCCCATGAATCGATCAAAGGCATTATAATAGTCATCAATGGTCATGTCATCTTGTTGAAGTCCACGAAGACCTTGCATCAAAGTGTGCAGATGAGCACCACTGATCTGAACAAATCTTTTCTTTAGATAATCCCACATCTCCTTGGCAGTCCGGAAAGGCGCAAGACTCATCATGAAAGATGGCTTAACACAGTGACTATGGTAGTCTTAACCCTGCCATCATCATTAATCCAAGAAGTGACTACTAGCATTAGAATTATCTGTCGCAGCAACCGGTGCAGTGCCAGTAAGATGTGACGCAAGACCATAACCACCTATGGTCTGAGCGCAAAAAGCCCATTCTCTGTAGTTGTGACCATCAAACTGCAGTGGAATTTGAATGGCACTAGGGTTCGACATGTTGAAGCAAAGATGAGACAGAGAGTAGATGTCACCGTGAGGAGGTAGCAGAGGACCACAGAGGAGGCGGAATCACCACAGCAGCAGCAGACGGGAGGCCCAGATCGAATCCGCGACGGACGGACGAAGCAGGGGCGGACGGATGTCACTGACGGACGGAGCAGAGGCGACGAGCCGAGGACGACGCGCGGAAGACGGCACGGATGGGTGGCGCGACGAGCGGGCGGGCGGATCCGCGACGGGGACGGAGCGGACAGGGGACGCCGACGAGGACGGGGACGGCGCGGACAGGGGCTGCCTGACGGCGCAGCGGCGACGGGCCGCGAGCCGCAAACGGCGGCCGCAACAGGCGGCGGGAATGGGGCCGCGACGGGCGGCTGGATGGCGACACCCTGCCGCAACGGGCGGCCGTACGGAGGCGACGACGACGCTCAGCCGCGACTGGCGGCGGGACGAAGACGACTGCGCCGCACGTGCGGCGGCCGTAACGGGGCCGCGAGCAGCGGCAGAGAAAAAAAATGGATCTTTAGGTGGGAATTGGATTAGTCTAATCCCAACCCTAAATCATGCTCTGATTCCATGTTACCTTTGATGATTGTTGAAGAGAGAGAGAGCCATTAGTCCAGTAGGACATATATATATAGCCAATATATGGGCCAATATGGGCCTAGATGATATATGGGCTGTAACAATTATATCTAGGTAGAGAACCGAACCTAATCGAGGATCTTCAGAGAAAGAAGCATTGCCCCTATATGCTCATCAAATGCGTTGGAGAAATGGAGACCTTCAAGAACCTGAATTTGCAGAACCGACGTGAGGTTCAATCAAAGAAGGAAGGATCCATTGGGAAGTACAAGAGCCGCATCCGATCACCGATGTGTTGCCCCCCTTAACTGACGACTGATGTTGATTGTGAACAGCCTTCATGACTTACATTACAGAGGAAATTCAGTTTGTGAAATCAATTATTTAGTTCCTCAGGATTTCGTTTTTTTTCTTTTCTTTTTTTCGCAATTTTCATGTTTCCTGGATTGCTTCCAATTCATCAGAATCTGCAGCATCTCATGTCATGGACTCATGGCACGCAGCACGTTCATTGCTCCCGCCATGCCATCCCATGGCCGCCGGCTCGACGCAATCGCGTCTCATCCCGCGAGCGCATCGGCGATGGGTGGTCCCCTACATCGGAGCAGTTGAATCGCGTGATTGCTTCCGGTGCCCGTAATTGGAGGAAAGAGAATAAAATTATCACATCATAACTTAGCATTTACTGTACTACTTTACAGTTCACACACACTTGAAGGAAGTCACACCAGAAGGTGTAAAAAAAAAAAAAATGGAGCGCCGAGCGACCGAGCACGCCTCCGACGACCGGCCGGCCGGCGGCTACGCGGCGATGTTGGTGATGCCCCAGGATCGCTCGGCGAGGCGGACGCACTCCGGGAAGCGGAAGCAGTCGACGAGGTGGTCGATGGCCATGCCGGCTGCCTGCATGAAGGAGTAGACGATGACGGGGCCGACGAGGCGGAAGCCCCGGCGGACGAGGTCCTTGCTCACCGCCTCCGACTTGGGCGTCCGGAACGGGATGTACTTGTGGTGCCTGTACTTGCCCACCACCGGCCGGTGGTTCACGTGCCCCCACATGTACCCGCTGAACGACCCGAATTCCTTGGCCACCTGCACCCATGGAATTAGCACTTGTCCCTCATGCATGTCCTCGTTTTTTTTATTTATTACAAGTTTTTTTTAAAAAAAACAGTTCAGGAAGAAATAAATCATTTTTGCAAAAAAAAATCTTCAGTGGTTCATCTTTGTGTTGTGATTGGGGTGAGTTGAGCAGTTCAGTTCGTTCAGGTCCGTGGGTCGACTCGCCTTCTGGATGCACTTGGCGTTCTCGACGATGCACCGGACCCTGGACTCGGCCAGCTTGAGCTCCTTGTTGCCGCTGATCTCGGCGACGGCGTCCTCGTCCATCTTGGCCACCGTGCTGGGGTCGAAGTCGGCGAACACCTCCCTGATGATGCAGCCATGGCCGTTTTGATGAAAACTGACATGAACAGAGAGACTGCAAACTGGGGGCAGGAGTGTTCAGAGAATCAATCACCTGTACATGTCTCGCCTCTTGAGTATCTCGGTCCAGTTGTAGTCTATGAGCATCCCGGACAGCGACAGAAGCTCGAAGAGGCGGCTGCAAATCACCACGGAGATGGCCGGGATGAAGAACTGAAATCTGGGACTGCAGTAATGTAACTGTTACAGGTAAATTCGAGGAGAAATGTGGCGGTAAATACTTGTCGCTGTACACGGGGACGCCCCAGCACTCGTCGTGGAACTGAACGTACGCCTCATCTGCACAATGGTTCAATTTCAGTCAAACTTTTTTTTGTTGTTTTGGAAACTCACAGTTTTGCTTTTGTGTTCTTCCATTTTTTATACGTTCCTGAGTACTCACTATTTTGCTCAACAAACTACAACGAACCGGAGGCAAGTCCCTTTCTGACGAACTTGTCAACTGATCATTACTCTCACCAGCAAGTGGCCACTCAAAACTCGGTCAAATCAGTCTATCACTGGTCAGCGAAGTCGACACTTCGCCATCTTCTTAAAGCACAAGTTTGTCCCATTGTCTATCCAAACATTTTTTTTCGTTCAGATAAATTTTCTGACCAAACTTTTTATAGTCATTAGTCGGTGAAGAAACTACTTTTTAACTACTGTTTCGTTGCGTCATTATGCTATCCGAAGACATGCTTGTCTCCTGTAGACAAAGAAACAAATGTTCTCAAAAGGTGGAAGTGTATGATTAAAGGCCCCAACTTCTGTTTAAATATAATATATTATCCAAAACTGTCCACCCAGTAGAAACACCATGCTGATAAATGTGAAAAGCAATACACGAAAATGAGTGAAAAAAAAAGATTGGCAATGGACAACTCTCTTACCACTGTTCTTGGTGATCCAGCTGCACCTATGCAAGCTCCCCGGCTCGCTGCAATCGAAGTCCTCACCCCCTTCAACGTCGTGGTCGCTGGCCTTGTCGTCCTCCTCTCTCCTCATCTCCAGAGACACCAGCACATCGCCCCAGGGGCTGAAGGTGCCGCCATACAGAAGCGGCACCTTGGGCTCCCAGCTGGAGTTGGAGCTGCTGAGCGAGGAGTCGTTGGAGTTCTGCGACAGGGAGAGCGACGACAATGTGAGGTTGGAGCTGCTCCTCTGGATGCCCAGAGGGTAGATCCTCTGCATGTACTTGCTGGTCGCATTGCTCATGGCCTGCTGCAGCTTCCTGTCGAGGTTCTTCATGTGGCTGCTAGGGCTCTTCTCGAAGGCGTGATGATGCTGCCGGCTGTGTGCTGTGGTGAGCATCGTGTTGCCGCGAGGAGGGGCGCTAAGTGTTTTTTTTTTGGGAGGCAAACTAAGAAGAGGGTTTGAAATGAGTTTGTGAGGTTTGGTATGTGTGGCTGTGGGTCTATTATAAAGGGTTGAGAGGGTTAAGGTGTTGCGTCCTGAGCTTGTTTGGTAGCATATGGGCTTCAAGGTAGCTGCCTGAAAGCTTCCACCTGATCTTATTGAAAATGTGTGATGGTTTTGATAGTTTAGTGAGTGGAAATTGTTGGTGGTTTGAGATTGGGGGTGCATGCTACATGGATGGTCCTCCAGTTTTCATGGCTCATTCCTTCCTGATACTTGGTGTCAATAATTGCCTCTTTGGTAACTCAAAGGGGATAACTCGGTATTTTCTTTGAGAAGAAAGCACCTAGTTTAATGTAGATTTGATATACAAATTCATGATACCTATGACAGATTTTGCTGATTCGGTTTCAGTGATAGCCATCTTACATGGTTAATTTCATTCTGCCTTTTCTACTTGATTCATATACGGTAATTGGATGATCATTTGGCATGTTAGTGCAAATATATTTTTGTTTCTGTTTTTTTGGGGTGGCAAATCTTCTTGGTACTGTCTCCCTTGTCACAACAGTCGTTTTTTTTCTCTCCCAAAAGGCCATGATATAGTAACTTCAGTACCTTGCTATTAGTAGTAACTCACAACTGGCCACTACATTGATAACTTTGAAAAACAACTAGCTGTATTTATGACTTCGTTTCTTCTCTCAGACTTGGCAAACCTCTAGACGATTCAAAGATCATATGTGGCTAACTTCAGTCTGCATTTCTTTTTCAGTATCCCCTTTCCGGTAGTAATACTTGGCTAAGAAATCCTGAGCTAACTGCATACCTTTTGCCACAGTTGGTAACTTGTTATTTTAGCCACTAAAAACTGCTGGTGGTTTAAACATAGACGACATAGTACGTTTGCAGTTCCAGATTACATGGCTAATTTCATCCTGGTTTTCTTTGTCATTGATCGGCTTTTAGGTTGGTTTCATTGACCTAACAGAAACCGCCAACTTCCATTGATCGGCATTTTGATAGTTTAATCCTAGAAAATGCTAACAGTTTGAAAATCACAACAGGACACATTTGCTTCCTTGAACTTCAAATTTCACATACTCAGTTTTGTCCAAGTTATCTTCATCATATGACCACTGTACCTTTTGGCAGTTTCCAGAAAGATTGGCTAATTTAACCAGCCAGCTACATCGCAAGCGGTGATTCCAGCCCTACAAAGCTTGTCCTCACTGAGTGCATGCTTGGCTAGTTTCATCCCTCCCTTCTCTGTCACTGGTGGCTATTCAGTTTGGTAGTTTCATAACTCTCATAGGTTAACTTCAAAAACTTTTGGGCTAAATAGCATTGCTTAAACCTGACTCCACAGTAGCTCATGGCCAATTTCATCTCTCTAATCTCTTTCACTATAGCCTTTCCACAATTTTTCTTGTTTTTCAACAAGGCAACGAACCCCTCGGCGCTGGTACCTTTTTTTTTATCAAAATGCACCAAAAAAGAAATGTAAAGGTACTATGTGTTATTTTTGAGCTGGGATAGCTATACGCATTATGCTGGACGCTTTGGTTACGTGATTAGCTTTATCCTGCTTTCTTTATCACTACTGCAAAGTAGGAGTCATGTTTGCTATGCTTCTTCTTCCCAAGCAAATCTGCATTCTAGGGCCGAAAATCCATATTGTTCCTCACTTCCTCTTCCTAGCATTTAAATAAAGGTCCATGTTGTAAATATCTTCGTATTTAAGTGGTAATGAAATTTGTCATCAGATCATTATCATGTGTACCAAAAGAATTCCCCCCCTGAAACAGGTGCAGTTGCAGCATTTGATATGCACTTAATTAGCGGGTGGTTGTCTGAATTTGATGGAGAACAAAGAATTAAAATTGGAGTCATATATATATAATTCAATGACGAACATTTTGAAAAGAGAAGAAATAATATCAGAGGAGAAAAACCTTTACTACTCGTGAAACAAATGGCATGGTGGTCCTCGAGTTGCACCTAATTTTTGCATTCTCAATACCTAACTATGTGCACAATTATAAGACCTAACAAATTAAACAAGTGAGAACTAGTATCTGTGCTTTATGGAAAGACTTCAAGAAAAGCTAATATTCAACAAAGAGCCAAGGCTATGAGCCCAGTCAGCCGCGTGGCGCATGGACAAATCAAATACTCTCTTAAAGCTTTTCTTTTTTTTCCCTCTTTTCCATTTTCTCATTCTGTTTCTGTTTTAAGAGAGTGCTCTTCTTTTATTTAGTTGCGAGGTCACTAGGGTTACAAGTGACCCCTTGTCCAAATGGACAAGGAAGTGCCATCTTTCTATTCATATTTCATATATAACCAAGCTCTGGAGATGCTCAATGTGCGTGCGTTTCTCAAATGACATAGCTGGTGGAAGAAACCTTTCGATCAAACTTTAAAAAATCGGAAGCTAAGCTTGTGAGATGGCATCCAAGATTTGAGGTCCTAGTTGCACCTGTAGGCAGTGCAGCTGCAAGCATCACTTCTGAGTTCTGAAGAGATCAAATGGTGTTAGGATCAAATAAAATTCTTCAGACTTCAGAGTTCAGAAAAACACAATGTATTGCGGATGGTTAGTACGGGTAGGATGAGCTTGTCCAGCCAACTAAATGGCATAATAAAAAAAATGGTCTCCCATGTGTGCATTAGCTGGATTGAATTTGTAGGAAACAATTTGACAATTCGAGTTGTTAAACTTGCAGTACAGCCCTAACAGCAAGTATTAATGCCCTAGCTCATGGTGTGGTCTAGATCATCTCCCTTCCTTTTTGATAAGGAGAAGGCTGGCCAGTCCGTGTCAGGCTCTGCATTGTTTAGTGTTAGTGAAGCTGAGCTTCACTTGCCTACTCACCTAACTCTAGTAATGCGCCAGAGCTTCGAGAGTTGAGGCTACCAAATCATCGTCGACAAATAGTATACTTTATGAATAGGACATTAATACATTATTTGGACAAGAAATGTGCCACGTATCTGCATGACTTGCTCCATATAGTTCGTGCACAGCGTTCAAACTCTGAATCATTGCCATCTCATCGACGCGTGATTTTTCACAACTCTGATTTTTATTGAAAAAACCTTCAATTGCACAGTTCCAGTTTCTCTATAGTCTACTGCGCTCACTGAAGGAATTTAGCTTTTTTTTTAAAAAAATATTTCTGGAACTCTGACTTGCGCTTAAGAAGCGGGGAGTGCCCGGCTCAAATCGGATGAGGCAGGTTCTCAATGACAAGCCATGCCACCCGAGCAAGTACTTGGTCACCCCAAACCAGCCTCAATTAAGAAGCTATTTGGGTCAACTTCACCTGGTCATCTGTCGATGCTTCGAATCATTGGCCTGAAAAACAAGCGTTTGGCCATATGTTCCTATGCATCAAATAATTGATAATGGCTTCTTGATAGTTTATTGATAACAAAATACTGTCATTTTTACTGTTTAAGCATACTAGGCCTTGCATTCCTTTTCATGGGACTTTTTTTTTCTGAAAGGAAATGCATCTCTAATTCTATCCCAACTAGGAAGGCCACCCGCGCATTTGCGCGGCTAGATGTTACCATATCTAATGTTATATTTTAAATTATTTAATTATTTATATTTATTATTTTTGCAGTGTAAGTATATTTAAAGTTACACATTTTTAATCGGCTTTCATAAATCAATTTTTTTGTTGGCGAAAATCAAGATTTATTAAAGCTATTTTGAGGATCAATAATTTGATTTTATTTTCATACTCCTTCTAGGTTTGAATTGGATACCATTTTGAGATAGTTCTAAATTTATTGTTGTATACGTTGATTAAAAAATATTTAGTTTCACTAAAGTGTAAATTTTTTAATAGTACTCAAAGTTGTGTTTTGAGGATCGCGTCAATGGCAAAAAGATTATTATTCATTTGGAGGTAGTATTATTTTTGACATAAGAAATTTTTTGAGCACTTTTTAGATTTATGTGTTACAGTTAATGTTGTAGTTTAATATTTTTATTTATTTAATTTGGATTCTAAGTCAATGATTTGCGGCAGCTTCTTGACGTCTTCCTGGTACTCACCTGCTGGTGCTGCTGCTTGTTTGCTGTTACCTTGGTTGCTCAAGGGGAGAGACAAAAAGAAAATGTTTACTCTCTCATTCTCAGCTTAATTCGTAGAATCGCTAGAGCGTGTGAATCCTATTCACCCCAAACATTCATTTCTTCATTGTTGCCCCTAATTCAATAATAATTCCTCCACACTCCACACTCCACTGCTTTGCCCCTAATTCAATAACAATTCCTCCACACTCCACACTCCACCGCTGTGCGTCGTCCAGTCCGTATCCACGCTGGCTTATGGCCTTTCCTTTTTTTTTCTTATTTTTTCATTCCCCTTATCGTTTCCAATGGAATATGGATTTAGTGCACCTATTTTGCTCCTCTCTTAGCCTTGGGCACTCATTTAATCAATTCAAATATGCTGCAACTGATTTGACTAAGACAGTGAGATAAACAATGGTTGACATAAGATTGTTTCTGGTTTTTCAGCGCCATTTATTAGTTTCAACATGACTTTTGACTGAAATGTTAGTAAATGGAACACATATTAACTTTGTTTGTACATGTTTTGATTGTATGCTAAAAATAATATTGCAATTATTCAACTAAAATGATAGTATTTCTCAGTAAACTGTGAGACTACAACTTTTCTACTTTTTCGAGGGTGGTGTTGTGGTGTGCAAATATTTTTCTAAAGCTTGTCCTGAATTTTTTATCAATGTTTATGCCTGTAGAAAAAATGAATTAAAAATTATGATAGTAATTTTTAAGAATCTCCTAGTTTACCCAACGCTAGTTGTTTAGAGTCTCATTACTATGTTATATATTGGATTATATTAGTTTCTTTATAATGTCATGGTGGGCTATATTTAGTCAAACACAGTGATTTTGGGGCCGATTTTTATCATAATGGCAGTGGTAGGTAATTTTAATTTCTCTTATTTTCTCCGATTAACGTGGGAATTTTTAGGCTATGAGATCGAACGTGGAGGCTCCCTTTGTTGGCCAAATAATAAGATATCTCAGTACACTGTGAGACTACAACTTTTCTACTTTTTCCAGTGTGGTGCTATGGTGTGTAAATATTTTTCTGAAGCTTGTCCGGATTTTTTTTCAATTTTATGCCTGTAGAAAAATAAATTAAAAATAATGATCATAATTTTTAAGAATCTCCTAGCTGACCCAACGCTAGTTGTTTGGAGTCTTATTACTATGTTAAATATTGGATTAATTTCTTTATAATGGTATGGTGAGCTATATTTAGTTAGACACACAAGGGTATTTTGGATTTATTTTTATCATAATGACAGTGGTTGGATTAATTTTTTTATAATGGCGTGGTGGGCTATATTTAGTTAGACACACAAGGGTATTTTGAGTTTATTTTTATCATAATGACAGTGGTTGGATTAATTTCTTTATAATGGCGCGGTGGGCTATATTTAGTTAGATACAGGGGTATTTTGGGTTGGTTTTTATTATAATGGCAGTGGTGGGTAATTTTTTTTATTTTCTCTGATTAACGTGGTAATTTGTAGACCTTGAGAACGAACGTGGAGGCTCTGTTTGTTGGCAAAATAATAAGATAATAGATTTTACTTGTTAGCAGTGAATCAGTGATAGAGCTACCTCTCGAGATTCTTCCCAAGCGATGTGATCATTTCAAGGACCAAGAACTTTGGGCCTATAGGAACTCGAGCAATTTCTTTGATGTTCAGAAGAATTAAACTGTATACAGTTAAATTCTTTATGCTTTTAAGATGGCTACAAGACAGAATTGGTAGTTGAAACTTAGGACTCCATAGCACACATGTGGTTTTGGATTTCAGTGAGATTCTAGGTCCTTCCTTGATGGACATGCCATATTCATCTATCTTATCTTTATCATTGCAATCTTTAATCCGGCAGTTCAGAAGCACTAGATTAAGTAACAATCAGCGTTGTTACTTGCTTAAGAAAGAAATACCAGTGGTTTGAACTTTGCGCTTCATATACACATGACTCGTTTTCCCTGCTTTTCTTCATCAAGATAGCCTTTTACAACTTTTTTTATGGAACAGTAGGGGTCAAGTCCCTACTCATTTTATACATATACAGAAAAAATGTTCCTTTTCAATAACTAAACATTATACAGGTGAATCTAGCTATTCTACAACGTCTGGAAAATATTTCTGTGAATCTAGCTATTCTACAACGTCTGGAAAATATTTCTTCTTGCCCAATAGTGACTGGCAGATACTTGAAGATGAAGCCATTCTAGTCACTAGAATTGGTTTTCCACCCTGGGAGACAAAATTCGGGGTAACCAATAATTTTCACATCTTTTGACTAGTGTGGTAGGAAGTCCATGACTGGTGAAAGGCATACCTAAATAAGTGAAAGTCACAGATCCAATGGAACAGTCAAAAGAATGCTTATAGAGTCTGGATGAACAAATTATGGCGATCTAAGGATGACCATTTTTTAAAATCAAAGCCATCCGGTTTTGGCAAATCGGACCCTTTGATTTTGTTAGTCTGAGTCGAGATTTGCATATCCATTTTAGCTCTTTTTGTTTATGCGTTTTGTGTAAGGATGTGACTCCTCACAGGGTCCTCTCCATCTTAAAATTATAAAAGCCCAAGGCCGATTGAGAGACATCAAATCAACCCAAAAATCAATACGTCTTTACTTTTTATCCTCAAACCCTGATTTCTCCCCTAGATATTTCATTTGGAAGAAAATTTGGAATCACCACCACTATTAATGGAGGTGAGGATAGACAAATACTTCATTTGGATAAAAACCTAAAAAAAACTATTAGATCTACAAGAGAGTACATCTCAGCTCCCACTTTGTACCAGTGGCTTGTCGGAGAAGGAGGGGATCGGACCAGAAGGTGGCCATCACACACACATATATATATATATATATATATATATATATATATATATATATATATATATATATATCTATTAGATGGAAGGTAAGCTGTTTGGACTGAAGAATTAGAGCTGTCTGCCATCGATCACCTGTTCTCTAGCAGTAGTGCATGATGTGCATCATCTGATTACTCCATGCGCCTCGAGAATTAGTCAGTTACTAAGGCATGCATGCAAAGAAATCTTTTTTGAGAAGAGAATAACATGAAAGACTACCCACATTCAAAGAAGTGAAAGAAAATAACTTGATAGAAAAGGACTCCCCAGCTTGTTCCATGTACACTACCAACCCCCCCCCCCCCCCCCCCAATGCACATGTGCGCGTAGGCTCTTCAGTGTCAGTTCCTCGAAAATCTGTCACCAATACTTTATTAGAATGAACATCAATAATACTCTCACCAGTGGCAAATAGGTGACGTCTTATAGTTTCCTTAACCATTATTAATTTAGATTAAAAAAATACTTTTTTAGTTTATTTATTTGAAAATAATAATGAGTGTATTTATATCGAAGCTTTGGTTCAATCTTACTATTACTAATTGGAGGCTCCTTTTGAAGTCTCCAAGTGAAGCCACCTAGGATCCTAGGTGGACAGTCTAAAAAAAATAAAGAAATTCTATAAAATCTCACAAAAATCAGAAACATCCGGCCATCAATTCGGCAACTCTAATCATAATAACCATTGGATTTATTATATTTTTTAATAAATTATCCACCTTTGCCATTATAAAAATAGACTAAAGTAATCCCCTAAACATATATCTAAATTACCCATCTCTGTCATTATAAAAAATAATTTAAAGTAACCCCCTAAACATATATCTAAATTACTCACCTCTGCCATTATAAAAATAGTCTAAAGTAAACCCATAATCTTCATGTAAATTACCCACTTATGACATTATAAAATAATATCAAACGACCACCTAAATTTTTATACATTTTATCCAATGTTAACATAATAAAAAGTTAAAATGAACCCCAAATATTAATCAAAATTATGTTAATATAATAAAATCTTAAAGCGCATCAATATAAAATTCTAAATTACTATTCCTATCATTAGTAATAGTAATATTTATGTTATTATTTATATAAACATACTAACCATAATGTATTTGTCACAATATATTCGTGTATGAGATAAGAGATAAGAATACAATTTTCATATTGTTCACATAGTTCAAATAAAGTGTTCAGTTAAATATATATCAAACATATATGGAGGTGTGATGCAAAATGAGAATAACTAAACCTGTCACAGTTATTGCCATTACATAATAATAAATATGTATTTTTGCAGTATTGAATTAGAATATTTAATTGATGAAAGAGAGTATGAGATAGATAATTATTATATATCTCTAATTAGCCCGTGCGGGGAGCACGGGTTGATAGGCTAGTATATAATAGCGTGTCTTTCATATAACAAAAAACAGTGGTAGACTTGTGTTTTGGAGACCTGTTTCTAAATTTACGTGCACTTAGTTGAACATTTGGAACGAATAATTCAATGTAAAATTGCATCGTCATCATAACAATTGAACTCGCTGACATTATTATCCCCATCTATATTAGTTGCGGAGTCAGTAGGGTTTAGCAGTGACCTCTCGTCCAAGAGGACAAGGAAGTTCCATCTTTAGTTTTATAAGCCTAGAGTCTGAACCTGCTCAAAATGTGACACTGTGTGTGTGTGTTGCCGGCAGATCGAGGAGGCCTTTCCAGCAAATAGCAGAAGTGGAAGCCAAGCTTGGGACGGCATCGATCGGCATGCTAAGTCCAAGTTGCACTCGGAGGCAAGCAACTTCAACACTTCTTTCTCCCACCATCATGATAAGACCAAAGACTCATGGCAAAGCCTGAAGAAGTTTCCATTCTATGAACATAGCGAAATGCTATGCACATATTCTGCAGTTTGTGAAAGAAATCACCTAAGCAAGTGTTATTACCTACGAGTAACAGGAAATGCTACACATTCTTTTCTTTTCTTTTCTTGCAAAGAATGAAGAAATGCTTCTCCTGTTCCTTTCAAAAGAAAAGGAAAACAGAAATGCTTCATATCCACTAGCAAGGTGCTGCTATTTGCATGGAGCTATGGACTGCTAGTGTTCTGGTGAAGCTGAGGCAGCTCTCGATCACTTCTGCTCACCTAACGGCCCTGCCGGAAACACTCATGACCGTAGCTCGTTAGTGGCACTGCTTTACAAGGAATTGAGAGGCTTGAGCTGATGAGAGAGAATTGAGAGATCAACGAGCGAGAGACCATGCACCGAACCACCTTGCGCGGCAAGCCGGGCAGCTCTCTGACGACTGGACGATGCTCCTGATTGCATGACTTGCCCTGCACAACTTGCCGACAAGAGATATTCTGACGATTCTGCATGCGTGCTGGCGTCGTTGTACCGTGTGTGCGCGCCTGGTCGTCTCGCGTATAATGCGCGGGGTCCCTTTCACTGAGTCTGATCGTTTCGATCCTGTATCGTACAAGCTGCTGTTCAGCCTTCATCGTGTTTGAAGGGCTTAATAGAGGCAATGGATGCACTGATGCACAGCCTTCTCCATCCCAGTTAGGTTCGGGCGCCCTAGAAGTCCAAGTACGTGCTACAGGGGGGAGTCGTGAGGAGAAAGACTGAAAGAGTATTGTCGTCCTTTGCGCTCCCCTCTTGGTAATGTATTTTCATAAATTTGGTTAAAATTAGAAAAAAAAGTTTGATCTAGAACGAAGTTTGCACTGCACATGTACATGTACTTAGGGGTGGTAATGGGCCATGGCCTTAGTGGCCTCTTCACAGCCCAACAAGGCCCTTAAATTTTTTAGCTCAAAATTGTATAAGATTAGAGCCCAGCCTTTTTAGGGCCCGGCCCTTAGATTTTCTAGTTCAAAATCTTGGGCCCTTTACCACCCCTATACCTGGTTTTGCTCAGCTTTTCCTTATCAAACCTGGCTTGTGGTTGATGGTTATCTTTATTTTTGGAGCCTGTATTGGATATACAACGCTACCCCACCCCACCCCCCCACCCTAGTGTTGCTCTCCATGGCGACTTGGTGGACGACCCCGCGCCACCATCCGCCCCCACCTTAGCCAGCGGCGGTGGCTTGTAGCTGAGCCAAAGCTAGCTCGGCTCGCCTTCTCCCCCCTCCCCTCTCTCTTCGCCAGCCGACGGGGAGGTGGGGACATATCCAGCCTCCTCGGTAGTTGGATCTAGGATCCTTCGGGCCGGATCTGACTACGTGCCCCCACTCCACCGACCATGCACCAGCAACCTAGACCGTATTGTGGATCCGGAGGCTCGAGTGGTCATGGAGGTGTGGTCGTGCCGCCGTCGCTGCTCGCCTCGAGCCAAGCCGTCATCTCCTATGCACCGCACCATGATGGACGCACCGTCTTTGTGGGGACTGGGTCCGGTGCTCATTTGGCTTTGAGTCGACGGTTGCCCTCCCCCACCACTGGCGCCTAAGGGTATAGGTGGCCAAACGTGCCGCACGGCACGGGCACGACTCCGACACGGCACGCTCCGGCACGACACGGCTAGCACGAAGCCTTAGTCGTGCCATGCCGTGCCGGCACTACGTACCGGTCGCTCGGCCCGGACACAACACTAAGAGGAGCAAACCGTGCCGGAGGTAGGTTGGCTCAGCGGCGACGTGCTGACCCAGGCAGGACGTCCGGTAGCGGCGGCCGCGCCCCCCAGTAGCCACGGTCTCACTCTTGCATGCCGTCCTACCATGCACCGCACCGCCGTTAGCGTCGCCAGGTCTATTTTCACCGGACCTGGGCGCCGCCACCTCTAAAGGCCATCGGTCTCACAAACAGAGCCGCCGCCGCCCCCCTTTCGACTTCGATTCCGGCCGCCACGAGGAGTCCCCGCGGGAGATAAACACCAAAACGGAATCCCCATCATCTCCTCTTTCGTTTCCCCCACTCCCCGCGGTCTTCCGTGGCCTGGACCGCCGGGAATCCGGCCAACAGTGCCACCGGCCACCATGGATGTGAGATCTCGAGCTTTTGCAGTTTAGACCCCAAAGAAAGATGCAATTCTGTTGTGTTTCTTTATGTATTACGAATCTGCAGAAAACCTCTTAGAAAAATTAGATTTTTTAACGGCTAGCAGACAGGTATCGTGTCAAGCCCGTGCTGACCTAGTATCCGTGTCGTGCTGTGCTAGCACTGCGTGCTGGGGTTTTGGCCCACGCACTACACTACGCTCGTGCCGTACTGGCACTGACACTAAACCTATCGTGTCGTGTTTTTTAATATCGTTTTCCGTGCCGCCCATCTGACACAGCCTATTTGGCCATCTATAATTCTGGTGGCCGACCTTGCCGCCGGCTGGGGTGGGGGGGGGGGGGCATGCCCTGAAGGCCAGCCCACGGTCACTTGGTTCCAAATCTTGGAGTGGCTTCGGTCGTGGGAGTTTTCCGTGGATGTGTGCATCTTCGTCAAGTTTCCTTTGTGGTTGTGATCGCTTCTAGCGGATGCTTGGGCTTATGTTGTGCATCTTCATCAAGTTTCCACCGTACGCGGCAAGCCTCGGTCCAGACTCGAAACATGCATGCATGTACCGGATGCTTGGCGTGCATGAGACTTGCCCTGCGCAGCTCGCCGACGCGGATGGAGCCACAAACATTCTGATCGATCGGCCGGTACGGTCGTCGGTCGGTGGCGTACGCTAGCTTTCAGGCAAAAACGTACAGATATTCTGCCGCTCGCGCTCGATCGTGCATTCGCTGTATGTGTACACATAATTATATATATAATATATATATATGTAACCTAAGATACACTTCGGTTAATCATGTGCCCGTCTTTCCTCGCGTCCCTTTCACGTGGTGTAGTCCCGTCGGTTTTCGCTCCCACTCGCGGTCGAGTCCTGCGGTCTCCGTCGCGTGCCTGCCTAATCCCCGTCTTCAAAATTCTCCGTCCGTGACGGGGGCCGGGATACGGTTCGACTTGGGCCGCGGCTCCACGTCAGTCGCGGCGGCCCGCGCAACTCGCGCGCGCGCACTCTCATCGGGCCATTTCGGCTTCTCGTAGCCCAGCCCAATACAGGCTGCTCATGGGCCATTATTTTGCTAGACGGCGAAGCAGCGGTTTTTATATTTTATATTTTTGTTTTTTACAAAAATATATTTTCGATTTTGGAAATTTACAGGAATATACCCGGCAGCGGGGCGGCAGGGGCATTTCTGAAAAAAATTTCGTAGAGAAAATTGCGCGCAGGTCCCTGGGGGCGGTCGCACGGCAGCGGGGCGGCCGGCCCCCAGGCCGCTCGGCAGCGGGGTGGCCGGCCCTGGCCGCCCGGCTGCGGGGTGACCGGCCGTAATTTTTTCAATTTAGCCTTTTTTTGCGAAAGAATTTCACATATGTGACCTTTTTGTAACTTTTTGCAGAAATAGACTCTGGGGTCGGCACCGTAATATGTGGCGCCGAGATAACACGTCTTGGCGCCACAGATCACGGCATTGAGGTGCCACGCACGCACAAGCAATCTAGTGAATCTTCGAACTTGCCTTTAATATTTTCGGACCTTTTCAGGAGACTAGAATACTGTGAACCACACATCAAATATAACGGTAAGAATTAAGAACTAAAAACTGCATTACACAATGTAAACCATAGGAATTACATCAAAATACAATGTTAATGAAACACACATCAGACATGCAGTGGCATGGCAGAACCCGTTGCAACTACGGTAAACAGATTCTGAACTAAGCTAACATGCCTTAGGTAATTTAAAAAAACACAACAAACACAACAATGCAGCATGTCACTAGCACTAGGTAGTCCTAATAGCCGTACCCCCACGTAGCAAACTGCGTTGAGCCTTCTCCGCAGTATCCACCCATTACAGGTGATGCAGGCGGTGGTGCCGGAGGGGCAGACCCTTCTCCTTGTGATAAGGGCAGTTGTAGTAAGGAATAGTGCATGGTTCATCTTGTGAAGCGGCAGCATTGCTGGTATCATCTTCGTCGTCTTTGTTACCCTCGCTCACTTCCTCGTAATGGTTCACCTTACATTCTAGATCAAAGATCTTTATCTGGAGGTACTCGATGAACTCCTGAACTGAATCAATTGGTGCAGGATCGACCCACCTGATAAAACCACAGTTTTCTGGAGCATCTGAAGACTGCAAAATAGATTTCATGTAAGACTCTCAGTAAGACGAGCCACAGTGAGAAGACCTGCCTCGCTCAGCCTGCATCATACAGTGCACAAATATTAATACATTATATAACGAAATGTATAACGGATAAAAACAGAAAATAGACGACATATCACCTGGGCACCCCATCGTGGGTCTACAGGAACCAACTCTGCAGGTGGACGTGAACGCATCACGTTTAGTTCTTGGTGCTGAACCTTCGCAAGAAAGAACCGGTGACCCGAGTCTATTGTTGGGTCTACCAACACAGGAGTAACCCCGGCCATACCTACCACGTAAGATCAAAACAATACAATACAATCACACACATCTAAATATTTCTAATAGTTCCTTATATTTCCTAAATAATTTCTAAGATTTTCTAACAATTTATAATAATTTCTAATAATTTCTAACATTTTATAAATTTTCTAATATTATCTTGTAATTTTTAAGACTTTCTAATACTTCTCTAACAATTTTTTAGTACTTTCTAATATTTAATCTAGCAATAATCACTACTAACATTAATTAATTAGATTACTAATGTACTATATCAATGCTAATAACTACAAGTAACTACACCTAAATGTACCACTAATCGGTCCTAATAATAATTAAACTGATTGCTAATCTACAGTTTCAACAAAATAGTTTCTATAATTTTGTACAATTTTCTAATATTTTCTATAATTTTCTAACATTATCTACAATTTTCTAACATTTTCTATAATTTTCTAATATTATCTTGCAAATTTTTTGATTTTCTAATACTTCTCTAACAATTTTCTAGTATTTTCTAATACTAAATCTAACACTAAATGTACTATATCAACGCTAATCACTATAAGTAACTGAACCTAAATGTACCACTAATCACTCCTAACAATAATTGAACTGATTGCTAATCTACTGTTTCAAAAAAAATAATTAAAACATAATCTATTTATAAAATGTAGAAAATTTTAGTTACCTACAGTCGCCGGCTTGAAAATCCGGCAGGGCTTCGCCGCTTTGCCTCTCCCTCCCTCCCTCTCTTTTCTTTTTTTTCTGGATTTTTAGTGAGGCAAATGAGGGGTGAGGGGCAACCAACACCTTATATAGGGTTGGGGGGCTGATCGCCCCGCAGGCAGGCGGCCAGGGCCCGCCACTCCCCTGCCGGGCGGCCTGGAGGGCTGGCCGCCCCGGTGCCAGGCGGTCGGTCCTCCAGGGACCTCGGCGCAATTGTTTGTCGACTTTTTTTTTAGATAAACCCCTACCGCCCGGCTGCCCGGCTGCGGGGCGGCCGGGGCATATTCATGTAAATTTCGAACACGAAAATATATTTTTATAAAAAATAAAAATAAAAAATAAAAAAATAAAAAACCGCCGGCGAAGCATACCGCGGCCTGTCTCTAAAGTATGTCTGTGGCTTTCTTGAAGGGAATTCCTTCTTGCTGACCGTGGGAGGCGAACGGCTGGCCGAATTTGCGGGGACTGCCCTCCTCGTGGGCTCGTGGCAAAGATGCTTACCAGAAATGGAAAAACTGAGGCAGTAAATTGTCTTGTGCTTACTGGTTACAGCAAGTAACACGACACACGATGCATTTGGAAAAAAAAACAAAAACGTCAGGTAAGAGCTCTCAACATTTTCCACAGAATCTAGCCTTTTTGTGTGATGTTAAATTGAGGTGAGCTAATAGATAAGTAGTGGTGCGCCGTACGTGGCATAATCGGGAAAGTATATTTTGTGTGTGTATTATGTCGAGCAGAGTCGTACAAAAAGATTAACAAGGCAAGGAAACAAAATGCATGTCCCCACCAATTATAAAATGGTAAAACGCACTCTTGATAAATAATATGTGCATGCATGCACCTGGAGCTTTGTGAAAAATCAATGAACAACAGACTCATCAAACGGAGGAACGAAACAAAGAGGTGTCCAAAACAGCGTGCCTTTTCGATAGGGACATCGTAGCATTTGCACCAAACCACAATGATTGTTTGGATCAATAAGATCAATCTTTGACGTTTCTAGTAATGTGGAAAGTATTTTGTGATTGTTTGGAGCTTCTATATTTGTTTACGATGCCATTTTCTAGGTTCAAGTCTTCTATTTGGTCTTCCAATTTTATTGCGGCCTAAGATCCCCCCCCCCTTCACTTTGATCAAATCAATCTTCTCTCAATCCCTCTGAAACCGTATAAGATGGAGCCTATCATTTGCAGCAAACCACTAATAACCTATCAATATTTATTATTCAAGATTTCGACAGCCTGAGTAAACAAGAAAGCTTGGCTCATATCACATATAGGTACTGATAGAAATGCACAAGTCTTCTAAAGATTATGGTTACCGTAATGTTTGTTGAATCATAAATCAAGAACCAATAATGAATGTTGGGCACGTCAATGTCTAGGTCTTTCAAATAAAAAATTAAAAAACAAGAATCAAGATCTCTATATTGGACCATTATGTGTTATATTTGTTTATTTGCTGCTAGACAATGACATGTTATCTTGGGCCGTGTTTGATTGCGCTCTGTAAAGTTTTTGAAAAGGCATTTTCTACATTTGAAGTACTAAACATAGACTAATCACAAAAATAATTACAGAACTCGTCTGTAAATCGCGAGACGAATCTAATGAGACTAATGAATCCGTCATTAGAGGTTATTTACTGTAGCATTAATGTAGCAATTTAGCATCTAGTTACAATGCGTTTTTTATTTCGTCTAGATTTAAGTCTCCATGCAGGTGTCGGATTTTTTTTGGAATTTTGGTTTATGCAACCAAACACGGCCTTGGTTCGTCTCACCCGGAAAACCTGCTGCGATTCTCTATGAAACTGTTTCAATTGCTGTTTTTTTAGTGAGGACAATATTACATTAGGTGATCTGGTTGTGAGAGATCAGGTTTGTGTTCACTTCTCGTCCTTGATTCCACATGAAACGAGGGGAGAGGAAGGGCCATCGCTGTTACATCTCGTCCTTTGATTCCACATGAAACGAACTGATGATGGACTACGAGAGAATAAGCGATGATTGTTCATAGAGGTGCTTATAGCAGAAGGGGACATAACAGATGCAAACTAATTTTTTTCGTAGAAACTATACAAATTTACGGAAAAGGTTAGTTTGCACATAATATGTTCCCATAGCAGAAAGACAACGTATGAGGTGCAAACCAATCTCTTCGTGCAAACTATAGAAACTTCAATCTGAGTCATTGGGTCAACATTTAAGGGGTATGGGAGATTGAGTAATTTTACAACCTGGACCTGCCCTTGGATTGGGCAATCACACTTTTACAAATTCACACTCCCACCTCTCTGCGCCCCTTCCCTTAGATGTTGATCTGATGTCCCAGACTGAAATTTTCATAGTTTGCACATAAAGGTTGGTTTGCACCTAATATGTTCCTGGCAGAAATTGTGAAGAAACTGAGCTAGTAGTAACTATCTTGTGCTTGTAGCGCCACCAAAAACAGCAAGTAACACAATGCAGTTCAAACAATTAACGTCAGGAACGACCTGAACATTTTCCGTTTACAAGGTTTAAGGCGCCAAGAATTTTGAGTAGAACGACCTTCTTCAGCATGCGTACCACGTCTTCCAGGTCCCCGTGCGAGCTCCCGCCCTCCGCTAGTGCCGCCGCCGCCTTCTTGCTAAGCTCCGCCGAGCGCGCCCTCATGGGCTTCCCCGATCGCGGCGGCGATCGCGTCCGCCATCTGTCCAGCGTCTGGTACCGTCTCGTCGCCCTCCGCCACGGGCATGGCCACGCCGGCCCCCGCGACCAGCCATGCGTTCGTGAACTGCTCGGCGCCCATCGGCCACGTCAGCAGCGCCACGCTGGCGGCCGTCGCCTCGAGCACCGAGTTCCAGCCCCAGTGCGTCAGGAACCACTCCACGGCGCGGTGGCGCAGGATCTCCACCTGCGGCGCCCACCCACGGATCACCGCTGATCCCCCGCGAGGTCGTCGCCGCCTCAAACCCCTCCGGCACGGCGGTGCCGCTCCTCACCGCCCACACGAACGCGGCCGAGCTCCGCGCCAGCGCGGCGGCGACGCAGACCGCCTGCGGTGGCGACAGAGCGTGCTGCGTCCCGAAGCTGACGTACATGACGGAGCCGTCGGGGAACGAGTCCAGCCACGCGGCCACGCTCGCCGCCGGCACCGCGGGTTTCCCTCCACGCCGGTCGCCGGAGATGCTCACAGCGTCGGAAAGTGGGCCCACCGCGAAGACCCGCTTCCCCATCAGGTCGGGGAGCGCGCGCTCAACGTAGGCGCCGTCGAGCGCCGCGAACGAGTTGGCGACGAAGCACTCGCTGCCCAGGTTCCATAGAAAGAACTGGCGGATCGCCTCGGAGACCTCGTCGCCGGCCACGTGCTGCGTGAACAGCCACGACAGCTGCCGCCACGGGAAGCTAGGCGCGCCCGGGATGTCCGGGAACGTGACCGGCTCGTCCGCGTCCTCCGGGCGGCGCCTGCTCAGAGGGAGTGCGCCACGGCGAGGTAGATGTGACGGAACCGCCAAATTAACACTCTAAATTAAGCATAATGGCCGTCATTTGAACACATCAGACGCATTAACTTAATATTTTAATTTGACGGTCCTTTCTCAACCCACGGCCCGATCGAAACAACACCGGAAGTCCCACGCGAAGGCGGGCGCAGATGGTATAAGCACGACAAAATACTTGAAAATATACAAGGATGACAACCGATAACGAGAGTTTCACATATTAAGTTCCAAACACAAGCTCACATAATTTACATAAATTACATAATTTACAAACTTTACATAGCGTAGCCAAACTCAAATGGAAAAGAAATCATACAACTACATTACTTCACTGGTTCAGTTCTAACACCACCGGTCAGACCGGTACGTCTCACCGGTCAGACCAGTGCTACCTGGCCTAACCAACCACCGGTCAGACCGGTCCACTGATCGGTCAGACCAGTCAAAACAAAACTGAGGGCTGCACACCCTGTCCTCAAGTGTGCAACCCGCCAAATCCCTAATCTAAGGGTCTCTATCCACCACTTCCCACCCCTCCGCATCTCTGCGGATGAATTTGATGTAGCAGGGGTAGAAATCAACGTCCGGGTGTCCTGTAACAAAAATTGGTGGCAACAAACCCGGAGCAACTAATACTCAGCAAGACTTACCCGACCAGTGGGTATAACTTAGTCCACATACCTAGACATGCGAGGCTTTTGGCTGGTGGTTAATTTTGCAGAACAAACACTAGAAGTAAGTCCTTATTTTTTCAAGTTTTAGCTCCCAATTATATCAATAAACTGACTAACCATCTATGATTTGCAAGGCTACAACAATCAAGGTGAGCAAACATTTATTAAATAATATCAGCCTCATTGCATCTCATCTCATCTCATTCTTATTCCAATTCCTTTCTACGATGTGACCAAAAGATCAAAGCCCTCATAACCGCGTGACACGGCGAATCGATTCGATTTAACCTTGCAAGGTGGACCTAACCAACACGGTACGCAAAAGCCCCATCGGACCCCACGCACCAACCTTTCCCCTCCCCGCCACGAACTACAGGAACCAGCCCAACGACATATGGTCAGCCGAGCTCAACATGAGACCACCAAAAGTAAACATATGCATCCCCATTTCTCCGCGACTACTCGACTACCCCAGGAGTTGGGTGCGGGTTCCTGTACTTTCGAAGCAAAGCAGTACTCGGCTTACCGGTTTCGACTACCTCCTACTCCCGGCATGCGGTTAGTACAGTTCAATCCCCGATCAGCACAGCCGACAACGGAACGGTTCTTAATCAACACAGATGGGGCTACACCTTCCCCCATCCGGTCTCCCATCCCATACCTTCCATCTTGAATATAATAATTCATATACTATAATATAAAGGCATCCTATATCTCGCGAGTGACAGAAATATCACTCGACTTCTATCGAGCCCTATTAAGCATAGCAGTGTTAACGACCTATTCATACTAGTATAAGGCCCAGAAAAACCTAGGGATCACGAAACTAAGGTTTCAAATAATTCCTAAACCTAATGCATAATTATTAGAGACATATATAGGTGTCATAATTTGAAATAGTAGGATGTGCACCGGGGCTTGCCTTGAGTCTGCTGCTCAGCACTAGGGTGAGTTGGGCCTTGGGCCGACTCCTCGCGAGCCTCCTGCTGCGGGTCTTGCCCCTGGGGCTCCTGTGGCTCCGCAACAACTTCGTATACCACCTCCTCTGCCACGGCTACTACACGTATGCATATGATATGAGTTAATGCAAATATGATTTTATAATTACAATTAACCATCGACCGAGTACAACTACTAAGGATCTACCCCAATTTTTCTTGTCCACCCAAAAATACCCAAAAACCCGGAGTTTCCGGACACCTGCTCGGAGTATCCGGACACCAAGTCCAGAGAATCCGGACCTAAACCCGGAATGTCTAAACCACCACAAACCCGGAGTATCCGAACCAATGGTCGGATTGTCCGGACCCCTACCGGTCAGACCGGTCCCTCCGACCGGTCAGACCGGTCCTGCCCAGATCAAAACCTAGAATCCTTAGCACGGAAAAAATCGCCTACAAATTCTAAAACCCTTCTAGGTACTAGTTCAGGGATACATTTGGACGTTTTTGACCAGAGGAAATCTCCTAAAACCTCTTAGGAAAAGAGATCGGCCGACACAAGCGTCATACCTTGAGTGAGCTCCTTTGTGCACAAGAACTTGAATCCCGGCCACCCCAGGGAGGAAATCGTGGGAAGGGTGATCCACCACGCCGATTTGATCCTTCCTTGGACTTGGAATCAAGTGGAAAGGGTGGATTGGTGGATTTGGGCTTGGAGAGAGGGAGAGCTCGGGGTGGGAGCGTGAGGGAGCTGAGGGAGGTGGGTGAACTGATGAGGAAGAGAGAGTGAGTGATTTACATGTCAGACCGGTCAGACCGATTGCCCCGACCGGTCCGGCTGAGCTGAGACCAAAAACTGTGGTTTTGTGAAGTTTGGTCGTATGGGTTTGTAACTAATGGCTGTGCTTAATCCTAATTATCAGTGATTAACACCTGAGGTATTACAATCCCTCCCCCTAAAAGAAATCTCATCCCGAGATTTAATGAAGAAGTTAAATTTAGAGGTAGATAGGAAATTAGGTACCTTGGTAGGCTTGGAACAATTCCGGATATTTAGATTTAAGAAACTCTTCAGTTTCCCATGTGGCTTCTCGCTCGGAGTGGTTGCTCCATTGTACCTTATAGAATTTACTGGTTTGATTTCGAGTAACTCGAGTCTTGAAGTCAAAAATTTTGACCGGGTGCTCTGGATAGACGAGATCCGGCTCCAAGTGTAACTTCTCCATCTCAACAACATCAGTTGGAACTCGAAGACATTTTCTGAGCTGGGACACATGAAAGATATTGTGGACCACCGACAAATGCGGGAAAAGTTCCACACGATATGCCACCGGCCCACAACGCTCAGTGATAGGAAAAGGCCCAACATAACAGGGTGCTAATTTGCCTCTCATGCCAAACCGCTGCACACCCTTCATTGGAGACACCCGAAGGTAAACATGATCACCAACTTCAAAAATCAGAGGCCAGCGCCTCTTATCTGCATAGCTCTTTTGGCGGGCCTGGGTAGTTTTCAAATTTGCCTGTATAAGGCGGACCTGGTCTTCTGCTTCCCAACCAAATCGGGCCCAAAGAAATTCCGCTCACCAGCTTCTGACCAATTTAGTGGAGTCCTGCATCTCCATCCATACAAGGCTTCAAAGGGTGCCATTTTGATACTTTCTTGATAGCTATTGTTGTAAGAAAATTCAGCGAGTGGCAGACACTCATCCCATTTCTTACTATATGAAAGCACACAGGCCCGCAGCATATCTTCCAGAATTTGATTAACTCTCTCAGTTTGACCATCGGTCTGAGGATGATAAGCTGAACTGCGGATCAATCGTGTGCCCAAAGCGGCATGGAATTGTTCCCAAAACCGTGCAATGAATTGCGCACCACGATATGAAATAATGGTTTTAGGAATCCCATGAAGACTCACAATACGGTCCAGCTATAGCTGGGCATACTGCCTTGCCGTATAGGAGGTCTTGACCGGAAGTAAATGAGCTACCTTTGTAAATCGATCAACTATTACCCAAATAGAATCATACCCTTTAGAGGTGTTGGGTAGTCCGACAATAAAATTCATACTGACATCCTCCCATTTTCCTGATGGAATATTCAAAGGTTGAAGCATACCGGTGGGCTTCAAATGGCTTGCTTTGACCCTTCTGCAGGTGTCACACTCGGACACATATTTAGCAATTTCTCGCTTCATCCTCGTCCACCAAAACCTCTGTTTCAAATCTTGGTACATTTTATTGCTGCCCGGGTGGATTGAGTATCTAGAAAGGTGAGTTTTATCAAGAATCTGCTCCCTAAGCTCCAAATCTTTAGGTACCACTAATCGATTCTTGAACCATAACACCCCCTCATTATCTTGATGAAAACACTGAACTCTGGGATCATTTTCACTGAGCCTCTGTCTAATCTTACCCATGCCCACATCGTTTTTCTTTGCAGCAATAATCTGATCTCGAAGTGTAGGGATAAGGGTAATATTAGCAATTGTGCCTTTAGATACAATAGCCAAATTCATCTTCTCCATTTCTTGGCATAAAGTTTCTTTTAGAACTGTAGCTGAGACACAGCTGCAACTCGCCTTGCGACTCAGTTCATCGGCAACGACATTAGCCTTGCCGGGGTGATAATGAATCTCCAGATCATAGTCCTTGATCAATTCTAACCACCGCCTCTGGCGCAAATTTAGCTCACTCTGGGTAAAGATATACTTGAGACTCTTGTGGTCTGAGTATATATGCACCGGATTGCCCAGAAGGTAATGTCGCCAAATCTTTAAGGCATGCACCACTGTTGCTAGCTCCAGGTCATGGGTAGCATAATTCTCCTCATGCCGCCTGAGAGCTCTGGAAGCATAAGCAATTACCCTCTGATCTTGCATGAGTACACAGCCGAGACCCATGCCTAATGAACTACAATAAATATCAAATGGCCCAGGAATAACAGGCTGAGTCAAAACAAAAGTGAGAACGCAGCGAAAACTCGTACCTGATGCATCACAATATACATCAAAGGGCCGAGTAATATCCGGCTGAGCCAGGATAGGGGCAGACGTCAGAAGCTTTCTCAGGGTCTGAAAAGCCTGCTCACATTTGTCATCCCAATTAAATCTCACCTCTTTCTTGAGTAATTCAGTCGTGGGTCTAGCAATTTTTGAAAAGTCTGGTACAAATCGGCGATAATAACCTGCTAGCCCAAGGAAACTCTGGATCTCTGAAACAGACTCCGGAGTCTTCCAATTCAATACATCTTGAATCTTGCTGGGGTCCACAGAAATACCTGCCTCAAAGATAATATGGCCCAAAAACTGGACTTCCTTGAGCCAGAAATCACATTTACTGAATTTAGCATACAACTTGTGCTGTCTGAGACGCTGGAGAATAATGCGAAGGTGTTCAGCATGTTCTTCTTCATTCTTGGAATATATAAGGATGTCGTCAATGAAAACCACGACAAACTTATCCAACTCAGGCATGAATACCGAGTTCATGAGGTACATGAAGTGAGCAGGGGCATTTGTTAGCCCAAAAGGCATGACTAGATATTCATACATCCCATATCTAGTGGAGAAGGCCGTCTTGGGAATATCTTCATCTCTAATTGTTATCTGATGATAAGCAGAGCGGAGATCAATTTTTGAAAATACCCGAGCCCCGAATAGCTGATCAAACAAGATGTCGATTCGGGGGAGTGGGTATTTATTCTTGATTGTGACAGCATTCAAAAGTCTGTAGTCCACACACAACATGAGGCTTTGATCTTTCTTTTTAACAAAGATTGCTGGATAGCCCCAAGGTGAAGTGCTAGGACGGATATACCTCTTATCAAGCAACTCTTGCAATTGCTTCTTTAGCTCGGCTAGCTCATTGGGTGGCATACGATAGGGTCTTCTAGAGATGGGTGCCGTGCCCGGTTGCAACTCAATGGCAAACTCCACATTTCGATCCGGTGGCATGCCAGGCAAATCATCCGAAAAAACATCCGGGTATTCACATACCACCGGTATGTCAGCCAAAGTCTTGCCCTCAACCTGATTCAGCATAGGAGTCACTGATATGTGATCCCTCAAGTTCAAGGTCATACTACCATGAATAGAAGATTTGATGTGCACAGATTATGAGGTCGTGTCCAGAATAACTCGCTGACCTTCCATCCAATTCATGCCCAATATAATATCTATCCTTGATGTTGGTAACATTATCAGGGCTGTAGGAAAAAAAATTTCCAAGCAAATGCAGGGGGTACTTGCTTGACAAACTGATTAGTGATCAACTTTCCCCTAGGTGAGTGAATATGATACGGCTTGGGCATGCTCTCTATCTTCAGCCCCAATCTAACCGCACATTCTTTGCTAATAAAAGTATGGGATGCCCCTGAATCAAATAATACTGTAACGGGTTGATCGTTTACTGAGAACGGACCCGCCATCACTGGAGCTCCCTCAGGAATACCCTCGAGGGTGGTGTAGTGCACTTGCCCCGGCTTGAAATGAGCCACGTGATGCTTTTGGCTCTGCTGACCGGACTGCTGGCCCTGCTTTGGTGGCATCGGGCAGTTCCGTGCAAAGTGCCCCGGCTACCCACAGTTGTAACACGGAAACAAATTGGGGCATATCCCCGGCTGCTGCACCCAGACCTTCTGCTCGCTCTGCTGAGGAACAGGAGGCCTGACCGTCCCCTGAGGCTGTGTGTACTGGAGTGGCCGATACCCCCACTGCTGCTGTGGCTGGTGCTGAAAGGGGGCTCTCTGTGGGCCTGACTGGACAAGGCGAAACCGTTGTGGGGTGCTGCTCAAAGATCCTGCTTCCGGTGCTTTTCTCTTTTTCTCTGCCTTATGAGCCAGGTGGGCGTCCTCCTGTATGATAGCCCCATTGACTAGCTCACTAAAGCTGTCAAACTTGACCATCGCCAAGCGATCCTGGAGCTTGCTGCTAAGCCCCTGCCTGAAGCAGGCCTGCTTCTTCTCATCGGTGTCCACATGGTACCCGGCATACTGTGACAGGGTGTTGAAAGCCTGGGAATATTGTAGCACACTGTTATTGCCCTGCTTCAGGGCCAAGAACTCCGTGAGTTTTCTTCTGATCACCCCTGCTGGGATGTGATGTGCCCTTAATGCTTCTTTAAACTGGGCCCAGGTGAACCGAGTGTCCGCCAGGAACATGGCCACGTGATTCTCCCACCATGTGCGTGCGGGGCCCTTCAACTGCTGGGCTGCCAATCCTGTTTTATCCCCATCGTTGTATGAGTGCAGGGTAAACTTGGACTCAATATTCCGAAGCCAGCTGTCCGCCTCCAATGGTTCATCCGCCTTATGGAAGAGCGGTGGCTTAGTAGCCAGAAACTCCGGATATCCAGGAGTAGGGGGCTGGTGGTGATGTTCGTGCCGCTGTGCCCTGCCCTGCTCCACAATCTCCCGGAGGAGTCCCGTCTGCACATCGCGTCCGGTGAGCATGGCCGCAATGGCCTGGGCCAAATCAGGAGGGTTCGGTGGTCTGGCCATTCTGTATTCAACCATGATTAGATTAGTCCCATGATTTTGATTACAAAACAATCAACCATGGAAGAATGCAGGAAGCATAAATTAAATAAAAAAGCCGGAAATTTTTGCAACCAAATCTGGACTATCCGGATTCTCATCCGAAATATCGGGACACCCACCCGGACTATCCGGACCTATGTCCGGAGTATCCGGTTACACTCGTGATGTTTCACACCGTTTCCCCCCCTCAAAATGCAAGAATCTTTTTAAATCAATGAATGGCATGATGCACAATGCATGATCGTCCTACGATAATCCTCTCATCTCCAAAACCAATAATCTAGCCACAACCCTAACATTAACCATATACAAGGCTATTACAAATAATCCCGCCCACACTACTAATTAACCTTTTATCTTAAGTTGAAATTCGTTTTTAAGTCGTAAAAACCTCAAAATTAGTCATGCTCGTACTACCCCCAGTGCGTTTCGGCTTTGATACTAGCTGTGACGGAACCGCCAAATTAAAACTCTAAATTAAGCGTAATGGTCGTCATTTGAACACATCGGGCGCATTAGCTTAATGGTTTAATTTGACGGTCCTTTCTCAACACACGGCCTGATCGAAACAACACCGGAAGTCTCACGCGAAGGCAGGCGCATATGGTATAAGCCCGACAAAATACTTGAAAATATACAAGGATGACAACTGATAACGAGAGTTTCACATATTAAGTTCCAAACACAAGCTCACATAATTTACATAAATTACATAATTTACAAACTTTACATAGCGTAGCCAAACTCAAATAGAAAAGAAAACATACAACTACATTACTTCACTGGTTCAGTTCTAACACCACCGGTCAGATCGGTACGTCTCACTGGTCAAACCGGTGCTACCTGGCCTAACCAACCATCGGTCAGACCGGTCCACTGACCGGTCAAAAAAAAACTGAGGGCTGCACACCCTGCCCTCAAGTGTGCAACCCGCCAAATCCCTAATCTAAGGGTCTCTATCCACCACTTCCCACCCCTCCGCATCTCTGCGGATGAATTTGACGCAGCAGGGGCAGAAATCAACGTCCGGGTGTCCTGTCACAAAAATTGGTGGCAACAAACCCTGAGCAACTAATACTCAGCAAGACTTACCCGACTAGTGGGTATAACTTAGTCCACATACCTAGACATGCGAGGCTTTTGGATGGTGATTAATTTTGCAGAACAAGCACTAGATGTAAGTCCTTATTTTTCCAAGTTTTAGCTCCCAATTATATCAATAAGCTGACTAACCATCTATGATTTGCAAGGCTACAATAATCAAGGTGAGCAAACATTTATTAAATAATATCAGCCCTCATTGCATCTCATCTCATTCTTATTCCAATTTCTTTCTACCATGTGACCAAGAGATCAAGGCCCTCATAACCGCGAGACACGGCGAATCAATTCGATTTAACCTTGCAAGGTGGACCTAACCAACACGGCACGCAAAAGCCCAATCGGACCCCACGCACCGACCTTTCCCCTCCCCGCCTCGAACTACAGGAACCAGCCCAACGATATATGGTCAGCTGAGCTCAACGTGAGACCACCAAAAGTTAACATATGCATCCCCATTTCTCCGCGACTACTCGACTACCCCAGGAGTTGGGTGCGGGTTCTTGTACTTTCGAAGCAAAGCAATACTCGGCTTACCGGTTTCGACTACCTCCTACTCCCGGCATGCAGTTAGTACAGTTCAATCCCCGATCAGCACAGCCGACAACGGAACGGTCATTAATCAACACAGATGGGGCTACACCTTCCCCCATCCGGTCTCCCATCCCATACCTTCCATCTTGAATATAATAATTCATATACTATAATATAAAGACATCCTATATCTTGCGAGTGACAGAAATATCACTCGACTTCTATAGAGCCCTATTAAGCATTGCAGTGCTAACGACCTATTCATACTAGTATAAGGCCCAGGAAAACCTAGGGATCATGCAACTAAGGTTTCAAACAATTCCTAAACCAAATGCATAGTTATTAGAGACATATATAGGTGTCATAATTTGAAATAGTAGGATGTGCACCGGGCTTGCCTTGAGTCTGCTGCTCAGCACTAGGGTGAGTTGGGCCTTGGGCCGACTCCTCGCGAGCCTCCTGCTGCGGGGCTTGCCCCTGGGGCTCCTGTGGCTCCGCAACTACTTCGTATACCACCTCCTCTGCTGCGGCTGCTACACGTATGCATATGATATGAGTTAATGCAAATACGATTTTATAATTACAATTAACCATCGACCGAGTACAACTACTAAGGATCTACCCCAATTGCTCTTGTCCACTCAAAAATACCCAAAAACCCGGAGTATCCGGACACCTGCTCGGAGTATCCGGACTCCCAAGTCCGGAGAATCCGAACCTAAACCCGGTATGTCTAAACCACCACAAACCCGGAGTATCCGAACCAATGGCCGGACTGTCCGGACCCCTACCGGTCAGACCGGTCCCTCCGACTGGTCAGACTGGTCCTGCCCAGATCAAAACCTAGAATCCTTGGCGCAGCAAAAATTGCCCACAAATTCTAAAACCCTTCTAGGTACTAGTTCAGGGATACATTTGAACGTTTTTGACCATAGAAAATCTCCTAAAACCTCCTAGGAAAAGAGATCGGCCGACACAAGCGTCATACCTTGAGTGAGCTCCTTTGTGCACAAGAACTTAAATCCCGGCCACCCCAGGGAGGAAATCGTGGGAAGGGTGATCCACCACGCCGATTTGATACTTCCTTGGACTTGGAATCAAGTGGAAAGGGTGGATTGGTGGATTTGGGTTTGGAGAGAGGGAGAGCTCGGGGTGGGAGCGTGAGGGAGCTGAGGGAGGTGGGTGAATTGATGAGGAAGAGAGAGTGAGTGATTTAAATGTTGTGGGCCCAACCAGTTGAACCCAGTTCACCCGGTCAGACCGGTTGCCCCGACCGGTCCGGCTGAGCTGATACCAAAAACTTTGGTTTTGTGAAGTTTGGTCGTATGAGTTTGTAACTAATGGCTGTGCTTAACCCTAATTATCAGTGATTAACACTAGAGGTGTCACAGTAGAGCGCGTTGGAGGTCGAGAACGTGACGTGCGGCATGCCGAGCTCTGCCGCGAGCGGCCGCGTCCACCCCGTGAACAGTCCGGAGACAACGGCCGTGACGCGGTGGCTCTGCGCCCTGCACCATGCGAGGAGCGGCGCGCGGAGGGCGGCGAGGGAGACTATGAACGGTCGGAAGAGGTGGCGCGGGAGGTCCCTGGTGTTCTCGGCGCCGCCGCACCCGGGCGGGAGGAGGGGCGAGGAGGGGAAAGGCAGCGTGACCGCGCCCACAGACGGGTACGCCGCGAGCAGAGGCTCCAGGAGCGGGGCGTTGCCCGCCGTGACGGCGATGGTGACCGCGACCCTCCGCGCGGGGAGCAGCGCCGCAAGGTCGAGGAGCGGGAGCATATGGCCCTGTGCCGTGTATGGCACGGCAAGCACGTGCGCCTTGCCATCGCCGCCGCTGCTTTGAGCTGCGTAGGTATGTGGGGGTGCGGCCATAGACGATGGTCGATGGCAATGCACAGCTCCGAGAGGAACAGTAGTTCTTGCCTTGTCTTGTGTTGTGCAGATCAATCGACGGAAACGTACATATAGCTTGGTACATCAATGAAAAGAAGACACATGATGACGACGGCTACAGTAATCACTGTGTCACGGCTACTGAAGAGGAACCCAGGAAGGTTCACAACTCACGAGTCACAAAGGAAAATTCATGCACAACGAGATGTTCTGCTCAACCAACCACTCAACCATATCCATGGGGATGATGATTAATGTCCATGGTAAGGCGAACTACTCCCTCCATACAACAAAACCATTTAGAAAATTTCAGATATACTGCTAGTAGTGTAACATGACTATGCTATCCCTAAGGCCAATCTCAGTAGGAGTTTTATGGACACAATTACCTAGACTGAGAACTAGGTAACTGTGCCAGATGAGTTTCATGGTGATGAAACTCTCCTCACATCCCATGAAACTCTAGCCTTCTCTCTCCTTGCTACGTCAGCAAAAATGATGGTATTTAATGTCATGAAACCCTCCATGAAACTCCCATTGAGACTGACCTAATTAACGACAGCAGTTCTGATTGAAGATCGCGTTGTTTATGTGGATCGCTATATCCTCAATAAATACAAAGTATTAGAATTAGAAAAGTAACATCCACATGAACATTTGATTGGCTCTTTACTCTTCTCAATGCAATTATTTCTTAGTATTTTATATTATTTTAATTAGATGGACTTTACTCCAATCTAAACGAACAGTCTTTGTGAGATAAAATTTGAAGATTAAATGAACAATCTTTGCAGGACGGAAAGAATACTATACAAGAGTCTAGAGGTGCGGTGCGCGTCGTGGATTCAAAAATCCGAGCTCGCCGGGATTCAAATGAAAACAACGTGACATACTACAGTGAATCTCGACCCTCCAAAACCAATCCAGCGACTCCACTCCATGGGCTCGCACACAATATTTGCCGTTTGGGCCTCAGAGCAACTCCAGTCCATACGAAAATTTAGTCTGTGGACATAAAAAATCAATCTCCAGCAATGGAAGTAAATGGGCTGCCATTTTGATAGGTCTTTCAAATTTCTCTCCCCATCCCCCAATTTGGTGGCCCTCTATTTGGGCTATCAACTGTTGGAAGCCTAATTTACTTAGCCTGCTGAAATGGAGGTCCATATTTGGATAATTAAAATTTAAAAGTGGAATTCTAAATAAGTATTTGCTCAACCAAATTTAAAAGCCCTACTAGAGTTGCTCTAACAGCCGGCAGACGGCTCTCAATCCCGTGCGCCGGCAGCCGACAGATGTTGTGACATGTCTATACTATGTCACCCAATCTGAGTTCGTCCAAGGCACGTCCAAAGGGAGCAGATAAAAAGAAGAAAAGGATCGGCAGCTCACGTGCAACTGCAAAACTAGCGTGCGCAGGCAGCAGTCCTGCTGGCTACTCCTACAACTCGCCCCGGCCGTTGAACTGCGAGAGGGCAGGGCGTGCCGTGTTGCCTTTTTTTCGCGACCGTGACTTAGCATGTTTTTCATTAAGAAGAAAGCAGTTACAGACACAATCTTGATGCGGCCAAACAGAGCTTGACAAACACAAGAGCACAAAAGACTAAAAATAGAGAAACACTAAAAAAAACACACACAGGCGAAAACTCCCACCAACACCACAGCCAGTAAGCAACATGAGAGAGGACAACACACTCAAACCACAAACCTAAAGAGCCCACACCAGCTTACAACCGAACCTGCAAAAAAGATCCTACAACATCACTAAGGTTGCCCAGCAATCGTCACAACATCATGAACCCCGACGGCAAAGCATCCGCCAGAGCTGAGGGAGAACGATGGCGGTAAAATATCCGCCCAACCAAGGGAGGGTGGCAAAGCATCCACCCGGATGGAACGACCAAGGTGGCAACCAGAGCCAAAGACTATGGCGGCAAAGCATCCGCACGAATACAGTATAGGTGGCAAAGCATCCACCCAAAGAGCATGACCGAGGCGGCAAAGCATCCGCCCGAAACAAACCTCAACCAACAAGGCGGCAAAGCATCCGCCAGATTGTAACGATCTGAGCAACCAAACTGATGATGGCGACATGAAGCCAAGGCAGGACGACGAAGACGATGACCACCACCACCGCCACCAAGCCAAGAACGACGCCTCAACCGGCCGGCAGAGCTCCAAAGATAAGACGATGCCTTCAAGAAGGATGTGACGCCACTGGTGCCACTGTCATCCGACCAAAAGTGGCCTAGGTTTTCACCTGAAAAGCTCGCCAAAGAAGCAAGACGAGGGGTAGTCGATGACACCTTCAACAAGGTAACCAGCGCCGAGGGCGTCGCTGTCATCGGCCGACAAGCGAGCAAATGGCTTTCGCCTGTACCCCTGAACCTCCCCTGAGCCCCCAAGAAACATGCAGCTGGTGTCAGACACGGGACCACGGGACTGCTCGTAGGCATAGAATGTTCTGGAATAAGGGGTAGTACATGGACTACCCCTCGTTGCCTTGTATCTACTCGTACTGCAGTAGAACTAGCCAGAGTACAAGGAAACTACTCGACCCACTCGGAGTAAGACTCAAAACGTACTCGGCTAGGACTCTCCGTGTAACCCTGTGCCCCCAGAATATATAAGGGCAGACAGGGACCCCTCCAAGACATCGAACAAGACCAGAGGGAATACAAACCACCACACAAAGATGTAGGGTATTACGCTCCGGCGGCCTGAACCTGTCTAAATCCTTGTGTTCCTTGCACCATCGCGTTCTGATCTCGGCGAGTCCCTACACATAATCACTCTTCTCGGGATACCCCTCAGAGAACCCGACGGTAAAACACCGACAGCTGGCGCCCACCGTGGGGCCTCTCACCAAAGATCACCGGAAGAATTTGATGGCATCCTTCAACTTCGTCTTTCCGGCGATCGACACCGGTACCACCTTCGTCTTCAGATCGTGGGTCTGCATCGCCAACAGATCAGGAGGTTTCTCTAGCCATCTGATCAACCCCACGAATACGAGGGCTCCCCAGCAAGAACTCGGCGAAATCACTTCTGTCGAAATCCTTCTTCCTGAAATCGTCAAAGAAATCGAGAACTTGACCTTGCTGGACTCGACACCTACCCGTTTTCCTTTTGGACTGGAGAATTCAGCCATGTCATATTCAGCACTCTTCCACCAATGGGACTGGACTGGGATTCGGACTCCTCCCCTGTTCGACTCCTACCCGGACTCGGGCGATGACTTCGACCTCGACTCGGATTCACTCGATTGCCAGAACCTGACCATCCCGGCTACGCCTCAAAACTGAGTCGTCTTCTGGAAGAAATCCGAATCCGCTAATGCCATCAACAATGTCCGGCTGGTAGCTTGCCTACAAGACTTGCCTTATCAACCAGGAAGAACCCTCCCTCCAATCAGAGGAGAAGAAATTGGTGACACTGCTCTGGTTGATTACAGCACGACTCACTCGACCCCAAATAGACAGGTGTACGTCTCGCTTCAAGGAGAAGAAAGTGCACTTGGCTCTCGGGCTAATCAATACGCCAACGACAGTCTGGACCAAATTTCAGACGATGAGCTAACAGTCAATGCTCCGCAAGATGAGTCCCAACAAGACAAGGAAAGACGGAGACAACGCAACTGCCGCCACGCCACTCGCAGAAAAAATGCGACCGCTCGGGCTCAACGCGCTCCAACTCCGCACGGACTGCGTAACCTGCGACAGGACCTAGATGAAGCAGCCGACGATGCTTTCGACAGTCCTCTGATCAACCTGGCCGAGGCAGCTATATTGATGCAAGCTGTAACATCCCGTAATTTTTACGGAATGTTATATTCTCCAAAAATGCGAATTTTCAAAAACTTTTTGTGTGATCGTGATAATAGGTAGAAAAATATAAGATTTAATGCTATCTCTCTCAAAATCTCTAGAATTTTAAACCTAATAAATATAAGGATAATTTGTTAGTGTGCAATATTTGGAGTTATTCGACTCTTCTTGAATCTACCTTGTTTCAATTTGGGTTGAATAAATTTTGCTTGAAATTGTGTGGATTCCAAATTTGAATTGGGCCATTCAAATTTGAAATCAAAAGCTAACTACCCTAACTCTAACTTGGACTCAAACCCACCTAACCCCCTAACCAAACCAGCCCAACCCACCTAACCCTACAGCCGGCCTGCTAACCCCCCTAGCCCAGCAATCCAACCTGGCCAGCCCGGCGGATTTTTTATTTTTTTTTATTTTTTTTATTTTGTTTTTTACAAAAAATATATTTTCATTCACGAAATTTACAGAAATATACCCCGGCCGCCCCGCTGCCGGCGGCCGGCGCCTGGTCGCCCCGCTGCCGGGCGGTAGGGGCTTTTCTGCAAAAGTTTTTGCAGAAAATTTGCGCGCGGGCCCCTGGAGGACAGGCCGCCTGGCAGCCGGGCGGCCGGCCCCTCAAGCCGCCCGGCAGCGGGGCGACCAGCTCCCACAAGTTATATATAAGGGTTGGCTGGTCCCCCCACCCCTCATTTGCATCACTAAAATTCCAGAAAAAAAGAAAAGAGAGGGATGGAGGGAGAGAGGCGCAGCCCTGCCGGATTTTTAAGCCGGCGACTGTAGGTAACCAAAATTCTTCTACGCTTTACAAACAGTGTATGTTGTAATTATTTTTATTGACACAGTAGATTAGCAATCGGTTGAATATCATTATTGTGTGGCCAGATATGTCAAGCAAGCTTCATTTTCAAGTTCATTATGGTGACTATTATATTTCTCAAGATGCGTATGTAGTAGATCTATCAGCTTTTGAACGCAGAGAGTGCGGAATAGATAAACCCTTATAGAGGAGTTTTGGTTCCATACGCAAATGGCTTCACGAGATATTCAATGTGAATCCAAAGACCTATTTCCTAACCGTTCAAACTGTGACGAATTGGGCTACTGACGGGGATTTCTGGGAGTTGATGCTTATAACAAACACCGAAGAATGGCGGACCTACATGCAAGCAGCTCTTGACCATGGGTGGCCTCTTGCAATGCTAATTCAGATTCACCAGAAGACAGGTCATTTCGGTGAAGGGTCCACAAGTACATCATCTCATATGAACCAATCAATGGAACAAGAAAATGAAGATCAGAACATGCATGTCATAGAATCTGAGCCGCAAGGTATAGCTGATCAGGTAGGAGAAAAAGAAGATTAGAACGTGCATGTCATTCAACCTGAGCCGCAAGGTTTAGCTGATGAGGGGGAGTGGATACCTGGAATAGTGGAAGCTGTAGAGAATGAAGACCAGGAGGCTCGAATGATGGAAGAATGTGGGGACTCATCAGACGATGAGGACTATCCGTTGCTAGGTGAATGGCGAGACAAGGGTTTTGGAAATCCAGTGATACAGGATATTAGGGGTAATGAGTACGAATACAGAGAGAATGAGGTAGTGCAGGGGGCAAAGTATCCTAGCATTGAAGCTGTGAAGGATGTTGTGAAGCTTTGGGCTATATCGTTGATGAAGAAATTCAGAGTTGTGAAGTCTAGCAATAAAGAATATGAGGTGAAGTGTGTCAATGGCGATTGTACATGGCGAGCACATGCCTACAAGGGCAAGTACAAGACACACTGGGAGTGTTCAATTGTTACACCACATACATGCAGATTGACTACTGTTGCGCAAAATCACCGTAACATCACATCCACTTTCATGGCCAAGAAGGTGTATGGGGCGATTCTCGACAAAATTGATTATGAGACAAAATTGATAATTAGGGACATAGACGACTGTTTTCAATACAAAATCAGCTATGCAAAGGCTTGGCGGGCAAAACAAAAGGTGCTTGAGATGAGGTTCGGCATATATGAGGCATCATATGATAACCTGCCTCACATGCTATCAGCAATTGTGTAGAGAAATCCTGGAAGCACGACTGATACCTACATTGTACCGAGTTTATATGGGGACCTGGGTTTCTGCTTCGTGCTTTCTTCTACCTTGGTGCATGTGTGAGGGCATTTATGTATTGTCTTCCTGTTCTGTGTATCGACGACACATTCTTGACAGGAAGATATAAGGGGACAATACTGACAGCGTTTGGAGTTGATTGCAACAAGCAGGTGGTTCCCATCGCCTTTGCTTTTGTTAAGAATGAGAACACAGAGAGCTGTTACTGGTTCCTTGAACGTGTGAAGATTCACGTTGTTGCTGCAAGGCCAGATATTTGCCTCATCAGTGACAGGCATGCAGGTCTTCTAGCAGCAATAAGGCAACTACATGAAGGAAGTCGAGGACAACCTCCTCTATGGCCAGATGTTGTGAGTAGGTGGTGCATAAGGCATATGGGTGCAAACTTTTATGAGCGCTTCAAGAATAAGGAACTTATGAATTTGTTCAAGAGATTGTGCACTCAGAATCAGCAGCAGAAGTTTGATGCTTTGTGGCAGGTGCTAGATAACATGTGCGCCGAGCTGCTAAAGGAACAGGCATCAACCTCCAGCCAGAGACATTCCGGCGGCAGACCTTTCACACAGTGGATTAAGGATGCACCTAAGGAGAAGTGGTCAATTCTATACGACACTGGTGAGTGTCGATATGGGATCGAGACAACCAACAACGCAGAGTGTTACAATATGGTGATGCGTCATGTTCGTGGATGTCCTCTTGTTGGCATAGTTGAGTTCATCATGTACGGATGCACAAGGTACTTCAGAGAGCGGTACCAGGCAGCTGCTGTCTTACTTAATGATCCATGAGTGGTTTTTTGTAATAGGGTCACTAAATACATGAAAGAAAAGATTGAAAATGCTCAATATCACAGAGTGGTCTCCATGGGCACAAAGGATCAAAGGTTTGAGGTTTCATGCAAGGACAGGACAGGTCAGGGTGTCCGCAGACAAAGGGTCGTTCAGGATTGCTTGATAACGCCGAAAGGCAAGGTGTTTTGCAGATGCAAGAAGCCACAGCTTCTTCACTTACCATGCTCCCAGGTCATTGCGGCATGTTTAGAATATGGGTTGGAACCTGGGGTTTTTGTTTCAGAATATTACAGAAAAGAAACCGCTGTGCACATTTGGGGCCATGAGATATATGGCATAGGCAGTCTGGGATCATTCACTACACCCAATATCTCTCCAATGTACATTCCCAATTCAGATGCTAGGATAGGGGTAGGTCGACGGTAGACACTTCGTATCCGTAACGGAATGGACGAGTCTGAGGCAGGAAAGAAGAAAAAACGATGCAACCTGTGTGGAGCAGGCGGTCACACTTACAAGAAGTGCCATAAAATGCATGAAGATAATGCTGGTGCTGAGGTTGGACCTTCTGGGAATCCACCGATGGATTGCATCCGGATTTTGGAGCCCGTCGCGTTTAGATTTCGTTATATGTAGATTTGTATTTGAACCAGATGTATGGATATGTATTCACACCTGTATGTGATAATTACATTTCGTTATGTATGGATATGTATTTGAACCAGATGGTAGCATGTAACATTACGAAGGTATTTGTGTAGTACGATTTCTTGGTTGCAGTTCTAAATGTGTAGGTTGGTTGAATTAGATTCCTCACTGAATGTAGTGTACTGAAAATAGAAGGGTAGTTACGAACCATAAATTTCCGGTTTGCAATAAAATTTTGTAAACAATGCTACGATTACAAAGCAAAGGCCTAAGGCGTTCGTACTACTAAGTACTTGAACAATGAAAAGCAGTGGCATGTGCAACACGATAACCTCGTGTTGTGAGTAAACCTAACATGCCTTAGGAAATTTAAAATGCCGGGATTACATGGTGGTGCTTTACTGAGTGCACCGGGGATATTTTCCCTTCCTAATAGCTTCAGGCCCTGCCCTCTCTCGCTTCCTCTCCCTATCAGCTTCACATTCCTCTTCCTTCTGACGTTCCACTTCTGCAATCCTCTTTTGAATCTCTTCTTGGTCTTTCTTGCGCTTCTCCTCCATCTGTTCTTCATGCAGCATTCGTTGCCACCTTTATGCAGCGCACCTTGCTTGATGCTCAATGTGGTCCTTATCCTGCTGAGATTGCTCGGTGTCTAACCATTGCACGAAATCGCATAGAGGCGGTGGAGTCTTTCCCCAAATCATGTTAGAAGTCATTACCAGATCTGAAAGTGACAAACTTTGATAGTGTTTTGTAGTATCTTTGCTCGATCCTTGCCGTAATGCTTGGGCGGGTCATACCCGTAATTCTCGCACATGAAGAACCTCATGCCAAAGTCGTCCCCCAAAACCCTTGATTTCATTAGCTTGCACAATGATCCGCAAAAGCACATAGGCACCTGGACTCCTTGGGGGACTGTTGCCGTCACCTTACTCCTTGGAATGTAGGTGGATTCTGAGGACGCCATGTACTGTATCAACGCTTGTATTAAACTGATTGCTAATCTACTGTGTCCAAAAAAATAATTACAACACAATCTGTTTGTAAAGCGTAGAAGAATTTTGGTTACCTGCAGTCGCCGACTTGAAAATCCGGCAGGGCTTCACCTCTCTCCCTCACTCCCTCTCTTTTCTTTTTTTCTGGACTTTTAGTGAGGCAAATGAGGGGGTGGGGGGCAGCCAACCCCATATATAGGGCCAGGGGAGGCGGTCGCCCCGCTGCCGGGCGGCCTGGGAGGCCGGCCGCCCCACTGTCGGGCGACCGGTCCTCCAGGGGCTTCAGCGCAAATTCTCCGCAAATTTTTTTCCAGAAAAGCCCCTGCCGCCCCGCAGCGGGGCGACCAGGTCCCGGCCGCCTGGCTGCGGGGCGGCCAGGGTATATTTCTGTAAATTTTGAAAATGAAAATATATTTTTGTAAAAAACGAAAAAAAATAAAAAAAACTGCGGCCAGCCCGTTACCGCCGACCCCTGCGCAGCCGGCCTAGCACCAGCCCACCAGCGCCTCCCTCGCCCTTCTCTTTTTCCCTCAGCCACTTGCAGGCGGGCCCGTCCTGTCAGCCGCGCCCCCTGTTCCCCTTTCTTCTTCCTCCATTCCTTTTCTGCCGACGCCGTCCGCCCAGCGTTGCTCTGCTCTGCCGCCCACGCCAATGCCGCCCGCCCCCGCTCCACGACAAGCCGCGGAGGGATGCCACGCCCCTTTTTCCACTGCCCAGCACCCCTTTTTAACCCCTGCGTGCACCTGTAGAGCCTGCGCATTGCCGTCGAATGCGGCCACGCGTGAACCCTTGCCCGGCCGCCTATAAAGCCTTGGACGCCGTAGCCATAAACTCTAGCCACCCCGTTCGCCCAAATCTGCACCGCCGCCGCCACAAATCGAGAAGCAGAGGGCACGGAGAAGAGGGAGAAGGAGAAGGGGAGAAGAGGGAAGGAAGGAGGAGGAGCTCGACGTCACTGCCGCGCGAAGGAGCCGGAGCTAGGAAGGAGGAGGAGGATGATGCCCGAACCGCAACGCCACGCCGCCACGGAGAGCTTCACCGCGTCGGCGCCCGAATGTCTACACCAATGAAGCCGCGCGGCACTGCACGGCCCCGCCATCGCCTGCACCGACCCGTCACGGCGCCGAGACCCTCTTCCCCAGACCCGCTGGTGAGCCTGCCGTACGCTGCTCCCTTGTTTCCTGTTGCCGCTGTGATCCGCCTCCAGGCCATCGTCGTTCCGCCGGCCGTCGCAGCTCCAGAACACCGGACCCCTGCACGAGCCACGTGGCCATGCCACAGCCTCGGGGAGCCAAGTACCCACGCGCGTGCGCCCCTTGCCTAGCCACCCTTGCCTCTCCGTGCCTTGCCGCCATTGTGGCCTCGCCACGGCGTCGCTGCGTGCGCATTCACGCGCGTGCACATACGTGTCCCAGGCCCTGGGCCGGGCCTTTGCCCGCCTAGCGACTGGAGCCGAGTCACCGCCGCCGGGAACGTCATCGCCACCGTCTCGCCGCCGCTACCTTGCAGTGCCGAACCGAGCCACCGCCGCGCCCCACGGCCATGCCCTACTCTGCCTAGGTTTCCTCTCCGCCGCTGCGAACTGGAATGACAGCACCTGCGCCAGCAGCCCCGGACCGCGCCAAGCCCCGCCATCGAGCCTTGCTGTTGCCGTGGCCCTACCTTGCGTGGTGGCCGTGCACACACACGGTGCCTCCACGAGCCCGTGCCCAGCCTCGCTCGAAGCCGCTGCCGTGAATACACGCGCACAGCCTCGCCGCCTAGCCGAGCCTTCACGCCGCCATTGCTAGCGCTGTCGTCGCCGCCTGGGGGTCGCATCGCTGCTCTGTCATGGCTTCACCGCCGCCATCACCATGGGATCTCGCCATCGAAGCCGCCTCTATCCTGCTTTGCCGCGCGAGCCTAGGCACACACACACGCGCGCACATGAGACCAAGACACACCAGACCTAGAAGGAGCCGCTGCGGATCCAACCGTCACCGACAAGTGGGACCAACCAGTCAGAGGAGGAGGAGGCGCCGACCAGCGGGACCGGAGTGTCAGCCAGAGAAGGAAGTGAAAATAAGAAAAGAGAAAAGAAGAAGAAGAAAGGAAGGCGTGGGCCGCCGTCGCCCGCGGCCCAAATCGCAGCCAGCTGATCTGGACCAAGCTGAGCCGGCCCACAAACCACGCACCGAGCCGACCTGATCTCTTTGAGCCCAGTAGCCCTTTTGCCTCTTTCTTTTTCTTTAACCAGACCTGACGTGTGGGCCCCGCCCGTTAGTGACACAGTGCCACTGACACGTGGGCCCATATGACCAGCTAACACGTGGACCGTTGACTTGGTCAAACATTGACCGGGTCAATGCTGACATCATCAAAGGTCATGTTGACGTCAGCATGACATGTGGCGCGCCCAGAGGCTGCCACATGGCTAACTGTGTGTTTTCCTTTTTCCGAAAACCTTTTAATTAATTCCAAAAATGCTTTTAAGCTTAGAAAATTCTTAATAAATCAACCGGAGCTCTGAAAATTATGAAACTAGTTTCATAATTCTTGAAAACTCATGATCTACGTGTTAGAGTAGGTTTTGTTGTGAGTTGGATCTTATTTGAGTAGTTTTGTGTATTCTTGCACTTTGGCCCCTATAGTAATTTGTAATTATGATTAGGTCCCTGCGAGAAGAAGCTGATCGACGCCCTGGACGCCCAAAAGACCCAGGAGGACGTTTCGGATTACGAGAAGTCCCCGAGACCCCGGAGGACTACGAAGAGTTACCAGGTTCACGCCCATCTATGACTTGAATTCCTATTAGGCATTGCTTGCTAGAATTGCTATTGCTTACATGGTGTGTGTGAGAGATAAGCCTGCATGGCCTACTTGTATACCGTATTCCTTGCATCCTCCCTATTATACCTTGATTGATTCATGGATGCTTTGTCTACTATGAGAGAGAATGGGTATGGGAAATTCCATGATATGATAGTCTTGGCATGCTTGAGACCTACTTTGTGAGGAGCTAGAGATAGGGCCTTTAGCGGGGGCAAGCTACTGGCCGGGAATGTGTATTGGGCACATTCTGGGGAGCACCTGTGGCGGGTGCGGGAAGAGAAGAGAAGAGAAAGAGGGGCAATACCTGTTATGGGTGCCCAAGGAGAGGCAATACCTATTATGGGTGCCTTTGGCAGACCACTGCGGAGGACTGTGTGAGGAGTGCTTGGCCCGGCTCTTATGGACATATGCGGTAACTATGATTTGTGGGACTTTGTAAACGTGCACGCCACTTATCCACTATGAGGGTGGACCCGGTCCGAGCTAGCTATGCGCATCACCAGACCTGTTAGAAGCAGTGTTATCCTAAACACTAAATGGTAAATAGTCGGTCACCTACCGTTTAGCCCATTATTCGGGCAAAACGGGTGTTTAAACGGGAAAAACGACCGTTTAAATGGTGAAAACAACCAATTAAACGGAAACGGTGTGCCACTATGTAGCGTTTAAATGGTGTTTAAACGGGCTAAACGACCGTTTAGGCGAACAATGGTTAGAAGTAGGGTATATGCGGGGGAGGCCCGATGCGGGAGTAGCATGGGCCTTATGTAAACTCCGGATGGCAAGGGGTGGGGCCACACAACTCCAGGGCGACCTCTTTGCAAGAGGATGCATCCCAACCTGGGGGGACAGGATGGTGCTGTAGCGGTTAGTCTCGTTCTTAGTAGACCGGTGCCTCGGAGTCAGTCGGAGTTGTCTGCTGGCTGGCGACGGGGCGAGTGGGTACAGGTGCGCAACCCCTGCAGGGTGAAAACTATACGTATAGCCGCGTACTCGGTCATGTACATTCCTACTCTTCTGTTACTTCATCTAGAGTAGTAAACCCAGATTTCTACCTCCCTCTAGTCGACTTCCCCCTGTGGAGTCAGATGAGGTGCAGGGAGAGGGAGTTCCTGCACCACCCCGGGATTTGACCGGTGCCGGTATGGCCCGTGTTGGAGAGTGACAGATGATTTACCCTTGGCTACTTTTTGTACCTTTGCATCCACTTAAAGCTTGCATGTGGATGGTGACGTGAACCTATCCCGTCCTTGGGGATAGCCTAGTAGATGCAGGATTCGACTCGCGGATCAAGCCCAAAGATGAAGGACAAAGTTAAGGATGGTTCGTGCTACGCTCGAGTGCTGCCTGTGGAGGGACGACATCAAGATGATTGATGCCCAGAAGAACAGCTACCGCTTTCCGATTTCTGTTTGTTTTCCTTTAGCCCAAGGGGCTTGTACTCTGATTTTCATACCACAACCCTCTGGGTTATGTAATAATTAAATCCATGTAATGATTTTCAACATTGTATGTTTGTGATATCTAATTGAAATGAGTTCTGTATGTGATAGCTACTGATGCAGGTACTATCACGACGATACAAGGATGCAGGTTCTCCGTTCGGAAACACGGGTCATTTCACAAGCCCTGCCAGACACTCCTCAAATTTGTGAAATTCAGCGCTTGACCAGAGATGCCTTGCGTCAGATTGGGAGACAGAACCCGGCCCCATCTGTTTCCCACAACAGCCGGACCCCTGCTAAACAGAAGGGCCACCAGGAAGCAAATTAAGGCAACCAACCGCGTGGCCAGCCCCGGCCTAGGTATCAAGATGAGAGCTATCATGCTGGTCCTTCGAGAAGTCACAGTCGCTATCCTAATGACGCACGGGACTTCATCAACGCCAAACGTCATGGACGACCCACGGATGAAACTGATCGATTCCCGGCCTTCAGCCAGAGAATAAATTACGCCGAGTACCCGACTGGTTTCAACCCAGTGAACATGCAGAACCTAAAGAAGTACGATGGCAAATAGGATCCCAGACAATGGCTACGGATCTACTCGACCCCTATCAAAGTAGCAGGAGGCACAAATTCTACTAAAGTCATATATTTCCCGATGGCTTTGGAATCCGCCCCCTTGACATGGCTCGAGAGCTTAAGACATGACTCGATCCACTCATGGGAAGACTTGAAAAAGATCTACATCGATAACTTACAAGGCTCCATTCATCGCCCAGCCACTCGCCATGACCTACGGTTGTGCAAACAAGAGCGAGGCGAAGCCCTAAGATCATACATCAAGAGATTTTTTGATACCCGAGCTACCATTGCCAACATAGCAGATGACGATGTGATCGACTGCTTTCACAATGGCCTCGCCGCACAACAACTGTACCGAGACTTCGGAAGAAACAGACCCCGCTCGGTTGTAGCAATGCGGGACATGATGCTCGCATAGGCCGACCAAGAAGAACAAGAACGCGATCGCTTCCCCCGCCGCGAAGATAACGATCAGAAACCCAACGGGGACCTGCGATCAGATAAAGGCAAATGCAACTTCGACAAGAAGTGAAAGCCGGAGGATACAGTGGCTACAATGGAACGGGGACAAAAAGGCAAGAAGGGAAATCAGCAAGACGATTTCCAAAAACTACTCGAAAGACCTTGCCCCTTACATCCTAAAGGAAAGCACACGATCCTCGAGTGCGTTAACCTTCGCAAGTCTCTCCAACAACGTGTTGTCGGTCGAAACCCACCGGCGAGCAACGACAGGCAACACGAAGAGCCGGGAGGTCGCCGGGGCGTTGGTAGGCACTGCTTCCTCGTCGACGGCCTGCTATTCCGTCACGCGCCTGGTGATTCCGGAGAATGTCGGGCGTGCCACCTGACCTATACCCGATCAGGAAGGTGCGAACGTGCTTGCAACGATTTGCCTGCATACACAAACACGTGGAAACATAAGTCCGAGCCATGGTCGGCTCCCCGGGATGACTCTTGCATCGGCTTTAAAGAGCCGATCGAGTCCCGGTGTCAGATTGGATCTATTTGCATCCGGATATTGATAAATAAAGCGAATAACTGTAAAGCTGCTTCAATTAAATCTAACTAATCTAATCCACGACGGTAAAAGCTTCACTGTTAGATCGGAACATCCTACACGTGATTGGGCCTAATGAACGCAACAGATAACTAAACCATAACCCAAAACAGAGGCCTAAGAACTAGCAAGAGCCGATTCCCGGAACAATCCCTATCAAGGCTAAAATAAAGCATCTAGTACACCACCGGATCGTCTAACCCGTTTGCGAGGCCTAATCTAACAGATATTGCGCCAACTCTTAAAGATAAGAGCAAACCATAACAGATCAGATCTACTAAACATAAAAGAAGTAGAGTGTTGCCCTTACGTAGCTAACTCTATGCAACAAGAGCTAGTATAAGATGATGACATGATCGCGTAAAGACAACATGATATTCGTAGACAATTAGCAACAAAAGCATGATAGATCTACTAAAAGCCATGCTACGAACATCAGGATAACTAGTACTACTCGCCATAAAAAATGCTTCAGTACGAGTAGTACCAAGGTAAAAGCAAGAACAATGCTGCCCTGATCGCGAGAAGCGATCAGGGCAGCATGGCGCTTACTTGGATGAAACCCTAGGATTAGGGGTGGCGATGCGCCGAGATTGTTGTTTGCGAGACGTGATGACGTTCTTCTTTCATGAATAACATAGGGTACATATTTATAGTCCGGCGACTTGGGAAACAATCTAAACTAATCTTGTCCCGATCGGACTCTATCTCTAATCTTGAACTAAATCTAAAGATACATGGCCCATGTGGCCCAAATGCTCACACAGGAGCCGATTTACAAGCCCTTCTTAATCTTCTGCTTTAAGCCCATCTTGCTTTCGGTCCATAAATTAACCCTGTTAATTTATGGCGATAACATATGCCCCCCTGGTTTTGGCAATGATAATTCCAAAACCATTCTGTCGCTTCATCTTCCCGTTAATGTTCATTAAACACACTGCAACCACCAAGGAAGATGCAACGTCTCTGCAACTGGCTCCTCGTAGAATGTGAAACTGTCGATCCGTCTTCCATCTTTTCACTATTTAATTTCACCCTGAATCGGCTCTTCTTCACAGCAAACTCCTTCTTCCTCCCAAAGCCAAGTAGAGCAGAAAACCCCATTCCTCCGCCAGCCATGGCAATCTCTTCTTCCTCTGGCTCTAACTCCTTTGGAGATTCCTCTTCTTCCTCTTCCTCACCCCTTTCCGCCTCTTCCATCGACCCCACCTCCGAAAGTCGAGAGCCGACTCCCGAATGGGACCCAACAGCAGCCTACGAGGCGCTGGCTCCTCTGCATTGGGATGCAGAGGAGTTCGACTTCGGGGTTACTTCCGAGGAAGACGAGCCCAAAACCGAAGGAGAGGAAGACCTCCAGTTCCTGTTCCAGGAGGAACTGGAGAACAGTGAAGACGACGGCTTCTCTTGGGAGGGAGCCGATTCCTCCGAAGAGATCGACTCTTCCTCCAGCGACGACACGGCGACAGGAGGAAACCCCCACCAATTCCTCAAAGCCCCACGGAGGGAAGCGAAGAAGGAAGCAGCAGCGGCGGCGGACGAAGCAGCAGCAGTGCCGACGACAACGACAACAGCGGCAGCGACGACGACGCTGACGACGACGGAGACGCACCGGCGCGAAGCCCCAAGCGCCGTAGGCACTCAAGATACCTACGATTGGTAGATGTAGGTAGCATCGTAGGGGTAGGATCACAAAGCCGAAGGATCAATTCCTTTGTAAAAATCGGCTTTTCCTTGTAATGACCTTTCTTTTAATGAAATCGATTTTCCTCAATTACTGTGTACTTGTTTACTTTCCAAAAAGCCGATGGCAACGCATCAGGCTTCTATAAATATCCAAGAGCCGATGAAATTCAAACTAGAAGCAACCCGCATAAGAGTAGAGTATCACTTCCACCTTGAACCGAACTCGAAACAAGCTCTCAAATCCGAGCGCAATTCGAAAACCCAGCTCTACAAATTCGAGCAAAAACTCCTCTAGCATCCTGAATTCGAATCAGAGCCCACAGCAACCAAACCCCAAGTCAACGGATCTGAACCATGGCAGACTCTGCAGCTCAGACAACAAATCCTACTGTTGATGATGCGGCAATCTGCGGCCTGAAGGTAATATGCAGCCTAATTCTTTCAGTTTTCTTCAGCCTATCAAGCTTCTGAAACATTAAACTCTGAAACCTGACACCGTATGCATACTTCTGAATTTCTGAACTTCTGGTGCCAGACATCCTTTTGCCGCATCATTCAAACCCAAAATCTTTCTGTCTTGGCCCACGAACCTATGAAAATCCCATAGATTTGATCTCTTGTGAAGCAAATAGGATCCCTTTCGTGAGTCAAAACATTGATTTGAACCTCTGGGCCGACTGCTTAAGAGTATGGCCTAACCCTCCTGAGAGCTGGATTACATGGTACAGCAGAGTAGCAAAAACTTATATGCCCTTGTGGCAGGATTTGAACATAGCTGAAGCACTCAGCTTGTCACTGTCTCCACTTGACAAAGATGAAAACCTCCTAAAAACCATCGGCTATTTCTGGTCCGATGCTCTGAACTGTTTCTTCTTCTGTCATGGACCCATGACCATTACTCTGCTAGATGTTATCATGATAACCGGCCTAGACATTGGATCTCCTAATCCTGCTGCCCACAAAATGGCAGAAGTTCCCTTTAAACTTTCATCCAAGGTTAACTGCATAAACTGGGGCACTTACATGAGTCAGCACATGAAAACAAAAGGTCCAGTGACTGAGAAGGAACACATAGCCTTCTTAAATCTTTGGCTAGAACACTTCAATTTCTGTGGCCCTTCTTTAGCTCCAACTAAGAATTATCTTCCCTTGGCCTATCACTTGGCCCATGGCAACCACACCGGCCTAGGTAAACTTCTCCTTGGAGAAACCTACAGATATCTCCATTTGATGACATCTAACTTGCTTAACCAAAAGAAACTGAGAACCGGAGTCCCTTGGTGGTTTTTTCAGTTGTGGGCACAACTGTACTTTCAGCACCATATCCCCAACTTCCAAGGCCTGACTAAGAACTCTTTTCCTGATGAGAATGGCAAACCAATTAGATGTACTAGTTACGGCCAAGCTTTATTTAGTCTTCCTGGCAGTAAACTGAATTCAGCAGATGCGGCAAACTGGTTTAAAGTCTTCTACAAAGGACTGGACAATCCACTCTATTTCCCATTCACTGAATCTGAATCCTTTGAAAACCCAACTGCCTTCAGATTAGATAACTTTGCCGATGACAACAGCACTCGGCATCTGTATTCTTTAATGATCCGACCTGGCTTTCTCCCTGTCGGCATCAGCACCTCCAATAGAATTATCAAGCCAGGTTACGAAGCTTACCAACCAGTCATAGCAGCTCGGCAATTTGGCCTAGGACAAGTCCCTCCCCACTTCCATATTCACCACTTGGTGGAGAGTAGAGCCCATTTGCCTGATGGTCTTACCAGCTCAATATGCTACAGCATGTTCGATGATCTCCACATTCCAATACCAGCCGATCTGTCCTTTGATCTTTCCAATACCACATGGTGGGGAATGTGGAAAACCCATGTTTTCAGAAAAGCTCTAGGTCCTCGACTGCAGCAAATTGATCCTAAATATGTAATCCCCGAGGAAGTGGTACTGAATTTATACATACATCCTTTCTAAGTCCTCCATTCCTTTACTTGACTAATCCTGCTCACCCTGTTAGCAGCAATAGGATGGTTCAGAACCTATGACCAGCAACGGGGAACCATTCCACTTTCTTCCAACTGCCCCTAATGTACTTTTCTGCAAAGGATCACCATCAATGAAGAAAGTGATAATGACTATTCAGCCAGACTTACTTCAGTCGGCTTCTAAATGAAGACAGGCTTCTGCACTTGTTGCCCCCCGAGTCTTGACCAAGAAAAGGAAGATGATCACGAGGCAAATTATCAAGAAACCAGCACCAGCTTCCCCGAGTCCATCAGAGTCCAACACCAACCAGGTAACTCATCTTTCTAAAACTTCTTCTTTATTGCATACACATGTACCCTAGTTGACTGTAATTCTATTTCCAGGATGCAGCCGAAGACATCCCCAATGCAGAAAGTCCAGTACAACATGAAATGACTGCAACTCCTAATGTACTGATGGAGGCAAACGAGGAGCAAGTCGATACAGTCGATGTTCTTGATGTCGACACAAACTCTAACAGGACGATCGCTCTTGAACCGCCCAATGTTTCTTCTTCAGAACAGGTAACATTACAAAAACCAATTCTGAATCAGCCGATAGCTTCGTAACCGCACTTTGCTCTAACTTCAGATATGTCCATAGGGCTTTGATATTTTAGGTTTGCTTTCCTTTGACCCGGCATCAATGGGTCTGACTGCCCCTGGAACAAAAACACCATCTTTGCAGCAATCGGCTAATTTGGCACATTAGCTTCAACTCATCAAGGATCTACTATCTGCTCCGATCACTGCTCTTGTTGATGATTCCAGCAAGATAAAAGAAATTCTTGAGCAGATAGAATCCCAACTTCCAGAATTATTTTGAGTCAAACTTTGGCCAGCCGGCCATCTTCCTTTCTTTCGGGCAGAGGTGAAGGCAGCTCAACAAAGAATAGAAGCACGTCATTCTCAAGTCTCTCTGAAAACTGACATAGCTCAAAAGTGCAAAGCCCTCAACCAAAAGAAAGCAACTCTGGATGCTAAAGCTGATATCTCCAAGAACACAAGACGACTCAACCTCTTGGAAAAGGAACTGATGGAACTTGAAGAAAAGGTCCGCAATACCCAAAGACTAATCCAAGAGGAGAAAGCTTCGATCGCAAACTCCAAGCAGGAAGCCCAAGAAATGACTGAACAAATACAGGCAGAGTTTGCAGAGATAAGCACCTTGAGTCGGCAGATAATATCAGGCGATGACAAGGACGATGAAGTAATCATAGCACGAGCAGATGCTGTACGTGCAGAAGCCATCCATGCCATAGAAGGATTCCTGAACTAGTAGAACTATTCAGAAAACATTTGATGTCGCCTGTTAAACCTGAAACTTGTACTTATTTAAAACATCTTAAGTCGATGGTTAGACATCGGTTGTCTTGCTTCTCATATGTATTTTTACTAGCCAACTCAACGTGTTGGCCTCTCATTCATTTTTTTTACTGGCCAACTCAACGTGTTGGCCTATCTCTTTCTCTCTCTTTTTTTTACCGGCCAACTCAACGTGTTGGCCTTTCTCAGTACAACCAGATGGATCTCATCGGCTCTTGTTACTCGTTTTCACACATGCTCGGGAAATACTTCTTGAGGTGTTGGCCGTTGACAGCAACAGGAAACTTGATACCATCCAGCTCCTCAAGCATGTATGCATTCCCAGGCAAGACTTGATCAATCTTGTACGGCCAGTGCCAAGTTGGAGACCACTTGCCATACTTTTTATCTTTAGTTCCCAATGGCAATACTGCCTCCCAAACCAAGTCTCCAACCCGAAAATTCTTTGGCTTGACCTTCTTGTTGTACGCACGAGCAACTTTAGCCTTGTTTTCCTTAATCTTCTCCAATGACCAAAGTCTTAGCTCTGTCAGGTCCTCCACATTGTCATTCATCAAGGCTGCATATTGTTCAGTTGTCAGATCGTTCTGGAACTCGACACGCCTTGATCCAGCTGTGACTTCCCATGGCAACATAGCGTCTTGGCCATAGACCAAATGGTACGGCGATGTCTTGGTGGACCCGTGACATGAAATACGATACGCCCACAAAGCTTCTGACAACACTTCATGCCAGCGCCTAGGATATTCATCGATCTTTCTCTTTATGAGCTTGATGAGGCTCTGGTTGGATGCTTCAGCCTATCCATTAGCTTGGGCATAATATGGAGATGATCTGATTAGCTTAATTCCCATGTCATCGGCGAACTTCCTGAATTCCTCTAATATAAAAACCGATCCTCCATCGGTTGTAATAGTTTGAGGAATCCCAAATCTGTGAATGATGTGCTCTTTGACGAAGCTGATCACATCTCTTGATGCTACTGACCTCATGGGCACTGCCTCTACCCACTTTGTGAAATAATCTGTAGCAGCTAAGACCCATTGGTGACCCTTGCTAGATGACGGGTTGATCTGACCAATCATGTCCATGGCCCAACCTCTGAATGACCATGGTTTGATGATAGGATTCATTACTGATGCTGGCACTATCTGAATTTTGCCAAACCTCTGACATGCCTGACACCCCCTTGTAATATTTGAAGCAATCTTCAAGCATGGTAGGCCAGTAATATCCTGATCGCCTAATCAGCCACTTCATCTTATGAGCCGATTGATGAGTACCACAGGTTCCCTCGTGAACCTCATGCAAGAGCCGATTTGACTCTGAAGGTCCCAGACATTTAAGAAGTAGTCCTTCCAAGGTCCTGTAGAACATGTCATCTCCTATCAGAACATACTTCATAGCCTTGAGCCTTATCCTCCTGGGTGCCCTGAGCCGAATCCTTCAAGTAATTGAAGATATCGGCTCTCCAGTCTCCGGGTTCTAGAAACTGAACCTCTACATCGACTCCATCGGCTGTTTCCTTGTACCCAGAAGCCATCTGTGCCAAATCATTGGCTTCATTGTTCAGAGTCCTGCGTATCCAGTGAAAATTGATGTACCTGAATTGTGACATCAACTCACGGCACTGCATCCATATCGGAAAAAGAGCTTCGCTCTCATATCTATATTCTTCCGTGAGCTGAGAAATCACCAGCTTCGAATCTCCAAAAATTTCCACCGCTTCTGCACCAGCTTCGAGGAACAGTTCCATCCCTTTGCGAACGGCTTCATATTCCACCAAATTATTGGTGCATGGGGCAGTCATCCTGATGGAAAAAGGGTAAGTCGCCCCTCGAGGCAATACCAACAGAATTCCCACACCGCATCCATCATCACAAGCCGATCCGTCAAAAAACATAGCCCAAGCACGAATAAATAGTGCAGCTATATCAGTGCTGATCCTGTCTGCAACAAGATCCGCCAGTGCCTGTCCTTTGACTGCTTTTGCAGGCTGATACCAAATATCAAACTCTGACAATACAAACATCCATTTTCCAAGCCGGCCTTTCAGAACAGGAGCCGACAGCATGTGCTTTATGACATCCGATTTGCATATGACAATTTTTTCCGCTGAGAGCAAAATATGATGAAGCTTTGTACATGTAAAGAATAAGCAAAGGCAAAGCTTCTCGATTTCAGGATACCTGGTCTCGGCGTCTAACATGCGCCTATTGAGGTAGAAAACCACCCTCTCCTGGCCGTCATGCTTCTGGATTAACACCGAAGCAATGGAAGTGTCACCCACGGATAGGTACACGTAGAACAGACTATCTTGCTGAGGAGGAACCAACACTGGAGGCTTTGACAAATATTCTTTGATTTCATCGAAAGCTTGCTGCTGTTCTGCCCCCCAGCAAAACTCATCATCGGATTTGATCTTCACTAAACCCATGAACGGTTCAATGCGCCCAGACAGATTAGAAATAAATCGTCTGACAAAGTTAATTTTACCGATGAGCTTCTGCAACTCTTTCTTCGTGGTAGGCGGCTTCATCGTCTTCACAGCTTCTTGACTCTTCAGGCCAATCTCGATTCCCCGTTCATGCACCAGGAATCCCAAAAATTGATCGGCCGATCCGCCAAAAGCACACTTCTTTGGGTTCATTTTGAGCCCAAACCTTCGAGTCCGCTCCAAGACTTGATGCAGATCTTCTAGTTGCCCCCCGGCTGATTTGGATTTGACCACAACATCATCAATATAAATTTCTACCAGTTTGCCGATGAGATCATGAAAAATGTAATTCATGGCATGTTGGTACGTTGCACCGGCATTTTTCAGTCCAAAGGTCATAACCAAATATTCGAACAAGCCGACTGCGCCTGGTACTCTGAACGCGGTCTTGTTCACGTCTTCTGGGGCCATGAAGATCTAGTTATAGCCGGCATTACCGTCCATAAAACTCATCATTTTGTGGCCGGCAGCTGCGTTGATGAGTGTCTCTGCAACAGGCATCGGGTACTCGTCCTTCGGCGTCGCTCTGTTGAGATCTCTAAAATCGACGCAGACACGCCATCGGCCATCCTTCTTTTGTACCAGTACCACGCTAGAGATCCATTCTGCATACTGGCACGGCCCGATGAACCCAGCATCCAATATCTTCTCCACCTCTTTCTTGACTTCTTCTAGGACTTCAGCCTTCATTTGACGTGCTCGTTGCTGAAACGGCCGAAACCCTTTCTTGAGCGGGAGCCGATGCTCGACGATGCTTCTGTCTAGACCGGGCATCTCAGTGTAATCCCATGAGAAACAATCCCAGTACTCTTTCAGTAGTGCAATCATCTCCTCACGCAAGGCCGGATCCAACTTCCTGCTGATAAATGTCGGCCGTGGCTTATCCCCAGGACCGATGTCAACCTCTTCCAAATCATCAGCTGACGTGAACACGTATCCCAGTTTGCCGTCGTCTGAAAAACCAGCTGCGAACGCAGGCGAGTTTTCGTTATCCACAAGATCAGCGGCAAACACAGGGAGATGACAAGAAATATTATTTGGCCAACCGCACGGGCTGGCCGCTTCTATACTTCCATTATCATCCGAAACCAAATAGTCGATGAGTGGCCAACTGCCAGAGCAGGCCATCGTATGTACATGATGTAACAATTCCGACCCCAAATAAATTTTTTCTATTTTTTGGGGCCGGTCGCTGGGACCGGCCTCTCTAACTCTATTACACCCCATAGCATGCCAGGACGTGTTTACTCTGTGAGGCCAGTGGATAAGACCAGCCTCAGTCCGTTTTTTGTCGCCTCGATCCGATCACAGTCTTCCAGTGAAATCCCTGAGATCGGCTCTTGTCCTTATGCGTCCCAGGCGTTCATATCCGCGAGCGAGACCTCGCTGGAATCGTCTGCAGGGACCACTTCTACCTCATCGCCATCCCATTGGACCAGATACTGATGCATTGTGGAAGGGATACAACAGTTGGTGTGAATCCAATCTCTCCCAAGCAACACCGTGTATGTACTCTTGCTATTGATGATGAAGAACGAAGTCGGGATAGTCTTGCGGCCCACTGTCAGTTCCACATTAAGAACCCCCATGGCCTCTGATGGCTACCCGTTGAAGTCGTTGAGCGTCACGTTGGTCTTGATGAGGTCGGCAGAAGAACGCCCCAACCGGCGCAGCACTGAATATGGCATCAGGTTGACTGCAGCACCGGTGTCAACCAACATCTTCACCGTTGATGAAGCCCTTGAGATACAGCTCGTTCAAATGTTTGTAGCTTTTTTCCTTTGGCTTCTCGAAGATGATCGGCTGGGGGCCAAGATCCAACTGTGCAACAGGCAAATCCACCGGTTGGGGTGCCCGGAACTCTGACGGGAGCACGAACACCATGTTCATATCAGCCGATGGCTTCTCATTGGCTTTTGTCTGCTTGGGACGCCACTCTTTTCTTGGAGGGCGCCTTTCCACCCTTCGCGGGTGCCTGACCTATTCCCCGAGATCTGGACGCGCCTTCCTCAGCACGTCGAGGTACTTTGCTTCCGCCTCCTCTAGATTGCGCAAGCGCTGTACTCTACGCTTCTACGAGTGATTAAGCCCGTCTGGACACCACCGTGGGCGATGGTATCTGTCTTCTTCTTCCGGCTCGAGATCACCCCTGGTCGGCCGCTTAAGGTGATCGTTGTGACGCACTTTGGGCCCCAAGCGCCGGAACACCGATGTCTCGCCTGACTGGCGTGCCCGAGGCCTGCACTCCAGACAATCATCTATAGTGGGCAGTCGGCTCATGCCGGAGTTCCAACAGTACCTGAACGGGCAATGCCAGTGGTCGCGTATAGCTTGACGCCTTCCCTGTGTCCTCCCTGTATGGTGCTCATACTCTTCTTCTTCCGATTGATATCGGCGACGCAGCTTATGCTGATATTCGTATTTTTCCAGAAGCCGATCGGAAGCTGGAAGCTGATTGTGGATGTGACGCACTTGCTCTTCAGTAATATGTTGTCGTCCTGGCTCATTTTGATTCTGGGGCCGTTTTTCAGAAACGGCCTCTCTCCTTTGCTCGTCACGACGGCGTACAGGCCCCGCCATGTTGATCTGAAATGAAAAATCCTGGCCCATAGGAGTGAAGTCTGACAACTCTACCACGTTGGCTTGTGGGAAGAGCTTCGTGTCGACCTTCATCGTGTGTTGGGTCAGGATTAATCGGCCTTGTTCGATAGCCGATTGGATCTGACGACGCAGCTCCTTACATTCACCCGTGGCATGAGTGAACGAGTGATGCCATTTACAGTATAGCCTCCCCTGCAATTCCTGTGCGGTTGGCAGCTTGTGATTCTCTGGGAGCTTCAGCTATTTTTCTTTGAGCAGCAGATCAAATATCTGCTCTGCTTTGGCCACGTCGAAGTCGAAGCCCTTCACAAGCCCCTGCTGTTTGACCCATTTGCACGGAACGGGGTTTGCCCCCCGAGTCCACTCTGCCACGGCCACTTCTTGTTCCTCGCCAGAATCATCAGATTCATCCGCCTGGGCCATGTTCACATGGCACTTGAACTTGTCCTGGTACAGCTCAGGATGATAAAAGCTCATATGTCGTAAGCTTCTGCACCATGTGTGCCAGAGAGGTGAATTCCAACTGAAAAGCCAGATCCTTGATCGGCTTAGCGAGTCCCAGAACAGCCAAATCAACTGCCTCCTTCTCTGTGATGCGCGGTGAGTAGCATCGGTTCTTGACTTCTCTGAAGCGCTGTATGTATTCTGACATAGTCTCTCCTCGCTTCTGCCTGACTTGGGCGAGGTCGGCAATCCCAGCTTCAGCAGCCTCTGAGTGATACTGGGTATGGAACTGATCCTCCAGCTGCCTCCAAGTTTGAATTGAATCTGGAGCCAATGACGCGTACCATCCAAAAGCTGGGCCTGTAAGAGATTGGCCGAAGAACCGGACCCTCAGAGGATCCGATACTGAGATCATCCCAAGCTGCGTTAAGTATCGGCTTACATGCTCTATGGAGCTGGCTCCTTCTGACCCGCTGAACTTGGTGAACTCAGGGAGCCGATACTTGGGAGGCAACGGGATCAAGTCGTAGTCACTTGGATACGGCTTGGAATAGCCGATCGCTTTTCTCTTGGGCAGGATGCCGAATTGGTCTCTCAGTATTGCACTGACCTGCTCCACACTAAGAACTCCTGGGGCCGATGGCTCAGCACTCGACCCGGTAGCGTACTTTACCAGCCACGCTTGTTTCTCCGCGTCTGCTCCAGAAGCTCCTGGGCTTACCAACTGCACCGAGCGTGTTGGACTGACGCTGTCAGGAATGTATGTGCATGTATAGCCGTGCGGGATCTCCTTGGGTGGCTCCGTGAGGAACTGGCCTTCTCCAGGATCACCGCCGATCTTGTGGATGACATAGATCGGCGAACTCTGCTGTCCTGCTGCCGCGAGCAAGTAGGACACTGGCGGCCTGGTTTGCAGTGCAGCTTCCCCCCTGTGACTCCCCAGGATTGGTCCCGTTGGGGAGTACTGGTTCTTGATCACCTCCTGGACAACACGATGTGCCACGCGCTCAAGCTCGTTCACCAGGCTTTCCGAGTGCCGATGGAGCATGTGAGCCACCATGTAGTTCATCTCCAGGCGTAGGGCCCTGGTGCGCTCCTCTGACGGCATAGACAGATCAACGTTATCGAGAGCGCCCTCCGGTGAGAACCCCTTCCACCTGATGCCATGGTTGCGGGTCCTCTCAAAAGAGCCGATGAGATCGGCTTCGAACTGAGCTTTGGCCTCATCGTATTTTTGCCTGTGTTCCAGAGTCAGTTCTTCATACATGATAGGTTTGGTAACTGGCAGAACCGATGCTTGGTCCTGAGCTCCTGTCATCTCTGCGGTGGGCGTTGTTGTTGATGAAGGTCCTACTGGGCATGCCAGAATGTGTTGTCGGTCGAAACCCACCGGCGAGCAACGACAGGCAACACGAAGAGCCGGGAGGTTGCCGGGGCGCTGGTAGGCACTGCTCCCTCGTCGACGGCCCGCAATTCCGTCACGCGCCCGGTGATTCGGGAGAATGTCGGGCGTGCCACCTGACCTATACCCGATCATGAAGGTGTGAACGTGCTTGCAACGATTTGCCTGCATACACAAACACGTGGAAACATAAGTCTGAGCCGTGGTCGGCTCCCCGGGACGACTCTTGCATCAGCTTTAAAGAGCCGATCGAGTCCCGGTGTTAGATTGGATCTGTTTGCATCCGGATATTGATAAATAAAGCGAATAACTGTAAAGCTGCTTCAATTAAATCTAACTAATCTAATCCACGACGGTAAAAGCTTCACTGTTAGATCGGAACATCCTACACGTGATTGGGCCTAATGAACGCAACAGATAACTAAACCATAACCCAAAACAGAGGCCTAAGAACTAGCAAGAGCCGATTCCCGGAACAATCCCTATCAAGGCTAAAATAAAGCATCTAGTACACCACCGGATCGTCCAACCCGTTTGCAAGGCCTAATCTAACAGATATTGCACCAACTCTTAAAGATAAGAGCAAACCATAATAGATCAGATCTACTAAACATAAAAGAAGCAGAGTGTTGCCCTTACGCAGCTAACTCTATGCAACAAGAGCTAGTATAAGATGATGACATGATCGCGTAAAGACAACATGATATTCGTAGACAATTAGCAACAAAAGCATGATAGATCTACTAAAAGCCATGCTACGAACATCAGGATAACTAGTACTACTCGCCATAAAAAACGCTTCAGTACGAGTAGTACCAAGGTAAAAGCAAGAACAACGCTGCCCTGATCGCGAGAAGCGATCAGGGCAGCATTGCGCTTACTTGGATGAAACACTAGGATTAGGGGTGGCAATGCGCCGAGATTGTTGTTTGCGAGACGTGATGACATTCTTCTTTCACGAATAACATAGGGTCCATATTTATAGTCCGGAGACTTGGGAAACAATCTAAACTAATCTTGTCCCGATCAGACTCTATCTCTAATCTTGAACTAAATCTAAAGATACATGGCCCATGTGGCCCAAATGCTCACGCAGGAGCTGATTTACAAGCCCTTTTTAATCTTCGGCTTTAAGCCCATCTTGCTTTCGGCATAATTTATGGCGATAACACAACGTCAATTGGAAGAAGACAAAAAGAAGAAAGATAAACAAGACGATGAAGATGGCGACAAAGATGGAACCATGGGATTCGAGCAACCCGCCAACAGGGTCAACATGATCTACGGAGGAGACTCTTCTTTCAACAAAAGAAACCAAAAACTGGTCTGGCGTGAAATACTGAAGATGGAACCAGCCGTCCAGAAATCACTAAGGCACAGTGAAACACCCATAACCTTCTCAAGGGAAGATCAATGGACCAGCTTTTTCCAAACCTAAAAAATTTCCACTCGTCCTAGACCCAGTGGTAGCCGGTTCCATTCTTACTCGGGTAGTAATCGACGGAGGCAGTGGCTTAAACCTCATTTTCATGAGTACAATCACCAAGATGGGACTCGATATATCTGACAAATTAAAACCAAGCAAAGCACCCTTCTATGGCATCGTCCCAGGGAACTCTTCTTTCCCAGTTGGAACCGTGGTGCTCCCAGTCACCTTCGGTACACCAGATAACTACCGAACGGAACTCATCAAGTTCGAAGTAGCAGACTTCGAGTCCTCATATCATGCCAGACTCAGACGGCCAGCCTTGGCCAAATTTATGGCAGTCCCCCACTATGTCTACCTTCTGTTGAAGATGCCAGGAAAAAAGGAGTCCTCACCTTCCGTGGAGATCTTCAAAGTTCCTTTGAATGTGAAAAGGAAGCTATAACCTACGCTTCCACCAATCGACTCCCGGATACCACAGGAGAAGTACTAGCAACAGCCTAGCTGTGACACCTCTGGTGTCAGTTTAACCAAAGCCAGGCAATTAACATAACCTCACACTTAAATGAGCCAAGAAAGCTTAAATAAAACCTCATCAAATTGCTTTTGTAAACTTGTGTGTAAATGTAGGTGTGCATGTGTTTGAGTGCAATGCTTGAAAAATAATATTTGGTACACTTTTAATCTTGGCTTAACATGTGTGGTAATAAGGCAATAAAATACACCTTTCATAATGGGCCATAAACTTTCATTGCAAATCAAATTTCAAACTGGAAAACCATCACATGAAATGGTTAATGGCACCATTCATGATTCGTGAAGATCTGCTAGTTCAAACAAAATAATAATTCCAATAAGGAACCATAAATATTCCTTTAGCACATAATGTCAAATATTTATACAAAACAATAATGCATCCTTGTATATGAGTATGTGTGGATATAAAACTTATAGAACTCTCATGCTCATTTTGTCACAAAAATTTAGTATGAAGACACACTCATATTCTTGTGACACATAGTTTAATTTAAAAAGACTTTTTGGCAAATTCAAGATTTACACAAATCAAATATGAGTTCAATTTCTAGTAATAAGGAAGTTAAAAATACTTTGCAAAACAATGCAAATATGCATATGAAAATAAATAGACATATTCACCATGTCATGTTCAACAAAAACCTAGTTGAAGCCTAGGAGTAAAAGTGACAAAATTCACATGAAATGATAAGTACTTTAAATGGTAGTTTTTGAAAATAATTAAATAACTCTCAACCCATTGCTCTAATGAAAAAGTGCATAACACGAAAGTTGTAGATCTCGAAAAACTGAGCAAAAGTGGTATTCAACACTTTTTCATTTGGAGCCAAGAAGAGGGAGAAAATTTGAAATTACAGAACTGAGTTTGGAACTTCGGTTTATTTACGAAATTGCCACTCACCGTTTCTTCCACCTCCGGCTCCCTGCACCGCGCCTACGACGGCGTCCGTACGCCGGCGCCGGCCACCTGGCCGCCCACGCGTCGTGCCTCCGCCCAAAACCAGCCCCGCGCCCCTGGTTTGCTTGAACCCGGCCTTCCCTGGCACCATCCGAGCTCGCCACGCGCCCTGCCAGTGCCACCACTCGCCACGGCGACTGCCATGGCCGGCCGCTGCCGTGCCCCTGACCCAGCTCCCCCGGGCGACCCTTCCCCCAGGCAGCTCGCCCCTAGCACGACCTCCCCCTCCTTCCAGGCCTATAAAGGGCAGAGCCCAGCCCCTCGCGCGTGCCCAGCAAGGCCGCCGGCCCTCGCCACCATTGCCGGACACCGCCGGAGCTCCGTGGAGCCGCCGTTCCGCCCCTCCTCGGCTCCAATAGAGCCCCTGAACGGGTTCCTCTCACCGCCCTGCACCTCACCGGCCAAGCCCCGCCGCCTTTCCCTCGCCGGAGTGGCGCCACCGCCGCCACCAACCACCGTCGGCCGCCTGCTCCTGTGGAGCCGCTGCCTCGAGTCGCCCCAGCCCCAACCCAAGGTACCCTCAGGTAGCTCTCGAGCTCCTCTACCTTTTCCCCACCCTAGCCCACGCCGCCGGGGCCGGACATCGCCGGAAATCGCCCCGCCGTTTCTCCCCTGTTCTGTGATTTCCGCCGGGGACCCCAAGTTAAAAGAACCAAAACTTCCAGGGGTCCAACTGCAAAATGTACATGAAACCTCCAAACAGCAAACTTCAAAAATTCCTAGAAAATCGTAGAAAAATCGTAAAAATGCAAACTCAACTGTTCTGGAATCCTTAGAACAAGAACTACAACTTTTGTTACAGTCACATATTCATATTTTGCTCACATTTTAATCTATGAAAAAGATTAAAGTAAATGGCACTTAAATGTTCTAGGAGTTTGGTTCAGCAACTATGCTTGATTTTTGGATAGGTTGAACTTAGTACTGTTAGAGGAACCTGGTAAAAATATGGGCTCTTTTTGAAGTTGTTTGCTTGCTCAAATGATCAAGATTCCTAAATCTACTAGTATTGCTCATATATTAATTCTGGTAGAAATGTTAGTGATCTATGTATGAAACTTTTTCTGTGTATGAATGTTACTAAATCATTACTGTTGTGCAAGTTTGAGAAATTATTGAACTAATTAACTATATATTTGAGTTAATGCTTGATAAGTAGGCTTTATTTGTGATATATAGTTTCTGTGCTTAGAAAAATCTAGGTTTATTTCTGAAACCTTGGTTTAGTCATATAAACATTCCTACAAAGTTTGAGCACCATTTACTGAATAGTATTACAGTTATAATCCATGCTTGAGATATCATGTTTAGTTTTGCTATTTTTGTTCTGGAAGAAATATGTCATTTTTTGGCCTTCAACTTTGGACATGTTACTAGTTATAATGATAAGTAGCTATGGTAAAAGTTTCATATGCAGTACTAGTCATGTTAAAGTCCAAATGAATATGCATGTTCATATCTAGTTTAATGCATGAGTAATTCATCTTCTAAAAATAATGCCTGAAAATTTTACTGAAGCATGCTTAGTCCATTTTTAGGCTCTGGTAAAAATTTGAGAATCATATCCCTAGCACAACTCTTTGGAGAATTAATCTTAGTTAATGGCTTGTTGTTTTTGTTCTTTTTATTACCTCAGCTGTATAAGTGAATAAAATCTGGAAAAATTACAATACTGAGTAGATGCTTTGTAGATGCTCCCATAAAATTTGTAGCACCAAAACCTATGTCAAGCTTTCTGTGCAAAAAGGTGAAGCAACTAGAGTAATCTACTTACATGCTTTGTTATGGTTAATTGCTTTATGATTAGATGCTGAAATTTACACCATAGATGTTAAAGTTTCGGATCTGTGTTACAGTAATTTTTCATCACTAGCTCATGAGTAGATTTGTTCCTATGAAATAGTGAAAGTCTGCTATGTTTTAATGATAAGAATAAAAATCAAAACACACAGCTCTTTTATGAAGTAAAGTGAAATTAAGAACTACTCTATAAACGATTGCCCAGAAAATAAAGTTAACTAAGACCACCACAACAAACACGTGCTATTCTGGACTACAACTTTATAGTGAAGGAAAGAAATATGTTATATCATGTTGTAACAATATCATTTCTGCATGCATATAGAAACGGTAAATCTACTCGACGGTGATTACGAGTTGGTGCCCGCGAATACTACCACTCCGGAGAGTGTCTCCCTTAGTTGTACTGGCTTGAATCAAGACCCGAACCAATGTTCGGAAGAGCCCAAGGCTACTTTTGAACAGTGCCCAAGAAGGCAAGCCCCGGTGCATAATCCCATTATTTTACGCATTATATTCATCTTACTATTTTTGTATATGTTGTAATAATTTTATTGTGCATTTACGTTTTCTAGGAGTTGATCGAAAACCTTAGGTGCATTATCCCTAGGTACCTATGTTTGTTATCCGGATCTTTTCTCGACTAGTTGCCCCGCTAACTAGGTACGGTAAAAGTCGAGAGGTTTCCTGCCTTTCGCGAGATAATAGGAATTGTACTGACTTTAATTCCTGCTGAAATGTAAGGACAACGGGCGGGGTTGTGTAGTTGTGATACCCCGCTGGTGTAGTCAAAAATGGCTAAGGTCGCGGGGTGTGGCTCATTTCGTTAAGCGTTTGAAAGTACTAGCCACATGCCGAGAAATATGGTAATCGGTAAGCTGAAGTACCTGATTGGACCGGCGAGTGGAACGACCATTCACCCTCTTGGTAGAAGTAGGGTTTATGTTTTTGTCCGGACGTACGGGTGCAGAGATGTCGGGCTCTGTAGTCGGGGAGGGTGACCCGGATCCACGGACTGGAAAGAAAGGGGAAATGTTGTGTGGGTGACTTGGTTCCCATACGTGTGGTCTAGGTTCCCCTGGCCAGGTTGAAATCCGATTCAGAATCGTCCGCCTCTCACGGCATGAGACTGCTTAATGTTTTCGGTCACACAGAGTAACAAGTGGAACATGATGATGATAATACTGCTGGTTGATTAAATGATTGCTCTACCATGTTTGTGTAGAGTTGGATGCAAACTTAGAATGGTTAATCCAACTGGAAGATGGCTAAATAAAATCTGAAAATAAGGATCAACATTTAGTGGCATTTTTGGCAAAACAAACCCCACCAACCAAAAAGCCTTGCATGTCTAGTTATCGGACTATGATATATCCGGAGACGGGTCAGTCTTGCTGAGTAATAGTATACTCAGCCTTGCTTGTGGCACTGTTTTTCAGGTACTAACTTCGAAGATCTGTTTGCAAGTCTTGCTTGGCCTTGTACTCTGCCTCCGGGTTGGTCGGTTGAGTGGGATGGCCCTTCAGCTAGTGCTAATCACCCTCCCGCTGAGTGACGCATTCGTACGGGCTTTACCGATGCGTCACGTTATTTCGCTAGTTATCTTTTACTGCTTCCGCTGAACAATGAGACTTGAATAATTTGAGTAGAAGGAATTCTGTAGTACTTGGCTACTCTGAACATGGTTTGTAATAAATTTCTTTTTCCGCTGCAATCACTCTGAGATATATGAAATGTTCTGTGTTGTAATCTCTGGGCGCACCTTCGTGTGAGTGTTGTCTGCTGATCCTGGAAGAGCGTGGCTTTTATCGAGGCTTCACTCGAGGAACTACCGGTGAGTGCCAATTTGGGTCAGAGTTGCTTAGCAACAAAGATCAGTGCACCCGGGCCCAGTAGTTTTGGGTGGTTCCGCCACACTAGCAGTACTCGGCGTCGGGATCAGAAATCCCTACAAAGAAGATAAATCGCTCTGCCCCAAAGCCACCCGACAATATCGGAGTCAAGGCAATTCAGCTACAAGAAGACGACCCGTCAAAAACAGCCTTGATCGGGACAGGGCTTACTGACAAATAGGAAAGCGCGCTCATCAACTTCCTTAGGGCCAACCGTGACGTATTCGCATGGAAACCAGCCGATACACCCGGTGTCCCAAAGGAGTTGATCGAGCACTCCCTGAATGTCAACCCTACTGCCACCCCAAAGAAGCAGAGGCTACGAAGATTCTCGACAAAGAAAAGGGAAGCCATCAAGAAAGAACTCGCCAAGCTACTCGCAGCTGGATTCATCAAAGAAGTTTACCACCCCAAGTGGCTGGCGAATCCAGTACTCGTTCTCAAAAAGAACAACAACGAGTGGAGGACGTGCGTTGATTACACAGACCTCAACAAACACTGCCCGAAGGATCCCTTCGGACTCCCTCGCATCGACCATGTAATCAATTCGACAGCCGGATGCGTACTACTATCCTACCTGGACTGCTACTCAGGCTATCATCAAATAGCTCTCAAAGAAGAAGACCAGATCAAAACAGTGTTTATCACCCTGTTTGGCGCATATGCTTACAAGACCATGTCCTTCGGACTAAAGAACGCTGGAGCAACTTACCAGCGTGCCATACAGTTTTGTTTCACCAACCAGCTCCATTGCAACGTGAAAGCCTACGTTGACGAAGCGGTCGTAAAAACAAAGGAATTCGACTCCTTTATCCCCGACCTAGAAGAAACCTTCAACAATTTGCGAAGATTCAGGTGGAAACTGAACCCAACTAAATGCGTTTTCGGCGTACCATCCGGAAAACTACTCGGATTCATTGTCAGCCACAGAGGAATTGAAGAAAACCTAGAAAAGATCAACGCCATCACGTACATGGAAGCTCCGACCTCTATCAAAGACGTTCAGAAGCTCACCGGAAGCATGGCTGCCCCGAACAGATTTCTATCTAGACTCGGCGAAAGAGGACTCCCTTTTTTCAAACTACTGAAGAAACAAGACAAGTTCAAATGGTCCCAAGAAGCAGCCGATGCACTCGAAGACCTGAAAGAGCACCTCCAGTCACCTCCTATCTTAACGGCTCCAATGTCGGGAGAAGAGATGCTCCTTTACATCGCAGCTACCACACACGTCGTCAACACAGCAATTATGGTAGAATGAAAAGAAGAAGGCCACGCATACGGCGTCCAAAGACTAGTTTATTTCATAAGTGAAGTACTTTCTTGAAGCGTCCCCTCATAAGAGAAGACTTAAATGTGTTACAAACATCAGTCCCAGGAGGCTGATGACACATTTATTATATCAGATGGTTCATTACCGTACAACTCTACGCGGTAGTGAGCAGAGAAGCGCTACTATCGCGAGGGTTACAATCCACACACACGCAATGATATTAAATATAAAAAGAAAGTCATCAGAGTCTTACGCCATGCGGTATCTCCTGCGGTTGACCCTAATCCACAGGCAAGGCTGGGTGCAGGACGGTACCCTACTCAACGTCCTCTGGAACAAAGTCTAGATCTTCCTCTGTAAAAATTAAGAATGGGGTGAGTACAAACATACTCAGCAAGTCCAACCACACCCACGGAGGGGGTATAAATAGAATATAATGCACAGGGTAAATCAAGGATAAGGCTAGGGTTTGATTTGCGGAAATTAATATTTTATGCAGGGGTTCATTTGAAAGAAAGCATTTTTCCAAAATCAGTTTTCTTGTACCGAGTAACACAAAGGGTTGATCCACACAAGATCCAAGTTTTAAGCTACTACCGGACTCCTCATCCGCCGTAGCACACGGCACAACTGCCGGACACATTTCCAAAACAACTCACGCCAACCCATCCCACAATAAACACTAGTTATGTGACCACACCGTAACTCGCCCAGTGCCGTGGGCACGACTATTCGAATAGATTCTTAACTCTGCAGAGGTGTGCAACTTTACCCACAAGTGGGGTACCACAACACGATCACCTTAGTGTCGGTGCAGATCCCAACAAAGCCATTACCCACCTTAGCTAGACCTGACTAGCCATCACGGGATGCACCAAGGGGTTATTGACCTATCACACAGAGGTTTTAACTAGGGCATAAGTCACACAGAGCTAATCCCTTCTCCTTGATCATCCGTTGCTCTCAGCTCTCCTGATGGCTATCAGACTAACTAGTGGAGTTTATGCTAAGCCGTTGCCTATACAACGGTCGAGTGGTTTGCACGATAGTGGAGTTAGGTGAGACGACACATCAACTCGATCCTTAGGGGTGACAAAATGGATATCTCCCTTCCTTGCCCTGCCACACAGGCACGAGCACACCAATCGGTAAATCACACAGAAATGCCATCCATCCCATCTAAACTTATCTTTCGAAAATCCACTTTTATCCCTTCCCACACACACACCTTTTCTTTATAAAACAAGTTGTATAAAGTAGCAAGTCCTAAGCGTTCTAGTATCGATTAACGTCCAAGCAAAATCAGACATTAATCTAGCTGGTCAAGGAATGGTTATCACCAATCAAGAGGTGGCTATCCAACCGTGTTTTCATGCAAGCAAAACATATGCAATTTTGTAAATCAGTCCAATAGGTTGTGTTTATAAAAACTAGGACAAAAGCATGCATCAAAGGATGGGATTGAACTTGCCGTCTTCGAAGCCTTCGGGAAGGTCCTGGTCGAAGCACTGTCCTTCGGGCTCGGGGTCGCGGAACTGGTCCTCGTTCGCTGGCTCGCAGTACTACTCATCAACGGGCTCTCCTTCGTTCACACCATGGTCTACGACGTATACAAACAAACACACAATCAAGAAAAAGAAATAAAAGTTTTATCGTTGAGCTCGAATCGGAAATAATTAATATGTGGAGGTAGGAGTAATATTTTTGGGTTATTTCCTAATGGTATGACCCAAAACTATATTAGAAATAGCGTGGTTAAGTTTCGGGTCGATCGGAGATGTTTCAGCGCATGAAATGATAGGTTATATAAAGGTTTCGGGGTTAAATCAGGGTTCCGGGACTTGTTTGTAATTATATTGGAGAAGGCAGGGGCTTGGTTTGTATTTTGGAAATTATTTGGGCCATTCTAAAAAAAGGTCAGGGGTTTATTTATAAATGTGTTTATATGAGAGGAGGGTTTATTTCGAAATATATTAAAGGAAGGGTTTCATTTGCGAAAATGTTAAAAGGTGGGAGGGCTCTTAGGCAAATAGGAGAAACGCCAGGGGGGTAATGGGCAAATTGACCCTCTCCTTCTTCCTTCCGACCGGGAAAATAGAGGAGGGGGCGTACGGGACGGCGGCAGCCCAATTCGGGCGCCCTGGGCCATGGCGGCGGCCGGGATTGAGGGGGAAAGGGAGAGGGAGCTGCGGGGAATTGATCCCCTGCCTCACCTCGAGCGGAGGTGGCTTGTGGCGGCGGGCGGCGCTAAGGGAACAGGGGAGGAGCTATGGCAGCGGTGGTGGCTCGTGGTGGCGAAGGGCGACGCGGAGGGGGCCTTTTATAGCCCGAGTGTGTCGGTGGAGTGGTGCGGGGTGGTTTGGTGCCGTCCGGCGAGCGGCGCGGCGAGCCTTAATGGTGCTCGGCCGCGCTCGCGCGTCACGGAGTGGCGGGCGCGTCGAGGGCGGGTCGACGCGACGTCTCGGCAGCGGCACGGGCAGGCGAGCACGTGGAGGGACCCGGTGCTCAGCTCGGTGTCGCGTTGCATGGCCCGAGCGGCGAGGCGGCAGCGCTTGCGCGAGCAGTGCGCGCGCGTGCGCGTGACCGGCGGCGTGGGTACGCGGAGGTGGCAGCGGCGGGTGGTACGGCGTGCGGCGCGAGCACGCGGTGCGCGTACGCGCGTGTCGCGGCTCGGCGCGCCGAGGCCGCGTGCGTGTGCGCGCGCACGGGCGCTCTGGCAGGCCGGGGCGGCGCGCGTGTATGCGGGCGAGCTAGCGTGGGGCTGCGGGGAGTGGTCGGGAGTGGGGCGAGGTCGGGGAGCAGGGTGGGCGTGCGCGACAGGGAAGGAGGGGCGGCACGCCAAGCGAGGGTGGCGGGGCGGCCACGTGCGGCAGGACGCGAGGGGGCCGGGCCGAGCGTGCTCGGGGAGGAGAGAGGAAAGAAAGGAAGGAGAGGGAGAGAAAAGAGAAAGAGAGAAAAGAGAAGAAGAAATGGAAGAAAGAGAAAAAAGGGAAGAAAAAGGAGGGGGCGAGTGCGCGCCGGCGGCGACCGCGGCCGCGGTCGGCCACGCGCGGCATCGGTCACGCGTGCGCGGGCCAGGGGAGGTGGGGCACGCGCGGCGCTTGCGGCCAAGCGGCGCTTGGGTGCACGCGACAGGGAGGAGAGGGAGGAAGGAGAGAGAAAAACAGAAGAGAGATTCGCGGCGACGATCGCGACGGGCGGTGAGTAAAAAGAGAGGAGGGTTCGGTCGGCGTTTGAAATCGGATGACAGGACATCGGAAAAACTGGGAGGGGATTAGGGTTTAGGGATAACTGAGCTCAACGATGAAAAAGATTTTCGAAAAATATTTTTAGCGTGTGATTTATTTGGTGCATTTTTCGGGTCGTTACATTTCTGAATCAAAAGTTAGATACCCACCAATTCAGAAACTACTCTATGCAATACTGATCACATCAAGGAAGTTGCGACATTACTTCGACGAGTACAACATATCAGTCGTCACGGACTTCCCACTGTGAGATATCTTACACAACCAAGACGCGACTGGTCGCATCTCAAAGTGGGCAGTCGAACTAGGGGCACTCGAGCTGAAATTCACGCCAAGAACAGCAATCAAGTCCCAGGCTCTAGTCGACTTCCTGGCTGAATGGAGAGAAAACCAAGTACCTGCCCCACCATCCATATCAGATCACTGGACCATGTACTTCGACGGCTCACTGAAATTGGGTGGAGGAGGAGCAGGCGTACTTTTCATCTCTCCAAAAGGCGACCAACTCAAGTATGTTTTCCAAATTCTCTTTGAAGTATCCAACAACGAAGCAGAATATGAAGCTCTCCTACACGGCCTCCGACTGGCCATCTCACTCGGCATCAAGCGACTACTCGTCTACGGAGACTCCCTCCTTGTGGTCCAACAAGTAAACAAGGAGTGGGACATCAACAAAGAAATCATGGATGCCTACGTTACAGAAATCAGGAAACTTGAAAACAAGTTTTCAGGATTGGAAATCCACCACGTCGTCCGTGACAAAAATGTGGCAGCAAATATCCTCTCAAAACTCGGATCTGACCGAGCAGAGGTTCCTCCAGGAATTTTCGTCCATGAACCTCATCACCCCTCAATCAATACTTCCACCTCAATGGAAGTCGACTCAGTTCCTCAAGAAACCAGTCGAGAGGTAATGATGATTGAAACCGATTGGCGCACTGCGTTTATCGATTACATCAAGGACAAAGTACTCTCACCGGGAATCAAAAAAGATGATACAGAAGCAGTACGCATCATGCGTAGCAGTAAGAACTATGTCCTCGTTGACAACAAACTTTCCAAATGAGGCGCAGGATCCGGAATCCTCATGAAATGTGTCACAACAAAAGAAGGAAAAGATATTCTACAAGAAGCTCATGAGGGCACATGCGGAAACCACGCAGCTTCACGTGCCCTAGTTGGCCAGCATTATCAGACACAGTACTACTCATCAAACAATGTCCAGGATGCCAGTACTTTTCCAAACAAAATCACTTGCCTGCTCACAACTTAATCACCATACCTCTGTCCTGGCCGTTCGCCTGCTGGAGCCTTGACATGATAGGACCACTCCCAACAGCACCCGGAGGTTTCACACACGTATTGGTTGCAGTCGACAAGTTTACTAAATGGATCAAAGTCAAGCCAATCAAGAAATTATCATCAGATCGAGCAGTCGAGTTCATAAGTGAAATACTCCACAGATTCAGTTTTTCAAATACGATCATAACCGATCTTGGATCAAACTTCACTTCGCAAGAATTTTGGGATTACTGCGAGAACTCTAGCATTGAAATCAAGTATGTATCTGTTGCGCACCCAAGAGCCAACGGCAAAGTGGAATGCATCAACGGACTGATAATTGATGGCTTAAAGAAAAGATATACAAGCAAAAAGGGAGGTAAATGGCTAGCAGAACTGCCAATGATAATCTGGGGGCTACGCACCCAACCTAGAAAGGCCACAGGTCAAACACCCTTCTTCCTGGTATACGGCTCCGAAGCAATACTACCGGCAGACATCATGTGGAAGTCACCTCGACTAGAGATGTATGACTCAGCAGAAGCCGATGGAAGCCGACAACTAGAATTGGACTCACTCGATGAGATAAGATGCAATGCACTGCTATGATCAACCCGATATCTCCAAAACATGTGAAGATATCACAATCGTAACATCCAGACAAGATCTTTCAACGTTGGAGACATGGTCCTCCATAGAATCCAAGATGATACAGGCCTCCACAAACTCAACTCAAGATGGGAATGACCTTTCATTGTAACCAAAGTCACAGGACCAGGATCCTATCGACTGATCTATGCGGACGGACTGGAAGTCCCCAACTCTTGGAACATCGAACATCTTCGGAAGTTCTACCCATAAGCTGTCAGAGGCCACCTCCCAGATTTCAAATTTCAACAAAGAAACATGGCCCCTCGAAGTTCAATTCAAGCACCTAAGACAGCTTCAGGAGTCGAAACTCCATCGGCTACCTCGAATACCAAGCTTTCTTTGTTCACTCAAAGTCAAAGGCACGGTGAATCGAGTAGTTGGGGCTAAGGGCCATGAGCCTTGCGGCCCTAGATACAAGTTCTCTACACTCTTCAGGAGTCGAAACTCCATCGGCTACCTCGAATACCAAGCTTTATTTGTTCGCTCAAAGTCAAAGGCACGGTGAATCGAGTAGTCGGGGCTAAGGGCCATGAGCCTTGCAGCCCTAGAGACAAGTTCTCTACACTCTTCAGGAGTCGAAACTCCATCGGCTACCTCGAATACCAACCTTTCTTTGTTCACTCAAAGTCAAAGGCACGACGAATCGAGTAGTCGGGGCTAAGGGCCATGAGCCTTGCGGCCCTAGAGACAAGTTCTCTACACTCTTCAGGAGTCGAAACTCTATCAGCTACCTCGAATACCAATCTTTCTTTGTTTACTCAAAGTCAAAGGCACGGCGAATCGAGTAGTCGGGGCTAAGAGACATGAGCCATGCAGCCCAAGAGACAAGCTCTCTAAATTCTTCAGGAGTCATAACTCCATTGGCAACCTCGAATACCAACCCTTCTTTGTTCACTCAAAGTCAAAGGCACGACGAATCGAGTAGTCGGGGCTAAGGGCCATGAGCCTTGCGGCCCTAGAGACAAGTTCTCTACCTTTTTCAAGAGATCGCATCTCCATCAATTGGACGAATACTCCGGTACTCGACTTTTGGACGAGACGAGTTCCCTATCTCCCAAGAGGATTCAATCGTCCATGAGACGACAATAATCGACTACTACAGTACTCGAACTTTGGATGGGACAAGTTCCCTATCTCCCAAAAAGATCCCATCATCTAGGAGATGACCACACATTGATCACTAAGGTACTCTACCACATGAAGACACAAAGCCTTCTACTATCTACAAGAAATACTCATCCACGAGATGACAACCCGTCGACTACCACAGTGCTCGACTCAAGCTGAGACAAAACTTCAAGGAAGAGCTATTCATTCACAAGATGGAAACTAACAAAGAGGCATGATCTCTACATCCACACAAAGTGATAGCTCACACAAAGTTCTCTCAAAAAAGAACCTGTCAACTCATTGACCCAAAAAGTCATATTTACATGGCAAAAAGAAGATACAGTACATCCTACTGGACTATCAACTTTACAATTTGGTCGGCCACAGGTTCCGCCTCCTCTACAAACTTGACAAATTGGTCATGGTCACAAGTTGAACACATGCCATCGCCAAGAACACCTATCTTGGCCCAAGGCCAATATGATTTGACAAGACCAAGAGCCTGCGCTACACAATTCCTAGAAGCTTTAGCCAAGTACTCGGCAAACTTCTGAGGAACCTTCTGCAGCCGATAAGCCAAACTGCCATCAGACTCCTCGGCGAAACCTACGGACTCGACCACAGTCTGAGCCGCCACCCGAAGTTCCTGCAACTCCTTCTGGTGCTCCTCAGTACCATCTGCAGCCACAACAAAAAGGACGTAAGCACTCGTATGACCAAAAAGGAAAACCTTAGAACACAGATCAAGAGGTTACCTCGATTCTTCCAGATCACCTCCTTCAGCATCCTGATCCTCTGCTCAAGCACGGCTTTGTCTTTCTTCGAAGCAGCATTCTCCGCCTCTAGCAGAGCGATCTTCTGGCGATCCGCCTCAGTCGCTTTCAGCTTCTAAGACTTTAGATACGACCGATTGGCCATTTGCAACAACAACACAGTCAGCCTAAAGAAAAGTTCCACACAAGGAAAAAGTACTCGACAAAAGTACTCACTATAGAAAATTTGGTGAATTCCCGGACAACAGCTTGGAATTTCTTCATGTTCCTAGCCGTTAACTGCGGATCATCCTCAAGCTGCTCTCCATGATAGCATTCAAAGAGAGGAGGAGATGCTGTAATTTCTTCCAGAAGGCTATCACTCGACTCCTCCACATCCTTAGCTTCTGGCGAGACACCTGCTGCCTTACCCACATGAAGCAGTCGAGCAACTGGAAGAACCTTCGAACCATTGTAAGGAGGAATAATGGGCTCACCAACAGGGATCTCCTCCGAAGGCTGCGACCCCACCCCACCAACCCTCCTCGAAGACTCCGCCACATCAGAAGGAGCGGCAACAGCAGGAGCTCTCTCCTCAGCTACTCGCCTCTACTTAGGCGCAGGTCTAGGACTGCAAACAAAGGCAAAGATGTCAGACAGCAAAATTCAGAATGAAACAAAAACCACTCGACTGGTTACCTGACTTCACTACTGATCCTCTTCTTCTGCACAGTTATCCTCGGCCTCTTAGGACAACTGGTGCCGGCTTCAGGTCCCGGACTCCCCTCACGGGAAAGAGATCCAACTCCTTCTGTTTTCCCCCTTCACCAGCTCTGCAAGGGGAACCCGATCATCGGAGTCAGAACTCGACAAAGTCTCCGAAACAGTGGGATCCAGATCAGGCCTATAGTCATGAGGCCGCAGATGAGCACTAGGCGTCATATGCCTCGGCCGATGAACCTCAGGCAGCGGAGGATCACTCCGAAAAATCAACAAGTCATCCTACAAAAGATCCAGGATCCGCCACAAAAGCAGAAGGGCAATCTAGAAAAGAACTCGATGATACAAAATCCTACCTGATTCAGGGAATTATTCACATGGAATAAATCCGGATGTATAGGAATGGTTCTGACACCCTCAAAAAGGTAATAAAGAAGCACCATAGTCTCATCCCGACCAGTCTTCTCCAACGAAAATCGAGAGGGATCGTACAATCCTGTATACTCAAATCCAGGGTGGATACGGCACTGCAAAGGTTGAATCTGCCTCCTAAGCCAGGACGAGACAACGGTAGCCCCAGTCACTCCCTCCCTTCGCCGCTTGGCAATCTTCTTGAGAACCTCTTCCACCTGATCGGCATTCCCAGCAAGCGCATACCACTCGTTACACTGCTTCGGGGGTCCAGGAGTCCTCTCCGGAAGGGCAGGAGCGTGATTATCAATATAAAACCACTCTGCTTTCCAATCCCCAATCTGACAGCGCAAAGTATATGGGATATACTTCTCCGCCATACCAGGGCGAAACTGGAGATTAGCACCCCCCACCCTAGCTATATTCCTAAGATTGGGACACGGATTCAAGGAAAAGGGACTTTTGAAAAGCTCAAAATGGGGATGAATCCCAAGAAATACCTCACATAGCTAAACAAAAATAGCAATATGCAAGATTGAATCAGGGGTTAAATGATGAAGCTGAACCCCCCAGAAGAAAAGAAGACCCCGCAAGAAGTCGCAAGCAGGAATGGCAAGGCCTCGCTCAACAAAAGCTTTGAAAACAATAATTTCAGAAGTTTTTTCAAACGGCCTCCCATGACCCTCGGCCAACTGCCACTGAAACAAAGTCCTGGATTGCAAAAGATGGAGGCTAACAAGAGACGAGATTGCGGCTTCTGATAACTTACTCTTCTTCCACCCATCAGTCATCGTCGCCTCCTTCTCGGACATTTGGCGCTTAGATTTCTTTGGCGCCATCCAGAAAGTCACGAGCCTCTTCTCCTCTTCTCGCGCATATGCTCGAGGGCTGAGAAATCAAGGGAAGAGACAAGGAGATAGCTAGAAGCAAGAACAGGTGAAAACAAAGATCGGATCACCTTAGTTAAATAATAAGGTCAGTGGCATTTTCGAAAATATCAGGAAGATCAAAGGTCGAAGAGTACGCCTCGGTTGGGGAACCTTAACCCTAAATCGAGGGATTTCAAGTCAAGGCTCAGGAGCTGTGAAGACATGCGTCATAAATGATAAACTTTTTAAAAAAAAGACCCTGAAGACCAAGAAATGACCCTTAGCCTGATCCTTCGGTTCAACCTAAGGCTCGGGGGCTACTCCATATGGAGCACGAGTACATCGCGCACCATTTCAGAAGAAAGATTTCAGGGCTAGAGCACCTCATAGTCTCGATACAGCCAAGGAAGTACTCGGAAGACTACCCGAAGCGCTCGGCGATCCCCAAGTCTAGGCGATAGACTCCGAAAGCATCTAAAAGCACTCGACGATCGTCCCCCAGAGTACTCGATGCCTGCAGGACTCGACTACGAAGAGCTCGGGGGCTTGTCAGACCTGGGACCACAGAACTGCTCATAGGCATAGAATGTTCTGGAATAAGAGGCAGTACATGGACTACCCCTCGTTGTCTTGTATCTACTCGTACTGCAGTAGAACTAGCCGGAGTACAAGGAAACTACCGACCCACTCGGAGTAGGACTCAAAACGTACTCGTCTAGGACTCTCCATGAAACCCTGTCCCACCAGAATATATAAGGGCGGACAGGGACCCCTCCAAGACATCGAACAAGACCAGAGGGGATACAAACCACCACATAGGACGTAGGGTATTACACTCTGGCGGCCTGAAACTGTCTAAATCTTTGTGTTCCTTGCACCATCATGTTCTGATCTCGGTGAGTCCCTACTTATAACCACTCTCCTCGGGATACCCCTCGAAGAACCCGACGGTAAAACATCGACAGCTGGGCAGTCGCAGGGAGCCCCCCGAGAGCGGCGCCGCCACCAAGAGGGGCCCCACCGGGCCAAGACGTTGGCGCAGCGGCGGCGCACCCTGCCCCGCCACGGTTGGAGCCGTCCTCCACCCAGAAGCCACCCCCCTCACCAGCATAGAGGGCGTCGAGGTCGGCCGCACCATCGGGACGGCCGCAGCCACGCCGGGGGAGTGTGGCCGCACCCCGCACACCAGGGGCGACAACCATGGCGGCAAAGACATCGACGGCGTAGGCATAGTGGTGACGGGGTGGCCCAGCGGGGGGGTGGGGCGGCGGCGGCTGCTGCGGCACCGGGCCAAAGGCGACGACGGAGAGCCACGTGAGGAGCGGGGCGCCGGCGAGGATGAGCCCTGCGGGCACCATCCAAAGCATTGCCCCGCGTAGCGGAATGAGACCACCCACCACGCCAGCAGCGCCACCCCGCCGAGCCCCGCGGCTGCGGCCAGCAGGCCAATCGAGCTCACCGCCGCCGCGGTTGGTGCTCCCGTCGTCACCACGGTCTTCGGGGTCGCCGTCGTCATCGGGAGGAGGGCGCATCCCCACCTGGGACGCATAGATCCAGCGACGGGAGGGGCAGATCCAGCTGTGAACAGCGCGGAACTGGCCTCCAGCAGTCGGCGTCGAGCCCGGTAGTGGCGGAATAGCGTCACCGGTGAGGGGGCAGCACGGGCTTGGGTCTGAGCGGGAGAAGGGGGAGGTGGGAAAAGGGAGAGGGAGGAGGGAGGAGGGAGGGATGGCGGCCAGCGGAGATTGCGGAGGAGGGGGCGGGGAGGCGAGTCGCCTGGAGAGCGCTCGGGGGGTGCAGGAGGATCAAGCTGAATATGTCCCGTGTTGTGTTGCCTGTTGCGTTGTGTTGATGTTCGGACCCCTGACGCCAAACAGCCAAAGCGAGCCATCTGTTGAGAGTAAGGGCAATGATTCTGCCCGTAGCGGGCGAAATAAAACTCCACCGTGGCTCAGTAAGCTGGGCAGCAGCACATGCAGCCAAGAGAAGAGGGCTCTGCAACGCATGCAGCGAATGGGATCGCTGTTCGCCGGCGGGAGACGCCTACTCAGCATTCTCTCTCTTTTTCTCTCTCCGCCAGCAGGGATTCAATCGGCTTGCAGCAGCCACAATACTTGCTCTCGGCCTTCCTTCAGAGAAGGTACGGAGGAGAGTGGCGGCAGGTGGGCAGCGAGCCGGCGGAGAGCTCGATGCGGCGGCACAGCGCCGTGGAGGGCGTTGGCTAAATTTATGGAATTCCTGGTAGAAACATGTGCCGAGGCTAGGAGAGCACACGATCACGACGCATCTGCTGTGTTAAAAGTCTAGAGCTACCCTTGCTGCTGGCAGCTGCTGGCTTGCAGCTAAGGGCGTCCGCAATGAGGAGCTGGAAATCGCTAGCTATTAGAAATTTAATAAAGAAAAATAATGCACAGCAGGACAGTACTGACAGGAGTGGAAGAGAAGTCAGTGACTGTGAGCTTGTTGGAGAACGTGCGAGATAGGCGACGAGTTCGTCGCTGGCAACATAGCTTTTCTCTTTCTCTCTCCATCCACGTAGGCAAATAGCTAGCGATTTCAGCCTCATTGCGGATGCCCTAACTACCTAGTACTCGCACAATACGCAGCGAAAAGGAAGCATTCATAGCTGACATTTCCTCCCAGTGAAAACGTGCCCCAATAGAGATGCTGACGTGCCATCGTATCCGGGCCCTCACTTTCTCACTGTTTCCTCAAGCTTTCCTCGCCATTTGCTGATCATGGGAAAAATTCCATGGACTGACCGTAAAAAAGGCTCCAGGCGAGAACAACCCGAGTACCCGACCTGGGGTTGGTGTTGCCGACCACCTCGGTGGCTCGGCATGTCTCCACTTGTCGGAGCGCGCCCGGCGACGTGAAGAGCGGCGGCCGGCCGGCGGTTGCTCTCCCTCCTCCTCCGTTCCAGAAGGTCACGTGCGCGGCGTGACGGCGGCAGGCACGACGAGTTGGGGCCAAAGGCGAGGCGTGCACGTTGAGAGGTGGTAAGGTCTGTATCGTAAAAGCAGGAGGTGACTCTTTTTATTAAAAAAAAACACGAGGCGTGCAGGGTCTTCGTCACCAACCGCGTTCCGGCATCGGGTTCTCATCGTGACGAAATGTTCAGGACGCAAGCGCCCATTTTCAGAAACCAGGGCCGGAGCACTGATCGATCGCCTGAATTTTTTGTACCTTCTTCCAATCACCAAGACAGGGAATGGAAAAACCAGTCCAGGTACAGCCATACAAGTCGGGGACGAATCGGATCAACGGACGATTCGGGTCTTTTGAAGATCGCCAGATCTGTTGTTCTACTTCTAGTCGTCGTCACCATCGCACCGTGTCTCCATTCTGATTCTAATGAAACGTCTGTGTCCATGACATTGATCTAAACGAAGCATAGCAACTGAAGGCGTTGGCCTGGCCCTGGTCTACTTAACCTGTAGCGCCCTTCAGTTGTCGCGACGGGAACGGAACCCGAACGGCACAGGTCCACTGGCCTAAGCTTACACTGGCCATGGCCGCGCCACCCCAGGGGAAACGCGCGAGCAATGGCCGCTGCGGCGACGGCGAGCCGCACGTGCTCCTCGTGCCGTACCCGGCGCAGGGCCACCTGCTCCCGCTCCTCGACCTCGCGGCGCTGCTCGCCGCGCGCGGGCTCGCGGTCACCGTCGTCGTCACTCCCGGCAACGCCCCGCTCCTCGCGCCGCTGGTCGCCGCGTGCCCGTCCGTGGGCGTCGCCGCGCTGCCGTTCCCGTTCGCGCCGCCCCTGCTCCCGCCGGGGAGCGGCGAGAACACCAAGGACCTCCCGCGCCACCTGTTCCGGCCGTTCATGGTCTCCCTCGCCGCGCTCCGCGCGCCGCTCTTCGCTTGGTGCAACGCCCAGCAGCGGGGCCGGCGCGTCACGGCCATCGTCTCCGACTTCTTCACGGGGTGGACGCAGCCGCTCGCCGCCGAGCTCGGGGTGCCGCACGTGACGTTCTCGCCTTCCTGCGCGCTGCACCTCGCCATGTCGCACGCCCTCTGGCGCCACCTGCCGCGCAGGCGCCGCCCAGACGACGCCGAGGAGGCCGTCACGTTCCCAGAGATCCCCGGCTCGCCCAGCTTCCCGTGGCGCCAGCTTTCGGGGCTGTTCCGGCAGTACGTGGCCGACGACGAGGTGTCCGAGTCGATCCGCCGGTTCTTCCTGTGGAACCTGGACAGCGCGTGCTTCGTCGCCAACTCGTTCGCGGCGCTCGAGGCGCCCTACGTGGCGCGCCCGCTCCCCGACCTGGCGTCGAAGCGGGTGTTCGCCGTGGGCCCGCTGTCCGACGCCGTGGCCACCTCCAGCGACCGCGGCGGGAAGCCCGCGGTGGCGCCGGCGAGCGTGGCGGCGTGGCTGGACGCCTTCCCCGACGGCTCCGTCGTGTACGTCAGCTTCGGGACGCAGCACGCGCTGTCCCCGCCGCAGGCGGCCTCCGTGGCGGACGCGCTGGCGCGGAGCTCGGCGGCGTTCGTGTGGGCTGTGCGCCCGGGCACCGCGGTCCCGGACGGGTTCGACGCGGCGACGGCGTCGCGCGGCATGGTGGTCCGCGGGTGGGCACCGCAGGTGGAGATCCTGCGCCACCGCGCCGTGGGGTGGTTCCTGACGCACTGCGGCTGGAACTCGGTGCTCGAGGCCGCGGCGGCCGGCGTGGCGATGCTCACGTGGCCGATGGGCGCCGACCAGTTCACGGACGCGCGGCTGCTCGCGGAGGCCGGCGTGGCCGTGCCCGTGGCGGAGGGCGCCGACGCCGTGCCGGACGCCGCGCGGATGGCGGGCGCGATCGCCGCGGCGGTCGGGAAGGAAGGTGAGCCCGTGAGGGAGCGCGCGGTTAAGCTCGGGAAGAAGGCGGCCGCCGCGGTGGCAGAGGGCGGGAGCTCGCGCAGGGACCTGGAGGAGCTGGTGGAAATGCTCGCTAACCGCGTCTAGGGTCCTGCGTATCCAAAGAGTCTATGAACTCTTCCATTGATTTTCTTGTATCAGTATAACATGGCAAGCAATGCAACAATAGCATTAGCTAGTGATTTTTATCTTAGAGAACACCATGTTTAATTTTCGTGACGACAAAAAATGCAGGCTTACTAGTAAGCGTCGAGGAGCAGCTGTAGATCAAAAGAGTACGCCCTGGCTCTCGATGCTCGCAGTCGCAGCAATGGTGAGGTGCGGGGGAAGAAATGGTCTGTTGATGGGAGATCAGTTGCGACTTGCAATTACGGTGCAGGAAGACATAAAAGGGGCGCGAAGATGGTTCCTCTCGGCCGATGGTCTTGTTTAGTTGCGAAAATTTTTAGGAACTAACATGGCCAATTGTTCTAAAAAAAATCCTCGTTGGATGCTTTCTCGGGGTTTGGTGGTCCGTTCGCACCATCAAGTCCTCCTCCAAAGGCAAGAGCCACCGTGCCGCGATAGAGAAATGCATCAAAAAAATGTTAGCAGCTAACTCCTCACTTTTGCTACTGTTTATCAAGTAAAAAATTATTTTTACTAGCTTAGAGCTATCCGTTGAAGGAGACCTAAGTATATGGAGGCGCATGATCATCCAGAATATTGGCACGCTAACTCCGCGTCCACAGCCAACGGAAAGGTGTGTACGGCTCGCAGTTCATATAATGAAAAGCAAGTGTTTTTTGAAGGCCGTCCAAACCAATACATAGCTAGTACACGGTATCAAGTGGTAGCAGCCAATAGAACTCAAAGATCTTGCCAAGGCATGCAATCACACATCGTAAAGATAAAACAAAGATTGGTCAATTACAAATGTGAATAATAAAAGCACAAATAACGGTAAAAGTAGGGAATCTGCAGGTTGTGCCGGATGCATTCATAGTGTCACACCCAAAAATTCAATCTTGGGTTGTGGATATATTTTCAAATATAATTATACATCTTCTAAATTTTTTAGAGTTTTCCAGATTTTTCTGACAAGTATTCTCATTTTTTTCAAGAGCTAAATCCATTTAATAGAAATTTTTAGAATATTTTACACGAGATTCAAATATTTTTTTTAGATTTCTCGTGTCCCAAATTGTCTATGGGATTTTTCTGATTTTTTTTAAAAATTAACTGAGGTTTTTTCTCTTTTCTTTTTCTATTTCTTCCCTCGCCTCTTTTTTCTCCAGCCCGCAAATTCATTTTTCTCCTCCCGGTTGAGGCCAGTTTTTCCCGTCAAAAGCCAGCCCAGCTCAAAATCCGCTTCGCCCCACGCCAGCGTGTCCTCGGCCGCCTCCCGAGCAACAACGCCGCCTGTGATTCACCGGCCGGGGCGCCACGAGCCCACCAAGCCGCAAGCCGAGGCCACCTTGGGCGTCTACAGGCCGTCGCGCATCTGCCCCGCCCCTCCTCATCAGCGCTGCCCGTTAATCTCAAAAAGAAAAAAACAGCGCTGCCCTTCGCATGGAAACCAGCAGATGCCCCTGCTCATCAACTCGCTTGTCTCGCTGGGATCAGCGTAGGGCCGGGCCCTCTTGAGCCGAGCGCACGCGACCGTGAGAGGCCCCCGCTGCCGCCAGGATTCCTTTCTGCCCGTCTCCCTCTCCGCTGGTGGACGGGTGGTGTTTGTTGATCACCGGCCTGGAGGTGCTAGAGCAGGCCAAGGCCTTGTTCGGTTGCATAAGTTAGGATTCATTCCATGCCAGTTATGGATCAAGTAATGATTTTATTCTCTTGTTTGGTAAGACATGGATTCAACCAAAAGAGCTGAGCATGATAGGTACAACAGGAGACTAGGACTGATTCTACCCCTCTCGACTCATGGATTGATTCCAGTTGTGGAAAGGCCAGGAAAGACCGGGTTTCAAACCATGGTGGGCTTATTAACCCAATGACGAAATGACATGGAATTGATTTGGAACGGCTTGGAATAATTCTCTTGATCCATGTCTGGAATTCTTCCCCACCCGGAATGAATCCTATACAACCGAACAAAGCCTAAGGCGAGACTTGACTCCTGGAAATGCTGAAGAAAGATGCGAGTCGCAATGGCTCCCAGCTGCCATTCATCTTCATGCTGCAGCTCTACATGCTGCTGGTTGTTTCTTTGGTTTGGTGCGTACCTACGCTAAGTTAGAGAAGAACTGCAAATGCTTTAAGGCCTAGGAGAGGAGGCCCTGTAATAATGCACAGTTTTTGTACATTGTACCTTTTTTTAGAAAAAAAGATGTACATTGCATTCTGTTATCGGCATTTTTAGAAATGTTCAGAAGATTCTGCAGGCTTGCAGTGACTGAGTGACCCATGCATTTGCCTTTTAAAAAAAAATGCTTTTGCATTGCTCACCACCACTCAAGGCTCTTGTTTTCACTACCGTTATCACACAACGCTTGTTTTAATGATATGTCGGCTGTTGCCAAAGATCTCGTTGCCAAATGACAAGTAGGAATTAACAACGCTTAGGTCAGTTCACAGTCCCCTAAATGCGGTTCAGACAATGTATGGGCCACTGTCCGGGAAACCAGTCTTTTTATTGAACGGACAGCTTTGTGGTTCATGATGGGTTTTATGATGACAGTGTTAACTAATGCTGGTTAGAGTATTCAGTTGTCAGTTGCACCCCGCTGTGGTGTGTCTCTGTGCTCTGTACCCTGAAGCTGCCCCCACAGTCCCCTGCCCCAATTTCATGGGGGCATCAGCATGCCAAGATTCCCGAATTTATGGATGACAATGCCAGTGCATATTGCGGATCGAGTTCTTCAGACAGATCTCATCATGGCTAGACCAAACAGCAGGGCACAGCGCCACCAGAATTGGCCCACCCAACACGAAAAGAAGCGAAGCGCAGATCAGTTCATGATCGACCTCCCCAACCAGCAGGCATGTCTACCCAATCATTCGGCTCTGCACTCTTCCTGGCGAGCACACGAGCTTCGAGTTCTGACACACAAACCAAAGGAGAATGACGGCGAGCACGCGCGTTCGATTCACTCGTCTTATTTTCACCTCCTCCATCTTTTCATCGCCCAACTGGAAGCATCGAAAGAACTCACCATCATTACTGGAATCTAAGAATCGGAAAAGGAAAAAAAAAAGAGGAAGAAAAAAACAGAGACAGATTGCAAGAACTGATGTGCCTTGTCAAGCCGTCGATGAACACTGCAAAGTCAAAAAGGCTAAGAGAAAGTGTGGCTGGTGAGAAGTAGCTGCCTTTCATGCTACAAATTGCGGGTTTTGCGTTCAGCTTGGGTGCAGTGCAGCAGGAGCAGGAGCTTAGTTGCATCCAAAGCAGAGCTAGAAAGTCTCGTAGCATTTTTTTTGTTTTCTCCTAAGAAAAAGGCTAATGATATCGATGCTAGTTTGTTTAAATATCCATTCACGATTTGCTGGGTGTGTTCCATTCGAGACGGCCTTTGCAAGCCCTAATAATTCCATCCACTGACATGGGCCGTCCCGGTGGATTTGATATTTTGATCTCGACATGTACACTAGCATGTTCACATAGGTTATTGCGTGCCACCACAGCAAGATGTCATGGTGTTGCTGTAAGCCTGTAAAAGGAGTTAACATTCCCGTTAGAGAGATGAGAGAAACAAATTAAAGAGAGTATCATGGTGAATGAGCGGTTTTAAGTGGTTTAATCTTGTATCTTTTGATGAAATCATTTAGGAATTGATGTTTATGTCGTGATGATAGTATGGCATGTTGGCATGCATGATGATATGGCACAGTATGGCCTGAACACGAAAGAGTGAGCTGGGTGAAGGGACCCAGTGGCAGATCATGCTGCCCTGCCCATGCCAACCAACTCCAATTTCATGTCGTCGGCAGGCGCAGCTTGCACCTCTGGATCTGATCCCCAGCAGCAAGACCCGGAGAGAAATCATGCATGAAAAGAGGCAATTTGCATGGACCGTGGACACATGATTTTGGATATACTAACATCTGTACCATAAACAAAGATAAGAAGTGTTTCTTGTTCAGAAAATAAAGAAACAACAATATAATTAAAAACGTAATATTTCTATGTATTTTTTATGATTTTTTTTCGAGAACGTGCAATACAAATGTATCATTAAGACCCACTGTTGGTTCAGGCTATACATTCCACGGACAAGGCGTAGCACAGAGTGCTATAGCTACTGACATCAATTCGAATTCAAATACGGAGACATGGACGGAACAAATCTTATACATTCTAATTAATGGTTTGATCTTGTGTTCCATACTTAGCAATAAGCATTTTGGAATAGTAACAACCCAAATCTTTGGTCATTAAGCTGGGATCAAAGAAAGGAAATGCTCAAAGGCGTGCTAAAAAAAGAACAATAAATTGAAAAGTGGACCTCACGTGCACTCCTTGCTGAGCTCACGTGACGTGACACGGTGGCAGCCCCTTCTTTAGTTCTCCCGGCAAGGCAACTCGCCAACTCCGCCCCCTAATTCCGCGCCAATCTTTTAACCCCCGCCCCTCCGATAAACCCCGAAGAAATTGACTACTTCTTCTCAGATCCCTGAAGAACTTCACAAATCCAAATAGCCCCGTTCGCGAAGCAAGCCTTCCCTGGAAACTTTCCAATTAGGCCTCTAAAAGAATCTGACCTTGAAGTTGAAGTCCCTCCCCGCCCCCGCCCACACCTCCCCGGCCGGAGAAGACCCTGATGCCGCTGCGGCCGGAGGCCTGAGGTTGCAGATGGGCGGGGTGACTTCCTCGGTGGCCTCCAAGATGGCGTTCTTCCCTCCTAACCCGCCGTCTTACGGCGTGGTCGACGAGGAGGAGGAGCCGCCGGCGGCGGCGGGTGCCGCTCAGGGGACGAATTCTGCGGCGGCGGCGGAGGATGCGTGCAAGGTGGTAACGAGGAGGGTGGTGATGACGGGCGTGCGGTGGAGTGTGGGCGTGGAGGCAAGGCGGGTGCGGACGCGGCGGGGCTCGGAGATCATCGCGATGTACGTGCGTCGCCCCGGGGCCCGCCTCACCGTGCTCTTCTCCCATGGCAACGCTGCCGACCTCGGCAATATGCACAAAATCTTCGTCGAGCTCAGCGCACGCCTCCACGTCAACCTCATGGGGTAAGTGCTTGAGGCGCTCGTGTGATTGACTGATTTCTCGGGTACTTTTGACTCTGTTGGGCGAGCAAAATAACTGCTTTAGTTTTTATACTGGATGAAAATGAACGATTTTTTGGGGTGTAATTGATCTTATGAGAAACTGATCAGAACATGTTCTTTCTAGAAGGCCACAATCTGATCTGATCATGGTTTGATCCTTTAGAGTGGGCGTGCCTTCAATCCTTGATTGATTAGATGAAGAAATGGTTTTCTTTTGCTTGTTTCTGTCGTTTTCTGTGTTGTTAATGGTTTTATGTTTGATTGGTGAAGTGAAAATGATGGATATAGACATATAGTGATCATACGGTCCTCCGTACAGTTATTGAGCGAGGGTGAAGTGGCTATTGCGATTTTGCATTGATGGCTTTCATTAGCTTTGTATTTCTAAATGGGGTACTGGGGTTTGATTTCTTGTTAAAGATATATCATGTGCAACTGATGCTCCTGATTCTTGAAGTTTTGAGAATTTGAGCGTGTTACTTGGCTAAGATTCAATTTTCCATCGATACTTGGCAGAACCGTGTAAATTTTGCTGCTGCTGCTGCTGTAGCAGAGTGTATTTTCCTAATATCCTTTTTCCATTTTACAATGAATTAGTCAAACTTGCACCTGGACAACATTTGATTCTTTTTTTTCTTTTTTTAGTCTCCACTTAAAAGCTAAGCTGTTAATGATGCTTTTCTGGTCTAACTATCCATTTTTTTCTCGAAACTGGCATGTTCAAAGGTTTAAAAACTCGGCCGGGTGGGGAAAGAATGTTCAAAGGTTTCAATATGTTTCTATGGTTGTTTTCCACTGTGTACTGCTGACAGAAAACTAATCATTGGTCAACAGTTTAGAAAATAGTGCGCTACAGTTTACTTGATATCGTTGCTTGTATTGCTCGGTTAGCCTAAAAGATCTGCACTGTCTCTGTCTGTCTGAAGTTGGATTGCCAACTTGTTTATATGGGCCACTGTCACTCACGTCAACAGTAATTTGATCTTTCATGGGATTCGCTTTGTACACGTTTCCTGCTCAAGCAGTATATCAACTTAAGTATCCTACATCATGTTTACTTATTTATTTGCTATTGAGTTAACTATTTGGCTACACAATGATATACTCAAGTTCATAGGAAAACAGACCCCTCTTTATGCCCTGCAAATTACCCTGGCTTTTTAAATCTTTCGCTCTATCCAAGGATCAAATTAAGTTGGGAGCGGGTCTGTAGCAACAATACCCAAACAAATGAGCAGTTAATTGGATGGATAGACTTTGCAAAGCAGAACACGGAAGAGTGTTCATTCCACTACATACTGTTAGGTGAAAGTAGTCTTAGTTTTTTTGGTATTTATGTTATTCAAAAAATGCTTACACAATTTGCAGCTCTATTATTTGACGATAACATACCATCATGGTTGAACCTTGCACTAGGACTCTAGGAATTTTATTCTTTGACATGACTGTAACATGCAAACTAGAAATACTCCAAAAGAAAGCCACACACCTTTCAATTCTCTCCTAAGGTATAATACCCCTGGTAATAACTGGGTACATGTCCACACTTACCTATTACCAGAAAAGTGAGACAAAGAGAGTGATGGGTAGGATCAGTTAACATAACAAGGCTAAATTAATTAAAAACAGAAATATTGTTGAAACATCTTTTTTTTCCTTTTATGATGGTTAGATAAATGTCAAGGTTACTTTGAAAGGGCATGGCATATCACAGTGTCACCAAAAGTTCATGAGATACTATATTGTGGTTTCCCATCATGCATGAGCTGAAATCAGGAAATAGCACTAGATAATTGACTCGAAATGCACAAAACTTCAGTTTATTTAATTGTAATCGAATGGAGAGCCAAACTCAAGAAGCTGCCTGACCTCCATAAGCTAATAACCATTTTAACTCGCTCCTTCTGTAAGACAAAGTCAAAGAGAGTTCAAGTGCCTCCTGCATCAGCTATTTATATTATTTTGTTGGAGTATGATCCCAAAATTTATTCCAGATTTAGTTTCCAGTGGCCACAGCTTAGAGTAGACTATTGCTTGTATGTACATGTAGAACAGACATTCATATTGTCTATTGCTGTATTACTATTATGTGTGAATAGTTTTATGGTATGGTCATTTTCATTGATGTGAAGATGTTGATCATGCTAGCTTCTTTCTTCGTTCTTGCTAATCCAGTAGTTCAAGTCCTTGAAGCCTTAGCAAGTTCTGCAATCATGTTTTTCTCGATGATTTAAGCGGCCTGTCTTAAAACAACTTCATCATTCTTCGCAGGTATGATTACTCTGGTTATGGGCAATCATCGGGCAAGGTAATATCTTAAAATCTTTATCCTTTTTTCGAAACTAGTGGTCTAATCTGACCATGTCACCTTCAGTAGAGGGCCAACTCACAATATTATTGTTGGCCTTTCTTTTCATGAAAGAGGCCATGAAACTTATTCCTGCTCGAGGGAGTTTGATTCAGGGGTTTAATGGTCTGAGCAGTTCGTTTTTTTATTAGCTGCTTCTTTTTAGGAATAACAGTATACTGACAAAACGTTTATTGAAAATACATTTTCAGCCAAGTGAAGCTCACACCTTTGCGGACATAGAAGCTGCATACAAATGCCTTGTGGACGTTTACGGGACTAGGGAAGAAGACATTGTTCTGTATGGTCAGTCTGTTGGCAGTGGACCAACCCTCCATTTAGCTGTTCGTTTGGATCACATAAGAGCTGTTGTTCTGCACAGTCCGATACTTTCTGGTTTGCGTGTCTTGTATTCTGTGAAGAAAACATACTGGTTTGACATTTACAAGGTTTGCTTCACCGACTAAAGTATCTAAGATAAGTAATTATCACTCTGTATATGCTGAGACTTATTTCCTTTGCAGAATATTGACAAAATTGCCCATGTGAAATGCCCGGTTTTGGTAATCCATGTAAGTCATCTGTATACATCCACGTGTTACAATTCTTCTAATAGATTTAGATCATTCAGTTGGAGCATTTTTTTCCTTTGGTTTTCAGGGCACAAAGGATGATGTTGTTGACTGGTCCCATGGAAAGCAGCTCTGGGAGCTGTGCCATCAGAAGTATGAACCTCTGTGGATCGAGGGAGGCGACCATGGTAACTTGGAGACATTCCCCGTGTACACAAGACATTTGAAGAAGTTCCTGTCAGCCATAAAAAAACTGCCAGCTGAAAAAGAAGCTGCAGCTGAGAGTGGAAAATCGCCAGCTGAGAACAAAACACCATCTGATGATCTAGCTATTTCCGAGGTTCCTTCCATGATCTCGCGAAGGTTAGAACACTCGAGGAAGACGGAACATGTGGATAAACGCAGACGAAGCACTGGCTACAGAGAGAAGGCGAGATCCAGTACAGACAGGAAAGAAAAATCTAGGATGAGTGTCGACTGCTTTGACAGGATTGATGAACTTGAGCAAACAGAAAAGCCAAGGAAAAGCTTTGATAGGTTGGTTCTCTCTGCTTCTTGTCTTACACATCATAATTGCATTTCGGGATTAAATGAAGTATATAACATCAATTTCTGACTTAACTTAGCACAGCCTAATTTTGAGCAAATACAGAAGGTGCTGCGCCTTTTCATTTATAGCAGCGGGCAAAATATGTACGGAGGTCAACTCCCTAACCAAAATTTAGACTCAATTTACTCCCCCGAATATTTTCAATTGGTCCAATTTACCACCTATTGATATTTATCATTTTTATTTGTTCACGTACAAATTGAATTTTAAGTTTAAATTTTTTGAGTGGATAGAGAACATGAAGCCTTATGTTAAAAAGTACATTGAGAATTTTTCATGATTATTTTCATAGGTTAAGATTTACTACGAAATTGATCATTGAGATACAATTCTGCATGAAAACTAATCATAAAAAATTCATGATGTATTTTTCTAGCACAGGGCATCATATTACAAGTCACGGTGTAAAATTTGAAATCAAAATTCCACTTGTACGTGGAGAAATAGAAAGGAGAAATCCCAGTAGGGGGTAGATTAGATCAATTAAAATAGTTTGGTTGAGTACATTGAGTACATTGAGCTTGAGAAAAAAGGCTATGTTGTCGAGTACATTGAGCCTAAATTCTGTTCAAGATGTTAAGCGGGCAAAGTGGATTGGTGAGGGGAGCAAAATGAATTTTTTTCGACCTAAGAAAGAAACGAGAAAACAGGGAAAAGAACACAGAAACAAGAAAAATTCAGTATACATTTTTCTCCCCAATCGACACACAGTCATTAGCATTGCCTAGGTTTTCCCCTTACAAATTAATATTATAGTGAAAAGGTGACTAAATTCTTTCGAATTGACATTCTCATTATTTTTTGGCAGGATTGGAGAGAAGATTAGATCGATGGGTCTGTGCAATGTGGATTGCTTCAAAGAGCCTTCGCATAGCACTGAGCCTTGCCGTGGTCATTGAGTGGATTTCTGGTTGCTGTCAGTATTCCCCCCAGTTTCTTAGATACTGGTTTGTGTGCTCCATGTGATGGAAACCATAAGATGTTCACGAACAGTAAAGAGAAATATAGCACGACCTTTTGAAGTTACCTTCGGATTCTTTGCTCCTATACGTTGGTAGAAACTTGTGAACACAGCGCTGTGATCTGTACAGATGGCTGTTCAGTTATCAGCAAGAAAGATGGCTTGGAACAAGTTAATGCAATACAGTGGAATGGATGACTTTGTTTCTGTTAAATTGGTTCAACGTAGACATTTTCCTTTTTTAAAAAAAAAAAGAAACCACTTCCATCGGTCACGGAAGTAAGGGGTCTTTTTAGTTGGTTGGTGTACTAATACCACCAATGTTTGTCACGATTTCTTGTTAACTTTGACTTGACTAGGGTTAGTTTATCAAACTGTTTGTCACACTTTTGCTAGTCTAGGGTAATTTTGTCACAATTTTAAATTTTCTAATCCACTATCGTGCAAAGCTAACCTGATAGAACTTGTCTAATGACGTGGTCAAACAAGAGGATTCAGATCCTCTGCAGTCGCTTCATCTGCGCCGTTCCTCTGTGATCCAACAGCGACCTCGCCTATTCCCCTTTGCCATCGACCATCGTCTTTCTTGTCTCCTCGGGCGTCGTCGTCCCGAGGGCTCCCCGCCTGGGCTTGGCTGCGGCGGAGTTTAGCCGCGAGGCCGCGCTCCTATCCTTCTCCTCGTGCCCGATGGCCGAGCCTCTCCTCAGCTCCTCGCGCACCCGGCTGCAGCGGCCGCGCCTTCCTCCGCGTGCGGCCTGCTGCGGCGTCCGGCGTGGGCCACCTGCTTCACCCACACCGGATGGAGCTTGAGGAAACCGATTCGGCTCATAGGATCCTGAATCCATCTCAGTTAACTTGTAAATTCGAGGAAAATCACTGTATCGTATTTCGATTCTGGTCTGTGCTGTGCCTGCTCCACCACGCCATCCGCTACAGCGCCCAGTCATTCGAGTCTTCGAGACCACCGACTCACTCAGCATCTCCAGGACCACGACGCCACCATCGAGTTCTACTGGGCGCCGATGCTCGCCGAGTCCAACTTCCGCCGTCGTGCACCGCGTCGGCGAGTGCATCATCCGAGGTGCGCCCATGGAGAAGCACTCAAGGTCCTGAGCTTGGCAAGCGCGTCGGCCACCGCGGCCAGAGCCTGCGCAGCTGCGCCTCCGCCTCCTCCGCCATCGCGGTCGTCGCGGCCGCAGCGAGCAAGCAAAGTTCGCCCGACCTCGCCTTCAGCCACCGACCTGCTGTGCGCCGCTCCGCCCTCCCTCGCTTCAGCTGTCGCCCGAGCCCTGCTAGCTCGCCACCGATGGAGCCGCGCGCTTAGCGCCGCCTCCACCGTCGCGGGAACCAGATCCTCTGACATAGTTGAAACTACCTCCGAGGGACGTAAAACGCACATCTCCGTTCATTTCACATCCGACGACAACATCCGTGAAGAGCAGAATTCGTGGCTTGGCCTAGCCCAATAGGTGAGGTTTAGGGTACTTGGTTTGGCCCATTTGCAGACCTCTCGCCCCATCGCCATGGCCGCCGGTTGCCGGCGGAGCAGATCCCCGAGAAAGACCCCTTCATCACCGCTCTCGTCCTCCCCATCCCTCGTCCCTTCTTCCTCCCACAAGCAGCAGCCTCTCAAGCGTGGAGGTCGAGGTTGGCGATGATGGCTTCCACAACCCTTGTTTTGAGGCCAACGTCGTCGACTTCGTTCGTGGCCGCGCGCAGCCCTGACGACCACTGCTGCCAAGCACGCTCCAAACCAGAACTCCAGAAGTGTCTGCATCCAAACAAAGACTTTCAGATAGAAAGATAAAATTGCTTCAATTCTTTGGTTTGATAACAGAATTTATAGCAATTTGATGCTTGTGTTGGTGTACAATCACATGTTACAATTCCAATTCACATCAGTTACAGACTGAATTTAACATGCAATCACATGATTCACTGAAATGCACTGTAAATTCACATCAATTACAATCTCCAATGTGGACATTTGGCATGAGTTACCGCTTGTTTCTGCACAACTCAATTGAACAACACCATTACGCGAAGCCAAGGCTAGGGAATGCACGCAGCAGAGCAATGCAGGCCATCGAGATGGCTCGACGGGTGTGGTCTCTCGCCAATCGCCAGCGCTCGCTCCTCGTCCTCCATGGCTCGGCGGCGGCGCGGACTCACTGGCCTCGCGACCTCCGCGGCTCGATGGGTGCGACCTCCGCAGCGCTCGTTCCTCGTTCTCCATGGCTCAGCGGCGGCGCAGACTCACTGGCTCCGCGGCCTCCATGGCTCGACGGGTGCGGTCTCGGCAGCGCTCGTTCCTCGTCCTCCATGGCTCGACGGCGGCACGGACTCACTGGATCCGCAGCCTCCGCGGCTTGACGGGTGCGACCTCAGCAGTGCTTGCTCCTCGTCCTTCATGGCTCGCCGGCGTTGCTCTTGATTTCGGAGAGAACCCTGCCGAACCCAAGCAGGGGTGCGGCCCGACAGCATTGGGCATTGGCTTCTTCAAACGACATCCTCGCGCTTACCGTCAGATGTAAAAGGAACGGAGATGTGCGTTTTACCTCCCTCGGAGGTAGTTTCAACTATGTTAGAGAATCTGGTTCCGCCGTCGGGGCCGCAGAGAGCAATAAGCAGGAGAGGGGGACAGGGGAAGGGGAAGCCGCGAGCAAGTTCTGTCAAAAAAACGCGAGCGAGCCAAGCCAGCGTCGCGCAGGGAGCCGCGCACGAGCCATCTACGAGGTGCCGTAGAATTGCTGCTGGACGGCGGATTTGCGTGACTGCAGAGAAAGGTCAGCGACCCCCCACTGCAGGGGATCTGATTCCCAAACAAGCACGGTTTGGCTTGCTTGATCAAACAGAGCACTGCAGTTAATGGCCCAAGAAAGCTGAAAGCCCTATATCTTCACGTTCCGAGGAGAAAGGCCTGTTGGGCTCAGAGACAAACGACCGCGGCTCGTAGAAGCCCAGCCCGCTACACTACCTACACAGACAGATGGGTCCCACGCTGCAAACCTCTCTCAGCAAGTTTTCAACCCCGCGGGCCACGGCACCATCCACCGTCCATTTCATCATCGACCGTGGTGATGCGCAGCTCGGGCTCGAGCGCTTTCTAGAAGCCTCCTCTCCTTCCTCCTCTCCTCTTGGACCCGCCCGCCCCGCAGCGCTTACATAAACCCTAACCCCCCTTATCCTCTCCCAGTCCCACTCCCTCTCACCCCCGAAACGTTGGCGCGCCCTCTCTCCCATCTCTCAGCCCCCCGAGCGTTGGCGCGGCAGCTCGTGAGCATACGAGTTCTCTATCTCCCATGGCGCCGGCGCTGAGCGGGACCCTGGGCGCGTCGTCGGTGGCGGCGCTGCGGCCCCGCGCGGCGAGGGGGGCGCCGTCCGCCGCGAGCTCGGTCGCGCCGCGGGGAAGCGGGGCGGCAAGGTGCCCCAGAGGGGTCAGATGGGAGGCCGAGAGGAGCAGGGGCAGAATTGTCAGGATCAGGTGCGATGCAGCCGTCACGGAGAAACCCGCCGGGGAGGAGGCGGCCGAGGAGAAGTTCGAGTACCAGGCGGAGGTGAGACATGGGCACCGTGCGTATTCGTAATTTGTGTGGAATTTGTCAAATGGTGTCTTTACGGCTAGGTTTTTTTTAGGTGGATTAATGTGATAAGGCTACCTGACAGGAGTTCGGCAGAATTGTTGCCAAATTTGTATGGCTGAGATTGAGTCTAGCTTTAATTTGTGTGAACGCTGGTTACTGAAACATGTGTGTTTGTTTCTGTTTGTGTTGTGTATGTGTAGGTGAGCCGCTTAATGGACTTGATCGTTCATAGCCTGTACAGTCACAAGGAGGTATTTCTCCGGGAGCTCGTCAGGTTCGTAGCTCTTTCAGACTTAGTATAATTAAATTTTACAATTATCCATTTGATGCCACGAATTCATGATTTATGAGTGCTATTTATCTGGATTTCTACACAGTAATGCCAGCGATGCATTGGATAAGTTGAGGTTTCTTGGCGTGACTGATTCTTCTTTACTTGCTGATGGTGGCGAGCTGGAAATAAGGATTAAACCTGACCCTGATGCTGGAACAATTACTATCACGTAAGTTGCTGTTCTTAGATATGTGCTTGACCGTGTTCTTAAAACATGCTCTGGTAGCACTGTTTGCTTATTGGTTATTGATTACTACAGTGATACTGGTGTTGGGATGACCAAAGATGAGCTGAAGGACTGCCTTGGTACGATTGCTCAGAGTGGCACCTCAAAATTTTTGAAGGCCCTCAAGGTGCAGCGTCGTTCCTTCCCTTTCCATTCTGATACATCTACATGTTTGAAATAAGCTTTTTGTGTGATTGTTTCGTTGCTAATGCGGGATTATTTTTTCTCCTCAGGAGAACAAAGACCTTGGGTCCGATAATGGTTTAATTGGTCAGTTTGGTGTTGGGTTTTACTCAGCTTTTCTTGTAGCGGAGAAGGTATGAAAGTATATCTTAGATGGTATCTTCTTTAAAAAGTTTACATGGAATAACACTTTAGTTCTTTTTGCAATTTGCATGTGAGCTCAATTTGTTACCAAAGTTAACATTTTTTTTAAACCACATTGCAGGTTGTGGTGTCCACTAAGAGCCCAAAATCAGATAAACAGTATGTGTGGGAAGCTGTGGCGGATAGTAGCTCCTATGTCATCAAGGAAGAGACTGACCCTGAGAAGATGCTTACACGTGGAACTCAGATCACTCTCTTTTTAAGGGTATGTTCCTGATATTGTCATGATATAGCTAGATTTTTCTTTTTCTTTTTTTGGTAACAGAAATCTTACATTCTTGTTACTTTTGTAGCCTGATGACAAATATGAGTTTGCTGACCCTTCAAGGATTCAAGGCTTAGTGAAGAACTACTCTCAGTTTGTGTCATTCCCCATATACACGTGGCAGGAGAAATCAAGAACTGTTGAGGTGGGTCTTGCTGTTTCTCTTGGCTATACAGGTCCTTTGGGGCTACTACCATATGTTGCCTTTTTTATTTTATTGCACTGATGCAATCTTCTTGACTGACAGGTTGAAGAGGATGAAGAGCCAAAAGAAGGTGAAGAGGCAACAGAAGTTAGTCCCCCCCCCCCCCCCCCTCAATGGGGCTGCTTGTAGTTTTTCTTACGTTTCTAGAGACCTTGCACCTTTTGCAACTAATTGAGATGCTTGAATATACAGGGTGAGAAACAAAAGAAGAAGAAGACTATTACTGAGAAATACTGGGACTGGGAGCTAGCTAACGAAACAAAACCCATTTGGGTAAGTGGTACTTGATCATTGCAACTTGTTCATAATTTGAACCATGTTTTCCTGGTACTTGCGGGTACTCTAGTCTCCACATTGACAAATCTACATGAGGTACTAAGGTGAAGAAAAGGAAATAGATATTTGAATTCTATTCCATCTGTGCAGATGAGAAATCCAAAGGAAATCAAGAAAACTGAATACAATGAGTTCTATAAGAAGACATTCAATGAGTTCTTGGATCCTCTTGCCCACACTCACTTCACAACAGAGGTTTGTTATTTTGTCAAGCATCACTCTGTTAAACACTTAAGCTCACTCACATCGAATGGTTTCTAACCTGACCTTCTGTTAACAGGGTGAGGTAGAATTCAGGAGTGTTCTGTATGTTCCAGGAATGGCGCCCCTTAGTAACGAGGAGATAATGAATCCCAAGACCAAAAATATCCGGCTATATGTCAAAAGAGTCTTCATCTCTGATGACTTTGATGGTGAACTGGTACGTTATATAGCAACACAACACTAACAGTGCTTTGGTAATTGTTTTCTAGTATTCATTAATTAAGACAGGATAAATTATTGAGTCCGATATGTATCTTGCAGTTTCCAAGATACTTGAGCTTTGTCAAAGGTGTCGTTGATTCAAATGACCTTCCCCTCAACGTTTCTCGTGAGATTCTTCAAGAAAGTCGAATTGTAAGTTATGGGCAAAATGCCTGTCAGTTTCTTACTTCAAAAATAGAGATTCTCAAGATTATTTTACTAGAGATAGAGATTTATTTTACTAGAGATAGAGATTTATTTTCTGCGCAGATAATTGGAGATATTTTGTTTTTTTTCCAGGTAAGGATTATGCGCAAGCGACTTGTCAGGAAGACGTTTGATATGATTGAAGAGCTTGCCGAAAAAGAAGATAAGGAGGTACAACTGAACCTCTGTTTTGCTACCACTTATTGTGTTTACTTTATGTTAAAACTCTTCAATTTTTTCTGTAGGATTACAAGAAGTTCTGGGAAAGCTTTGGCAAGTTTATCAAGCTTGGTTGCATTGAGGACACAGGAAATCACAAGCGCCTTGCTCCATTGCTGCGATTCCACTCTTCTAAAAATGAGAGTGATACGATAAGCCTTGATCAATATGTGGAGAACATGCCTGAGAGTCAAAAGGCAATATACTACATTGCCACAGATAGTCTACAGAGCGCAAAGACTGCTCCTTTCTTGGAAAAGCTGGTCCAGAAAGACATTGAAGTATGTATATGAATAAGCAGATATGATTACGAGTAAGAGCCGTTCTTTCTTCTCCCATTGCTCTAACTCAGGATACTCGTGGTTTTGTTATTTAGGTTCTCTACCTTATTGAGCCAATAGATGAGGTTGCCATTCAGAACTTACAAACCTACAAAGAGAAGAAATTTGTGGATATCAGCAAAGAGGATCTGGAATTGGGTGAGGAAATGCTCAAGTTGGCTCAGACTGGCTATTCACTGTTTGAATATTTGCATGAGGTCAACTAATCTTAATCTGAATTTGTATTCATAGGTGATGAAGAGGAAGAAAATAAAGAAACAAAGCAGGAATTCACTCTCCTATGTGACTGGGTAAAACAACAGCTCGGCGACAAGGTTGCTAAGGTCCAAATATCAAAGCGTCTAAGTTCATCACCATGTGTTCTTGTATCTGGCAAGTTTGGTTGGTCCGCCAACATGGAAAGGTAGGATTACTATTCAGTTGTGCAACAAGATCATTAGAATCGTTAACTGTTTCCTGATGTACATTTGCCCAAAATTAATAGGCTCATGAAGGCACAAACACTTGGTGACACGTCAAGCTTGGAATTTATGAGGGGGAGGAGGATTTTTGAAATTAACCCCGACCACCCTATTATCAAGGATTTGAATGTAAGAATAGTTATCTGCGACTCACCATTCAATAACAATCGATATGCCCATGCTACTTAATATAACAGTAACTAATATGAATGAGAAACAATTTTTTGGTAGGCTGCTTGCAAAAATGAGCCTGAAAGCACAGAAGCTAAGAGGGCCGTCGAGCTGTTGTATGAGGCTGCTTTGATCTCCAGTGGATATACTGTAAGTGCAATGAAAACAAAATACATTTCTTAACTCCAAGGTCATAGAAAAATCATTTACTGATATGTTTGAATATTTGTTTACTGGCGATGTCCAGCCGGAGAGTCCAGCAGAGTTGGGTGGCAAAATCTACGAGATGATGGTGATTGCCCTCGGCGGTCGATGGGGGAGGTCTGACACAGAAGAGGCTGAAGCAACTACTACTGGCGAGGCCAGCGCGGAGGCAGATTCATCTGAAGGCACCGTGACGGAGGTGATTGAGCCTTCAGAAGTAAGACCCGAGAGCGACCCGTGGAGGGATTAGTGAGTTCTCTCTTGGGTATCCTTTGTTGAGGCTAGATATTTAGTTGTGACAGGGGGTAAAATAATAATTATGAGCAAGGACATTATTTGGTTACAAATCCTTTTATACGGGTTACTGCCATGACAATTTTTGTAGTTGTAGACTTGCCCGCCAATTCCATTTAATATTGGATGGAGTAGTGGCCTTATCAATAAAGAATGAAGATCTATAGCATCACAAAGTTATGATGTCCCTCTATATAAAGCAAAGTCATATAGTCACCCGCGCTGCCCACATTGCATTTCTTTTTTCATTTTGTATACTTCTACCGACAGATATTCGTATCAAGATCAGAGCTATTGTATTCTTGACTTCAGTTATGAGATGCAGTACTAACGATGAATTAGGTAAAAAAAATGCACGATTAGCACGAGGAAGCCATTGCTTGCTATGATATCTTGTTTGCCTGAGCTGCTTACGCATCACGATGGAGGACTCCTTGTCCATCCTCTGGTTAAAAATATGCACGATTAGCACGAGGAAGCCATTGCTTGCTATGATATCTTGTTTGCTTGAGCTGCTTACGCATCACGATGGACTCCTTGTCCATCCTCTGGTTTAATAAAAAGGGAAATTAGGAAATTGAGTGAGTAAAAGGAGTGTTCAATCTGAAAATATATGTTGCCATTGCTGTTTTGCAAACGTTGTTAATAATACAAACAGTACTTTGGAACTAAAAAATGCGCTGTGCAGCAATTCTGCCTATTTTCGTAGGTATTTAATCTTCAGGGATATTCACTCAAGACTCCACCTAGACAGCCAGACAGGGTTTCCAACATCATAAATTCGTAGCTACAGCCTACATAACCCCATGTACAACCCTGGAGCAATGGTTGCAACCGTCTGAACTTTCCTGGAGCATTCAAGCTTGTCCTGCTCCTGCACTATGCAGTTACTCCAGTGCACATGCTAGTTATGTGCCTGTCTCTCTACATGTCCGCTGGTGAGAAGAAACTTTGAACATCCATATGGAGCTGGAGCTGAACATCAAAGATGAAACCCGTCCTGATCAGGGCTGATGCTTAGATGTTCTGGATTGATGACTGCCCTGTACCCTATTTGCCCTGCATTGTGGAACCATCCATCCATGGCGCGAGGCATCTGCTCCAGAGACTAAAAGAAAAAAAATCCGTTAGGATTCTTGGAAATGAATCTGTTTATAAACGTGTAGCTACTAGCTATTTCCACTCCGAAAAGATCTTTAGTAGGACTGATGAGTACTTGACCTTGTCTTGCAGACAGCCCTATAGATTAGACACGGGTATGGGGAAGAAAATACTGTGTTCTGCGTTGCAAACCTGAGAAACATGCTGTCTGAACGAGTCTCTCTCATTTAGTTGCTCCTGCATGACTGTTCTGAACCCATTCGAACTGGCCAATCCATGAACGCCTTCCTGGACCATGCCTGACTGCGACAATGAGAATCCGAGGGGAGCAGATGGAGGAGCACCAGGGAAGCGAATAAGCTGCATTTCAATTTGAAATAAGTAAACTGTGCATTTCGTAATTTTGATGCAGATTTCTTGCAAATTCAAACTGGAAAGGTATCAAGAACTCCCAGGTGAGTCGACTGCATACATCTTTTGACAGGATCCCTTCTATGTTGAGGCCGAGCTGTGGATTGACCGCCGCAAGCTTCATGGATAGGAACTGCAAGATGCACAGGAAACCATTTTCTTTTAGATAAGGGATAAACCAGCATCTGTATCATTTGATCAGTGCGTTGTGTTTTCATCAGATGAAAAGCTTTCAGGCGCTTTCCTTCTTTCTGAAGATTGAAGAGGGACCATACCTCGACCTGCCTTTGCAGGGACTGGACGTAGTTGATGATCTCATCCAGCATTACCGCCTTCCCGGTCACCTAAATCAAACCAAATCCATCCCAAGCAATACAAAAACGCGTCATTCTTATGAAATTCACATATCAGGAACAAGCTGTGTCTGTGTGTGCAGCGGCTCTTTCTGTCAGAAGGCTCACTTTGCTGCAACCAGGAACAAGGTCTTGCAGAAGCTTCATCCTCTCGCTGATCTTCTCCCTTCTCAACTGCACAAAAGAAGAGTTCGATTAACCGATCCTCAAATTAACTTTTAGGAACGAGTTCAAGCTCCGAAGCTAATTCAGTTCAGACAATCACTCTCCAAATGTTTCAGGAACACCAAGTCTGATTGTCTGAAGAATCTAGTACTGTACTATATGCTATGGTAGTATTCTAGTGCAGTTTGTGTGTACCCTCTCTGCAAGGCTGTGCCTGTTGGTTGCCTGCCCCTTCCGGGCCCTGACATGGATGTACCCTTCCCCTTCCTCGTCAGGCGCCTTGGATCCATTCCGTTTCCTCTTGCCGGCCACCCCTGTCGCTGCGGCCAGGCCATTCTCTTCGCCTTTGACGCCCTTGCTGCGCGAGCTCTCGTTTGCGGAATCGGTGGACGCGTTGGACGCCTTCGCTCGATCCGTCCCAAGAACGTCCTACGATGCAACGGCAACAAAGTTGGGCCACAAAGATTGGAACCTCCGGAAACGACTGCAAAGATCAGTGAACACCTACCTCGTTTGATCCATTCATATTCTTGTAGTCCGGCTCCGGTCCTCCGGAGGAGCAGTCTCCGGTGCCGGCCTCGTCGTGGACGCCACTGACACTGCTGCTCCCGCCGGCGACCTTGCTCCGGTGAGCCGACGCCCCCTCCAAGGTGATGTTGGAGGCGCTTGCGGTGGTTGCTGTTCCATTTGCAGCGCCGAAACAGGGCGAGCGCCCGGCCCGCTCGACGAGGCCGGAGTCCACCGAGAAGTGTTCGAGACAGGCCGGAGGTGGGAGATGGAACCCGGCCATCGACGGCAAGAAACCCCCGCCTTGCCCGTCGGAGCCGGCGGCGCCGCCGCCGGCTAGCCCCGGGGTCTGAGAGACCGCCGCCCATGCAAATGAATCCATGGTGGGGACGAGAGAGAGAGAGAGAGAGAGAGAGAGAGAGAGAGAGAGAGTGGGTGTTCTTTTTTTTTTTTGAGAGTGGGTGTTCTTGACGGAACTCTTCAGTATTGACCGCCCAAGGGAGCCTTTTACTCTTGTTTTAGCCTTTGCTTTTGCTTGCTTAGCTCGGTTTGGCAGTGTTCTCCCCAAAAGCATCTCTCTTTAGTTTTTGATGTGGTAGCAAGGTAAGATCTTGAAAAGGAAAATGTCCTGCATGTTCATTTCAAAATAGAATCCATCATTATTATTTAGGGGAACACAGTTTTCTTGAAATTAGCAATAGCAATAGTTTAAATTTCAACATAAAAAAAAAAGAAATTAGCAGTAGTGTAGCTTAACTACTCCACGGTGACTTCTTGCTTCTTGCTTCTTGCTCCTACCATCTAATCTGACAATACCAAATCTCATGGCCTCCGGACTGACACTCTGACAGTACTCTGACAGTGCCGACTAACGCTGGCGTTGTTTAATCTCCTGCTTGTGGTTAAAAATTGTTTTTGTCCCTCGCCCTCTCATCATTAGTTGACTGTTTTTTTTTTTGCGAAGGGGAATACATTAAAACTGTGGAACAGTACATCCCTGGTTTTTTTTACAGAAGCAACCCTGGAAAGAAAAGAAATTACAACGCAACCCTTCTCTCCTCCAGAGCTCTTCCGTCTTCGTCTTCGACTCCGGCCGCTGGGAGCCACCGGCGCCGAGCACAAGCTACCTCCCGTCTTCATGGTTGACCTCCAATCATGGATCTGCTGCAAGAGCCATCGCCCGGACTCACCTCCAGCGTGAATCATGAACTTGAATGGAAATCAGCTGCCGACACACCAAGTGCAGAAGAAGCAAAGAAATCCGCCGCCGCCGGACCAAGAACCGACAACCGGAACACACATCTGCTGTCGCCGACGACCGCAGCACCCCAGATGAAGCAGTCAGACAGGAAATCCCTCCCCTCCGCAAGCAGGTAGGGAAACACACCTCACGGATAGTCCGGCGGAAGCAGCGACACGGCCGCCGGAGCTACAGAGGACCAAAAGCTTCACCATGCCGACGAACAAACACACGTCGCCGCTGGTAGGGAAGATCTTTATTCTCCGCCGGAGCCGCGCCGTCGCCGCCGCCACTCCCGGAACACCGCTCCGCCGCCGTAACCGACGACGAGCACCCTAACTACGCCTAGACCTAAACCTATCTAGACTAGTGACTGTTAACATAGTAGCAATACTAAGTAAGTATTGGTCTGATCACTTGTAGACTGTATTTCGATACAAAACGATAGTGAACTTTCTATAGATTTATATCGGTGGATGAAGCTAGAGCAAATCAATGTAGGTACACTTGCTTTGTGGGTGCATCGAGTTGAGCTGAAAATATAGATGTTATTACTGTTTTTGCATTTTTTTATGGGTGCATCGGCACCTCCTAGCCATAACTTAGCTTCGTCCCTATTTATGTTTGAGGTGGAAGGCAATTTTTTCTGAAAAAGTAAGAGATTGTCCTGATTTTTTATCATTTTCTACATCTAGAATTTCTAAAGAAAAATATTAACATTCCTTCACGAAAAGATTCCAGTGCAATATGCAGCAGCTGGCCAAACCCTTCTGACTCCCTTATAACCTCTCTAGTCCTCAAACACTTAAACAAAACTATTATTAGCCTCGGGGTCCGCGACGCCCCGAATCCAATCTTTTGATTACTAAAGCAAACCGCACACGGCTTTGTTGCCGACTGCGATATTTTACCCCGTCTCAGCAACCCCGGTAGCTTACTTGCTGTTACTGTTACTGTTAAACCTTCCTTTGGGACGCAGCTGTAAAAAATTACAATGTTAGTACTCACAATGCGAGAGCCAAGAAGGCAAGAAGTGACTTGCAAGCTACTGCTGCTGCTAGCACAAATCATGGCCGTCCCTTCTTTAATCGGGGCACCTTTCGGTTACGCTGTTGCGTCCCTTTTGCATTTGCGCACTGTGGCATCCGGCACAAAGGGACTGCGTGCCGGTCTTGCAAAGAGAAAGGGAATTGAAGCCTCGAGGCTATTCACACTCATTCTCCTCTATTTTCCTTCCCTAAAAAAATATTTTTAGCTTGGTCATCGAGTTCCTCTCCTCTATATTCAGTTTCTCTGCACTCATACATCCTCTATATCTCTTTCCTATACCAACTACCTTATACGGGGCCCACGTATCAAAATTATTTTATTTTTTTCTCCTTCTTCCTATCCGATCCCCTCCGCCCTTCTCCTCCTATCTCTCTCCTCCTACTCGCATCTTGTAACACCCCTGGTGTTAATCTTGTACATTAGCCGCTAAGTATCGCTTAATCATGATCATTAGTTTAAGCTTTGTCATTAGTGGTAATTGTGCATGCATAATTATATTTTGAATTCATGTCATCACATGCATTCAAGTTTAATTATGTTTGCGCAATTTCTGCTAATTACAAACCAGCAGTCAAAATCCAGTCCAATCTCTGTCTGAACCCCTCTTTGCGCTGAGTCTAAAATCAGCTTTGATCTTCTTTTGACCCAATTTTATCTCTCAAATCGTTGATCAAAATAACTTTTATCCAATACTAATGTTGTAGATCTTTTCTTCCTCTACAACTTTTATTTTGGCCAAATTTCAAGTTGCTGTGCGAAAATTTTAGTTTTGGACGCTCCAAAATTGAATCTGTTTTGCCCCAAAACCCGGAGGTTCCGGGTTTGGAAACCGGGAGTTCCGGTTTTGCTCTGTTTCACCTACTCCGGCGTCCATACCGGCGACTGTGCCGCCGGCGACGCCACGCGTTGCCGCGCCGGTGAAGCCCTCACCGCTTAAGCGGCGCAGCCACGTCACGAGCGAAACCCCGTTTCGCTTCTCCTTCTTCTCCCTTCCCATGCCCGCGCGAAGCCGGTAGGCGGAGCAAAGCGGCCGCTCGCTGCAGCTCGCCGCCGCTCGTCGCGCCGGCCATCTCGCCGCCATTCTTCGAGCCCGAGCCCTCCCCGAGCCGCTCCACCTCACCCCGCGCCTCCACCGCCCCCATCCCGAGGTCGGCCGAGCCCTATCATGGCCGAATCGGCCCCTCCTCCGTCGACCCGCCATTGCCGTCCCCGTCGAAGCTCCGCCCCTCACGCCGACGACCCCTTTTCGGCCGTCCTCCGCCCGATTCGAGCCCGTGGTGAGCTTTCCCGCGAGCCCCTCATCCTCCCCGACCCTTTTCCCCTTCTATCCGGGCGCCGTCGGCGTCGGAACGCCGCCGTGCCGCCGTGGCCGCCGAGCTGTGCCGTCGGCGCACACCGCGGGCTGCTCCTGCGCAGGCTCGGCCACCACTGCCACAAGCCTCGGGGCCGCAGGGCTCCCCTGGCCGCGGGCCAGCCCCGCCGACCGCCGGCCGGCCACGCCGCCGGCGGGGAACGCAGAGCGCCGCCGCCCCTGCCCTTGCGCGCCACACGCCAGCCATGGCCTTGGCCTGGTTGTCCCCTGTTTTTGCCCCAAAACCGGAACTTCTGGTTTTGGAACCTGGAGGTTCCGGTTTCCAGTTAAATTCCAGTTTCAGTTTTGTGTACTGATCTTGTAAAATGCATAGTAAATAGCAGAAAAATGCAAAAAAAAATTCAAACTAAATTTTGTTGAGTTTTTTAGATCAAGATATTTAGAGCAAAAAATACTCATGCTTGTGAAATGTCACTTTTGCCCCTGCTAAATTTTGGTTTGTGTTTAAGCTTATTTATTTAATACTGGTCTTTATATTGCTCTAAAAATTATGAAATTTATGCAGTAGCTTACTCTTTAGGTGTGTAGTTCACTGAAAAATTTTCAGGTACATAGCCTGTATGCATGTTTGTGGATCTGTTATTGTCCAGTTTATTTTGCTAGGGCAAAAATAAATATTTTCTTTTTGCAATAAAAGTTAATAAATTTTTCTTGCATGTGATATAAATGTACCTTCATGCTAGTAAATTTTGTGGCTTTATTCATGTCTGCAAGTTATGTTCTTGCGCGTGTTTCGCTCCTAACCGCAATTTTTCTTTTTGTGTTGCCAAATAATCTTCTTTCGGTAATATCATTGCATCATGAGCACTTATATCATTTCATTGCACCATTTTTAATTATTGCATGGCATCATTTTTCATACATGTAGACGCTGCGAACGAAGCTGTCTACGAGCTAGTTGCTGAGCCGGTCCAGGAGCCACCAGCAGGAGAGCAGCAGATCGAGGAAGCCGTTGAGCAAGCTTCGGAAGACGTTGCTAACCCCGCTGACTTGCAAGACAAGCCCCGGAGCATAACCCTTACTTTAAATTTACAAAGTATTATTAAAGTATGTACTTGTGCATTAAGTTTCTAGGAGTTGTATGAAACCCTAGATGCATAATCCCTAGATTACTCCAGTGTCTCTACTAGTATGTGCAGGACGATAGCACTGCTACGCGTAAAGAAGATTCGGTAGAAGACGGGTGATTTCCTGTCACCCGCGAGATATAGGGTTGTTATTTCAGAAGGTTATGGGAAAAGAGTACTGTATGATTGAAAGTGGAGACCGGGTGGAGGAAAGTTGGACATGACTATGGAATAAAGGAAAAACCGAGACTCCACTTGTGTCGATTGAGGACCATACCATTGTTGGCACTATTGATCGAGGATTGAACAGTACTAACCACATGCCGGGAGTAGAAGGTAGTCGAAACCAGTAAGCTAATTACCTAAATTGCGTCGAACTCTGATTCTCGACCTGCGGTGCTGGGTAGGGATGACGGATGGTGAAGTCGTCTACGGGTTCACCGGGTGTTCGCACGTGCGGGGCTCATCATCCGGGTGATGGCGGGCTTGATTCAGGCTTCGGGGTAATCGTGGGAGTGGTTGCTCGGTGTGACTCGGCGGGGTCACACTTGGCGTGTGAGTTAGGTCCACCTTGCAAGGTTAAATCGGATCGATTCGCCGTGACTCGCGGATATGAGAACCTTGATCTCTCTGTCACATCGTAGTAAAGAAGTGGAATGAGACTGGAATGGAAATATTGAGTTGTATGTTACTAAAAGATAATATGATCAACCATGTATGCTCTAGAGAAATAGGCGAACCTAGTTTGTAGCTGTCAAATCAATTGGAGCTAAAATATTGAAAGTAAGGATTCAGTATTAGTAGCTTTTCCACAAAATAACTCCAGAGACAAAGAGCTTTGCATGTCTAGTTAATGGACTAAGTATACCCATAGACGGGTAAGTCTTGCTGAGTATTAGAGTACTCAGGGTTTGGTTGTACCCCCTTCTGAGCAGGCTGTGTTCCAGAAGTCTTCGAGGAGATCTGCGCGTCTTGGAGTGGTCAGCCTCTTCCTCCGGGTTGGACTGTCGAGTGGGTCCCATCTTCTCCGTGAAGTATGGGCAGATTGGCCTCACATCAGCGGGCAAGATGTGAAGCTCGTCTTTTGTCGTCGATGGTCGTTATCGTATTGTATTTTGGGTCTCTGTTTTAAACTCCATTTTATTTCCGCTGTGTTTGAACTCTGATGTATGAAATGTAACCCTGGATTGTAAAACTTTGTTGTAAATTATTTCTGAAGCTTGTGTTAAACTCTGTTGTAAATTAATTTGAACTCTGCTTTTGCTTGTAATCACCTGTGCTCGTTTTTTGTCGAGAGTTCCCGTGTAATCGATCCTGGTTACAGCAGGCAGTCTGGGTGTACTAGTTGAGTGCATAAGCTGTGGTTTAAGCTCAAGTTATTAATTATTGCACTTGATCAGTATTATTTGGACTGTTCTGTGACACATCTCTCCGCCCCTCTCTCCGCGCGGGGCCATGGCGGCCGGCCCCTGCTGCTCCGCTCGGTCCGGCGGCGGCGGCGGCGAGGGGCCGGCGCCGCCCCCTCCCTCCCTCTCCGGGCCGGGGCCCCTGCTCGAGCGCGCCATGGCGGTGAGGCGGAGGCGGCAACGGCCCGTGGCGAGTCGGCGGCGCAGGGGCTGTCCGCAGCTCCTCCTCCCCCCAACGCTCGACCGCGTGTAGGCTGCGGCGGCGGAGCCCCCCGCTTGCACGCGCGCCGGCCGCGAGGTGCGGAGCAGGGCCGCCTCCCTCCTCATTGGCGAACCTCCATGGCGGCGGCGCAACACGGCTTCCCTCCTCCCTCCTCGCCGGGCGCGGAGCAGGGGCAGGGCCGCGGGGCCGGCCGGCGGCGTCCGCACGGGCCGCCGGATCCGGCTTGGGGCGGCGGCTTGGAGCTCGAGGGGCGCCGCCCCCTGGAGCTCGCGGCCTCCGCGGCCAACGCCCCTGGAGCTTGACCGCGGCGAGGGGGCGGCCCGGCGAGGTACATGGCGAGAGGATGTTCCGGCGAGGTGCGCGTGGCGAGGGGGCGGCAGCCGCGCGGAGCCATGGCGGGGAGGCGGCCATGTCTCGGCTCGGAGGGTCTCGCGCACGGCACGGCTGCGGGTCTCGGCGAAGGTCCACGCGCGGCGGTGCACGGGGCCATGGCGATTCCATGGCGGCGCCGGAGAGCAAGGGCCCCCGGAGGAGGGCAGCGTCGTGCGCCATGGCTCCGGCGTGCGCCATGGCTCCGGCATCCCCCCTCTCTCTCTCCACCCCGCCGCTCTCCCCGCCTCCCTCTGCTCCGCTGGCTCGCCCCTTCTGCCCCGCCGGCTCGCCCTGCCGGCTCGCCCCGCCGCTCTCCCCGCCTCCCTCTGCCCGAGGTGGCGCCGGGAGGCGGAGGAGCCGAGGCGGAGGCGGAGTGGCGCGAGAGCGGGGTGGGCACGCGGGCCGGCGCCACGTCGGCCGTTTAGGGGGCCTCCCGTACCTCCTCTCGCGGTCGGGGATCTGGAGCCTTCCCCTTCGATAGGGAATGCGAGAAAGGATGCCGCTGCAGCTCTTTTTCCTGTATACTGATACTAGAGGATGGAATGGAGGCTCCCAGTGCGAACGGCCTGAGGACGCCAACGAAACCGAGTGAACCAAGCTTTGCGAGAATGTGAGTTGCGAGGAAAACACCCGCTGTAAAAGTGTCTCTAGTGTGTTATTTGAAGTTCTCCCAAGGTAAAAAAGCAGTAACATAGATGATCGATCTATGTAACCTGCTTGGCCAGTGAGGTTTCATCTAGCCATCTAGGCAGATTGAACTGATGGTAGATAACAAATAAACATTTCATCAGAAATGAGAAACAAGGGCGGATAGAAACTGTTAATCTTTGTCAAGAAAAAACAGAGAACTGATGTTTCTTTTCAGGCAAAAGGGGCTTCTTTGTGCAACGCTAACTGGGTAGCAGTAACTGATGTTTCAGATCAGAGTTGATAACATCGCAACAGAACGTCAGTCATGCGTGCGTAGTCTCCTCCCGGCAGCTCAAAACTTGAAGGGGATGAAGAGAAACATCTGTGGCTGACGCTGCACAGGTCAAGCTGCCAGTGACAGCTTTCGTACGTGGTCAGTTGGTAACAGAAAGGAGATGGAAACCTGAAACCATGTCAGCATGCTAAGGCCGTGTTTAGATGTTTTGCAAAAAAAAATTTGCGATGGAATCTTGCGAATTTGAAGTACTAAATTAAGTCTATTTATAAAACTTTTTGTACAGATGGATTGTAAATCGCGAGACGAATCTAAGGATGCTAATTAATCCATAATTAAGTAATAATTAGCAGATGGTTACTGTAGTATTAATATTACAAATTATGGATTAAGTAGGCTCATTAGATTCGTCTCGCAATTTACAGCCTATCTATAAAAAAATTGTAAATAGACTTCATTTAGTACTCCATGCATGTGTCGAAACATTCGATGTGATGTTTTTTTTTTACGTTTACGGGTTTATGGAGTGGAAACGCCTAAGCATAATTGAGATACAGCAAAAAGTCTGCGGAAGCCGTTCAGATTGTCCATTCCGAGAAGCAATGGTTACCGAGACGCAAAGAGCAGAGGGTCATTACCGAGACGAAATGATTAGTCAGCTCTCAGTAGCGAGAACAAGGGTCGAGGATAACCAGAGCTTGTCTGAACGCGATGCGTCGAGGTAAGGAAGGCACGAGGAACCATGCAGATTGCCAACACTGCAGGCTCTGTCACTGCATAGATTTAGCCTTCCCAAGTATCAGCAGCTCTGCTCTCTGATCGCTTCATGACTTGTCCTATGGGGACTAATTTCGTTCGAGTTTTATGTGATGAAGATGTGATGGAAAGTTTGGAGTTTTTTGGGATCTAAACACACCCATGGTTCAGTTTCAGTTTCACATGCGAGTCGAAGTAAGGTGCCCAGTGTGTGAACCCAAACAATTTTTAGTAGCATTCAGCAACAGAAGGATTCTTTATGGACATACCATTTTCATGGCAACGATGTCTTTTTTGGTGAGAATTTGAACTCCCTTCCAGCGACGGCCATGGAAGTTTGCGAATGCATCAAAGGTGCTCCCTTTCTTTGTGTCGAAAGGGACGACTCCACTGAGAGTCCAGACAAAGACTTGACATGAAGCTTCCTATGCCGGGAACTCATCTGGAGCATGTCTTATTGGTCGATCGCCATATGAATCTTGTAGCAAGAGTCACGGCAAACTTCTTCATCGTTCTTTGTACGGACCAAATGGGCACTGCATTCTGTATGTGAGCAACATGCATCCCGAGGAGCTCAACGTCCAGAGATGAACGAAACAATCTGGGCCCAGCTTTTTTTTTTGAGAGAAGAACTGAACTGGGCCCTCGCTAACCAATGTGCCGAAAAGCCTACTAGCCTTTTGTATCGCTGCTGGTCGGGGTGGGCTCTACAACTGAGCCTGTGTGTTCCTGGGCCCATTTCAAGCACGACAAATTCCGTGCGTCTATAGTAAAACCACCCAAAAAAATAAAAAAAAATCATGTGCGATCTGTCCCGTGGGCTGACCCGGCACGGCCCGCTAAGGAATAGGGCCGGGCCAGGCACAGCCCGGAGGTGACCGGGCTAGGGCGGGCCTGGGCTCGGGCCGGGCCAGGCAGCCCGAATGCACATCTATAGTTGTGACTTGTGAGTCGCAAACTTCGGCGGTTTTTTCAGGTGCATGCCAAACTTTCTTGAATTCCTGGCGTACTTGTGCCCCCAGAATAAGCTGAAGCCAATGGCAGATGGTGAGATCACTGGCATGCTTTCCTCGTACGAGAAAGCGCAAGATTCCTCATGGCACACATGTGGACTGCAGGACTGGTGGAGTGTCTCTCTCACCAGCTCATCTACTGAGACCCATCAACCAAAAATACCTGCCTTTTGGCCAATCACAAATGCTTTGGAAAAAAAGGAAACTAAATTTTGATTAGTGGAAAAGCACGATGAGAGAGAGCTCAAGCCCAACAGCATTCAGAGGAGCATGACAGCATGTGGTCAGGCCACTTTCACACACTTGCCTGCAATTGTTTTTTTCCCCTTCTTGAAAAGTTCTTGCCTGCAATTGTCAACAGTGGATTCATTCTTTTCCTGACGCCCTCGTGGAAGGTGTGACCAGCCCAGCGCTGGGACCCAGTACAATCACAAAGAATTCATAGGTCGCACGAGCTTGGTTTTTGTATTACATGGAGATGTTCGTGTCAAGAATAGGTACACCGCTGCTGCACTGCCAAACTACCAGCACATCTCAACCAATCCCGTTGCAACATGAGTTTTTTTTTATGGTTAAGTATAACTGGGCAGATACCAGAACTTGAATTGTGCTGATGGTGCTAGTGTGTTCAGCAGCATCTACTCGTATATGTTTAGGCGATTTTGAAGTTCTTAACGCAGGGCAATTAACTTTGCTGCCTTTCACCGTTGAAATCGTTATGGAATAGCAAATGCCACTAAATTTCATTACCCGTTGACGAAATTTATCATATATTTTTTACTGGAAGTTAGACTATTCCAGTGAAAGTTTCAAGTATTATCAATTAAATTTACCATGGAAAATGCAAAAAAAAAGTCCGAATGGTCAAACTCCGGAGCTCGATAGCAACGGCGGATCTGCCGTGACGCTGCTTCGATCAACGGCATCCCAGCGTCGCTGTTGTCCAGCCTGTCGTTCCCGCAACACAAGCAACCGGCCCCTTTGCTCGGCTTTCACACTACACACCCCTGCGGCCCCACCTGTCACCCGATGGCGTCAGCAATGGCCCGAACAGCCACTCTCACCGCACCAACCCTCCGCCTCTCACTGACACGAGTGGACCGAAACAAGCTGACCCCACATGTCATTGGCACTATGCACTCGTACGGTGATAGCAATTGTTTTCCCGTTCCCACGGCAGCGCCATCTGCTCCCTGTCCTCTTGCACACTGCCCACACGTAACCATCTCCAGTACTGACAGGTGGGTCCATATCCGTGTGCCCCACCTGTCATGTGGCAGCACCGTTACCAACCACGGCTTATCCGCTTACCACCACCAACTAGCAACTGGGTCCCATGAAACCTTGACCCACATGTCATGGGCGAAGCACGCGCTCGCCATCTACCACGAGAACCGTAGAATTTCAAGGCACCTATAACCCCCCGGTGCGCCCGGAACGCCTTTCAGGGCGCGTTTTTTCCCCCGTCCCCTCTCTCGCTTCGCATCCATGGCTTCCTCATCTATCCACCACCCCCTGCTCGCCGGCGGCGATATCCGCCGAACCCTAGAGGGCTCCTCCCCCTCCCGCTCCGCGTCCTACTGCTCCGACGACGCCTTTGTCCCCGTCTTCCGCCCGGACCCCTCCGCGCCCTCCGCCTCGGCGGCGGCCGCGGCGGTCGACCGCGTCCGCAGGCTGTTCAGCTCCGTGGACGCCGCCCTCTTCCGCGACGCGATCCTCGCGCCCGCGCCCGGGGGCGAGGACCTCGGGTTCACCGAGGTCGACGCGGAGGCGGACTACGACGGGGATCTCACCTCGATCTGCTGGGATTGCCTCGAGATCGAGGACGCAGACGAGCCGGATCTGCCGCTCGTCGTGGGCTCCCCCGCCGAGGAGTTCGAGTGGGAGGAGGTCGCGTCCCCCTCGGGTGCCGCCGGGGAGGCCCCGGAGCCCGAGTGGGAGGTGCTCGCCGACGAGCCCCTTCCGGCCGACGCCGACGCCGAGGAGGGGTTCGTGTACACCTCCCACAGGGGGATGGCAGAGGTGCTGGTCGCCGGCGGGGACGGGCTGTTCCTGAAGAACAAGCCGCCGGCGGCCAGATCGGCCGTGGAATCGTTACGTTCCGCCGTCGTCGCGGCCGGCGAGGAAGGGGAGGGGGAGGAGTGCTCGGTCTGCAAGGACGGGGTCGCGGCTGGGCAGCGCGTGAAGAGGCTGCTGTGCTCGCACCGGTACCACGACGAGTGCATCGTACCGTGGCTCCAGGTGAGCAACTCGTGCCCGCTCTGCCGGTTCGAGCTGCCTACCGACGACCCGGAGTACGAGACCTGGAAAGCCGGGCGGACCGTGGCTGCCTGAATCAGCTTCGCGGTTAGGGCAAAGTTCTACTGGTATGGTTTTATAGAGTTGTGTGGTTTGGTTTTGAATCGGCCGCTCCGATTACAAGGTTGTTACTCAGTTGTATGAAAGTATAGGCAGCTGCAGAGATGGTTTTGCATCGAGAGGAATTTGATGTTGTCTTAACGACAGAGAGGTTGACATATACTAGTTGCTACTGCTGTATTTATTCTAAGTTGATAGAGGGTAGCTGTATATCTTGATCAGAAAATTTCATTTGCTTGGTACTGAATAATACCATAAAAAAGGTTCATCCTTTAATCTATATACCATAGCACAATTTTCTTTCATTAAACCATCAACCGGCTCTTTTCCTGTTAAGGCCATTTAGATTTAGTAGGTACTGAAAATGCCCCTCCAGCCTTCCCCTTCCTCAGGTGCTGTGGCAGGGCATGAATGAGGCGGCCATTGGTACTGCCCCAGCTTCGTTGCTTCCTCTTCGCCCACGTTGATTTCCTGCACCTGCAGCACGGTTGCAGTGCTGCATGAATGCATAATAAAGGGTTTGTGTGGTCAGATCCATGGGTTTTAGGTGTCTCATGTGTGCTCTCTGGTGCCAGGGACTTCGGCGAGAAGCTCCATGAAACAACTATCTGTTGGGTTGACTTCCCTTCCATGCACTAGATTAAATTTGTTCAAAAACAAATGTGTTGGGTTAATTATTTGTTCTGCAGGATGTTCCTTTTCATTTCTTCGCTGAACAATCAACATATATCATGCTTCATCTTTACAGACGTTGTCCATTCCACATGCTCACAGACTCCATGGCAAAAAGAGAAGCTTGGTTCGTATTCTAGTCTGCTAATGGAGTGACATCGATTAGGGCGGCGCGGGGGGGGGGGGGGGGGGGGGGGGCTCGATCCTGGCAGGAAGAGGTCAATTCTGATGATGTGGAGCTTTTTTGTGTTTTGAATTGGTCGATCCTGGAGGGAAGGGCAGAGAATGAGATGGATATTCCTGCAGGTTGACCAATCCAGCAGAATCACAAGATGGAAGTTTAGTGGAGATTATTCATGGAAAAGAAGAAAAGAAACAGCACAGAGGGATGGATGGTGGCGGTTCATTAGTATCGATGGAAGAAAATCAGAAAGGAGGTGATGCGGATGAAGGTACTTTTTTGACGGTATTATCGGGTACATACCTTGTCAAGTTTGATTGTATGGATGGAAATTTCCAATGGGATGATTTGCTTACGATCTATGGTTGCAACTAGCTGTTATTATTTGTAGTTTCCCAACATCAGATTGTATGTTTACATCATATTTATTGTATATTGATTCTCAGTTCAAGCTGCTAATTCATATTTCTTTGAATCTGGTAGACAATTGTTAATATTTCTTTGAGAATCCTTGGACAATTTGATAGCTTGTCTTGATTCATACGGGCAGAAATATTTCAGACAAGAGCTTCAGTTTCTTATTTTGCTAAGAGGTCATGGAAATATTTGATGTTTAGAAATTTGGATTGGTCTAGACTTTCTTGAATGCTGACTATGTTATAGTGGACCTATTTGTAAAAAAAAAGAAAATCTGAAATAATTAAGTTGGTGTAACCTGAATGTAATTGACCTTACCATTCGCTAGGTTGCATGGTGTAAAGTACGGTGATTGATCTCAAGTCAAGGTGTCATGGTGTAAAATATGGTGATTGAATCTCAACTCCTCAACACCATGAATGATTATCCTCATAATCATTCTATGTTATTGGCAATGATGCTTTGCTTTGCTTTGCTTTTGGATATCCTTATAATCACACGGCAGTGGGACAAGTCCCTCTACAGTTACTGCAAAGGAACTGCTTCTGTATCGATCTATGTGCTGCTTGTTTTGCCTACTCTATGGCACACAGTATTGTGAGTTTCTAATGTGTAATCCATTGATGTCTTGAAGTCATTTGGGAGCAGAGGACTTACTATTGAACACCTTGATGGTGGGGTAGTTCCTACACCTGATGGACGCTTCACGCCCACTCTGTTAATGTGCAGCTGCCTTGAAAGAAGATTCTGGTGAGGTACTTACTACCTTACTCCTTCCTATTTCCTATGAAATCATCGCCAGATTGTGTAAGGGCCTTAAATATCGTACATGAAGTTGTTATGTGCAACAAAGGGCTCAGCATATACTTGGTCACAGTTAGCCATAATGAAACTAAAAATTTCATGTTCGGAGGGAGTATTTCTTAAGTTGACAGACAAATTGCTATCCGTAACTTGCAATATTTCGAATGAAAATTTAGAATGCGGGCCTTATTTCTGAGAGTTAATGCAGTATGACCAAGCTGCAGCCAGACTTCTTCATGATTTGTGACCAGGTTTTTACCAAATTTTAACAACCTACACCCTTGTCTAATTTGGCCAGATAAGTGACTGTGCCTTGCTGTGAGGATCCTCTGCGATACTTCAGAGTGCAGTGACGTGTGGCTCCAGTCCCACATGTCAGTGACCATGCACTATTGTAGAGGATACACTTCCGTGCCTTGAAGACCTCATCGTCATGAAACCATACCATACCATAACTTATGCAAGGTATGTCATACTGTTTCATGGTGAAGTAATGGATGAGACATTGTTCGTCAATTCTAAATGTTGTCAGGTCGGCCTGCAGTACCCAAGCGGCGGCGATGAACTCATCCGTGAGGGCATCAAATGATGTGTCATCCTGATGCAATTCGAGCCGGGGTAGGAGCCTGTGTGCGCCGATCGGGCGGTGGATAGCGGTGTCGCATGGGCACGGTGGTGAGCCCTCAGTCGCCAGTCGCGATATGGATGCTGGTGTCGCAGGTCTGGCAGGAGGATGGAAGTGAGGAGCCCGCCTTGTGTGTAGGGGTGGTGTGCTCCCACCCCTTCTCATGCTTCCGTGCTCCCACCTTAAAAAAATGAAAAATTACATGAAAAAATCAACCTAAATGCTGATTCTTGCGCAATAGTGAGTGATAACCAAAACAAGTCTCAACCTTCTGCCCAGCCCTTATGCAATTCAGGATCTACACAGAAGTTTTCTTCACTCATTTCAGAAACGTCAGATGTTCAAGGAACTAACTCCATGGCTAGTCTATTGCTTGAAAAAGAACCAACACTAACTAATTCACTTGGACTCTTGGAGGGCCACATTTCCTGGCAAGTCCACTGCTAGAGAAGACTACATTGCATTGTGTTCAAACTGATCTTGACAAGCTTATGTCAAAGTATACAGATGATGGTGCTGGATCCGAATTAAAACGGGCTGAATTAAAATGGCCAGACTGTCCCAACTGTCCCAACTACTACTCTTCGCGATTCATGTTTTAAATGGGCTATTTTCATATATAGCGAGCGGCTGACGCCCATAATCTCCAACTTTCCCCATCAAGACTAGCCTAAAAAATCTTTACGGCCTAGTTTGTAAAATCAAAACCCCCTTAGAGCATCTCCAAGAGCTCTTGTATTTTGTTATCTAAATATGGAGATTATACCCTTTTGTAAAATAGGAACTACATAATTTTATAGAGCTAGTCCAAGAGACTAGCTAAAATGTGATGGTTATATGGGTCCATGTCATCAATTTGCATCGGGCTCTTCTCCTTCCGCCTCCACGCGACGCCGCCGATATTTGACGCCGCCGCCGTCCGTCGATCCTGCACACTCTCGGGGCGACGCTCGGCCCGGACGTGGACGACGCAGCCGGCATGGACGTGGACGATGCAGCCGGTCTGCATGCTGATTTGAGGTACGTGCGTTTCAGCCTTGATTGGAGCAGCAGATCCATCCGTACAGGCGTACAGCCTTCTAGCCGGCGGCGATTTGGTCCTGCGGCAAGGGAACGAGGAGGCGTGGTCGTGGGAGCGCCAAAATCGGAGGCGATGGCGAGCGGGCGGCGCTAGTCAAAGGCATCGAGAGGAGGGGTGTGACGCAACCACCAAATTAAAATTCTAAAATTAAATGTAATGGCCGTCATTTGTATATATCGGGCGCATTAGCTTAATGGTTTAATTTAACGGTTCTTTCTCAGCCCACGGTCCGATCGAAAACACCGGTAGTCTCACGCGAAAGCGGGCGCAGATGGTACAAGCACGATAAAGACTTGAAAATATATCAAGGTGACAAACTAGGATATAAGAGTTTTCACAAACCGAGTTCAAATACACAATAGCTTACATAATGTACATAAATTATATGGTTTACAAATTTTACAGCGGAAATAACCAAGTTCCAAAGGAAAAAGGACCTACAACTACATGAGTGTGCTGGCTCTGCCCAACCGGTCAGACCGGTTCCTCCAACCGGTCAGCATGGAAACCCTGCGCGAACACCGGTCAGACCGGTACACAGACCGGTCAGACCGGTCCGGCAAAAACAGAGGGCTGCACACTTAGCCCTCAAGTGTGCAACCCGCCGACTACCTAACCTAAGGGTCTCGCTCCACGACATGCCGCCCCTCTGCATCCCGGCGGATGAACTTGACACAACAGGGGCAGAAGTCGACGTCCTGGGGTCCTGAAATAATTTGGGTAGCAACAAACCCTGAGCATCTAATACTCAGCAAGACTTACCCGACCAGTGGGTATAACTTAGCCCACATACCTAGACATGTACGGCTTTTGGCTGGTGGTTATTTTACAGAAAAGCGAATAAAGTAATTCCTTACTTTCATTATTTTAGCCCCAGATTCTATGTAAATTATCTCTAATCTAATATTTGCATGAACCAACTATAGCAAATATGGTGGTGCAATCAATAATAATTCAATGTGTTCAACATCATATATGTATAATTATCATTCTATCATGGACTACGATGTGACTCGGTGATCAAGGTGCTCATATCCAAGAGCGACTGACGACGAATCGATCCGTTTTAACATTGCAAGGTGGACCTAACCAACACGGTACGTATTTGCCCCGTCGGACTATACATGCCAACCATTCCCCTCCCCGCCTCGAACTACAGGAACCAGCCCAACGACATATGGTCAGCCGAGCTCAACGTGAGACCACCAAAAGTAAACAATATATCCCCATTTCTCCGCGACTACTCGACTACCCCAAGAATTGGGTGTGGGTTCCTGTACTTTCGAAGCAAGGCAGTACTCGGCTTACCAGTTTCGACTACCTCCTACTCCCAGTATGCGGTTAGTACAATTCAAACATGATCAGCAGGGCCAACAATGGTACGGTCCTCAATCGACTCGGACAGGGCTAAGACACCTAGGAACCCTGTCCTGCTGCCATACCTATACATCATCATCATTCCCCGCCCGGTCTCACATTTCCATGTCAATTTCAACAACTCAGGTACTGTATATAAGCATATAACCTATATCTCGCGAGTAACCGAAAATTACTCGACTTCTAAGTATCCTATATCTCGTTAGTGCAAGAAGTCACTCGACTTCTATCGAGAAGTATTAAGCATAGCATTTCTATCGTCCTATACATGCTAGTATAATTCAGGGAAACCTAGGAATCATGCAACTAGGATTCCAATCAACTCCTAAAACGTAATGCACAAGTAATAAATACATAAATAGGTGTTATAATTTCAAATAATAAGATGTGCACCGGGGCTTGCCTTGAGTCTGCGGCTCAGTGCTAGGGTGAGATGGGCCTTGGGCCGACTCCCCACGATCCTCCTGCTGCAGGGCTTGCCCCTGCGGCTCCTGTGGCTCCGCAACCACCTCGTACACAACCTCCTCCGTCGCGGCTGCTACACGTGTGCATATGCATATGATATGAGAGAATGCATGCATGACTTGCAAAAATTACAAGTAATCAACAACCAAATTAATTTCTAACCAATTGTGTCAACTAACCCTATTTGAACCCTCTCAGCCCTGCTAGCACCGGTCAGACCGGTATACCAAACCGGTCAGACTGGTCTGGCCTGTGTGCGACTCGAGACCAAAAATCTGAAGTATCCGGACGTATTCTCGGAGTATCTGGACTCCCAAGTCCGGAGAATCCGGACCTAAACCCGGAATGTCCAGACTACCACAAACCCGGAGTATCCGAACACATGGCCGGACTGTCTGGACCCCTACCGGTCAGACCGGTCCCTCCGACCGGTCACACCGGTCCTACCCAGACCAAAACCTAGGATTCCTTGGCGCGGAGAAAATCGCCCACCAACTCCAAACCCTTTCTAGGAACTAGTTCAGGGGTACATGTGAATGCTTTTGACCAGAGGAAATCACCTAGAACCCCTTAGGAAAAGAGATCGGCCGACACAAGTGTATATACCTTGAGTGAGCTCCTTTGTGCACAAGAACTTGAATCCCGGCCACCCTAGGGAGGAAATCGTGGAGAGAGTGACCCACCACGCCGATTTGATCCTTCCTTGGACTTGGAATCAAGTGGAAAGGGTGGATTGGCGGATTTGGGGCTTGGAGGGAGGGAGAGCTCGGAAGGGGCGAGCTGAGCACGGGGTGGTGAGGATGAGTGAGTTGTTGGGAGAGAGAGAGAGAGTGTGTGTGTGTGTGATTTAAATGATGTGGGGCCCACAAATGGTTGAAACCCAGTTCAACCTCGACCGGTCAGACCGGTCCGGCTGAGCTGAGACCCAAACTTTGGTTTTGTGAAGTTTTGCCGTATGGTTTTGTAACTAATGACTGTGCTTAGCCTTAATTACAAATGATTAACACATGAGGTGTTACAACCCTTCCCCCCTAAAAGAAATCTCGTCCCGAGATTTAAGGAAGGTCCTAAATTGAAAGGAAAATGGAAGATGGTGTACCTTGGTGAGTTTGCAGCAACCCGGGACAGTTGGACTGAATAAATTCCTCTGTTTCCCAAGTGGCTTCTCGCTCGGAGTGATTGCTCCATTGCACCTTATAGAAATTACTAGTTTGATTTCGAGTGACCCGAGTCTTGTGGTCCACAATTTTGATAGGATGCTCTGGATAGACAAGATCGGGTTCTAATTGCACATTCTCCATTTCAATAATCTTGGTTGGAACACGGAGGCATTTTCTGAGCTGAGAGACATGGAATATGTTATGCACCGAGGATAATTGGGCAGGAAGTTCCAGGCGATATGCCACTGGCCCACACCGCTCAATGATAGGAAAAGGCCCAACATAGCGAGGTGCGAGCTTTTCTTTTACCCCGAACCGTTGGACCCCTTTCATTGGTGATACCCGCAAATAGACATGCTCCCCCACTTGGAATGAGATAGCTTGTTGTTTCTTGTCCGCATAACTCTTTTGGCGGGACTGTGCGACTTTCAAATTTTTCTGTATGAGCTGGACTTGTTCTTTAGCTTCCTTAACCACGTTAGACCCCAAAGAAATTTCTTTCCCCGGCTTCTGATCAATTCAAAGGAGTTCTACATCTCTGCCCATATAAAGCCTCAAAAGGAGCCATTCTGATACTCTCTTGGTAGCTGTTGTTATAGACAAATTCAGCCAAAGGTAAACACTCATCCCATTTCTAGCTGTAGGTGAGTGCACAGGCCCTGAGCATATCTTCAAGAATCTGATTTATTCTCTCAGTCTGTCCATCGGTTTGAGGATGATAAGCCGAGCTGCGAATGAGTTGAGTACCAAGAGCTGCATGCAACTGTTCCCAAAAACGTGCAACAAATTGTGAGCCCCTGTCAGATATAATGGTCTTAGGAATACCATGAAGACTCACAATCCGGGCAATGTACAGCTCGGCGTACTGGTGGGATTTATACCCTGTCTTGACTGGAATAAAATGAGCGGATTTAGTGAGGCGATCCACTACAACCCAAATGGAGTCGTATCCCTTTGCAGTCTTGGGAAGTCCGACAATAAAATCTATACTAATATCTTCCCATTTTCCTGACGGAATAGTCAGTGGCTGTAGAAGACCAGCTGGCCTCAAGTGGCTCGCTTTAACCCTTTTACAAATGTCACACTCAGACACATATTGGGCGATTTCCCGCTTCATTCTCGTCCACCACAACCGCTGTCTGAGGTCCTGATACATTTTTTTGCTGCCAGGATGGATGGAATACCTAGAGAGATTAGCCTCATCAAGAATCCGCTTCCGAAGCTCCAAATCTTTAGGTACCACTAACCGTTTCTTGAACCATAGAACCCCCTCACTATCTTGATGAAAGCATTGAACCTGTGGATCATTCTCACCGAGCCGTTGTCTGATCTTATCCATGCCCACATTATTTTTCTGAGCAACAACAATTTGATCCCGAAGTGTAGGAGTTAGGGTAATATTAGCAAGCGTGCCTTCAGATACAATAGCCAAATTTAACTTCTCCATTTCCTGGCATAAGGTTGCATGCACCGCTGTAGCTGAGATGCAACTGCAACTGGCTTTGCGACTCGATGCATCGGCTACAACATTTGCCTTGCCCGGGTGATAATGAATCTCCAGGTCATAATCCTTAATTAACTCTAACCACCGTCTCTGGCGCAAATTCAGCTCGCTCTGGGTAAAAATATATTTGAGACTCTTGTGGTCTGAATATATATAAATCGGATTACCCAGAACATAATGCCGCCAAATTTTTAATGCATGGACCACTGCTGCTAGCTCCAAGTCATGAGTAGCATAATTATCCTCATGGCGCCTGAGTGCTCGTGAAGCATAAGCAATCACTCGCTGATCTTGCATAAGGACGCAGCCAAGTCCTGTGCCTGTTGCATCACATTAAATGTCAAATGCCGAGTAATATCAGCTAAACCAAAACAGGGATGAGGGCGCAGCCAAAACTCGTACCTGATGCATCACAATAAACATCAAAAGACCGAGTAATGTCCGGCTGAGCCAAAACAGGGGCCGACGTCAATAACTTTCTCAAAGTCTGGAAAGCTTGTTCACATTTGTCATCCCAAACAAATTTTGCCCCTTTCTTAAGCAATTCCGTCATGGGCCTAGCAATTTTGGAGAAGTCCGGTACAAACCAGCGATAATAACCGGGCTTTTGGGGGTACCCACAGCCGGGTGGCGGAACGCACCCGCCCTTTCCCCGAGGGGGAGTACTCGGGAAGTGCAAAGCTATTAGGCCGATCTTGCTTCGGGGCAAGAACGCAAGAACACACGGATTTTGAGTGGTTCGGGCCGCCGGAGCGTAATACCCTACATCCACTGTGTGGTGTATTGCACTAGGAATGAATGAGTCTATCCTCTGCCCCCAAGTCTCTCTTGGACCTGGCTTTCTCTAACGGGCGCCTCCCTTTTATAGAGCAAGGAGGACGCATACACAGGCGTCGGACCCCGACAAGTGGGCCCAACAAGGATGTATATTTTACTAGACAGTAGTGGTGCTACAGTGATGGAGAATCTCTTGCCGGATACACTTCATCATCCTGTAGACTCTCTGGCCAAGGGGGGTCTTCTCCTGTCTCATCGGCGAGGCGCCCGTTGAGGCAGTGTAGGTTGCGGCGTAGACTGTTGGGTCTACCGTGTAGGCGTTATGATACTCCGTCGCCGAGTCGTCGTGTCTAACTGGTGTAGCAGTCTGACATGCGTGGCGTGAGTGGCGTCAGCGGCTGTACAGTGTACCTTGGTAACGCGCGGTCAACAGTACAGCCTGGCGAAAGTCTCCTCGGGCTCTGCTGTGGCAGAGCGCACTTAACGCCTCCCGCATTGAATGCGGTAGGTGGCCAAGTCTTCTCGGGGAAGCTTGCAGCCGCGCGCGTATCTGCGTCTGCGGACACGCGGCGGCTCCGGACCCCCCAGGCGGGGTGTCTGTTCCCTCCCTGCCGAGGGGTCTGGATAGTATATGGGGGTCCGGGGCCCTCGGCTATTTTGTCTGAGTGCTCCCTTCTCCAGGACATGTGGTGACACCGGACCCGACCCCGAGCGGGATGCGGGTCCGAGACCATTGGTCCGGTGAGATGGAGTCGGACCCCAGGGGTCCGGTTGCTCAGCTCCCCTGGGCGTAGTTACGGTTAACTACGAGTCTTGACACAGCAAGAGGGGGTACCCTAGTCCAGAGGTACCGACAGTGGCCCCCGGGCCCACCTTGGGAGAGGTACGAACCCGCAGGTGGGGCCATTATTGTGACGCAATGCTGATTGCGTTGGCGTGCTCATGTTGAGAGTGAGTGCCCCAGACCCCTTCAAGGCCGTAGCACTTGTTGCCAGGTTCAGGTACTAGAGCGCTCTCCGCAGGGCGGCGAAGGTGCAAGCTTAGGGTACGGAACCGAGCTAAGCGGCTGCTCGGACCTTGAACTACCCAGGGAGCCAGCACTACTTCCCCAGACCCGGCTCCAGGAGACCGTGGCGAGCGGTCTCCGCCGGAGCGGGCCACCGGAGTGGACTTGGAGCGACCGTGGCAAGCGGTCTCCGCCGGAGCGGGCCACCGGAGTGGACTTGGAGCGACCATGGCGAGCGGTCTCCACCGGAGCGGGCCACCGAAGTGGACTTGGAGCGACCGTGGCGAGCGGTCTCCGCCGGAGCGGGCCACCGGAGTGGACTTGGAGCGACCGTGGCGAGCGGTCTCCGCCGGAGCGGGCCACCGGAGTGGACTTGGAGCGAACGTGGCGAGCGGTCTCCGCCGGAGCGGGCCACCGGAGTGGACTTGGAGCGTTGCTGACGATCCCATGAATTACGTCACCAGGTCTTGCAGCAAGGTGTAGGAAACCAGGCCTTATACTAGAAAGGAGCCCGGGACCTCTAGGGACAGCAGACTCGGATACTAGGGGACTCGTAACAGGGCAGTGAAGTATGTAGGCTTAGGGTACATTACTAGGCTAAGCTACGCAGAACTTCTCTACCCCAGGATACGGGCACCACTTCTCCTGAGCAGGTCCCTAGGGGTCCGAACTGCCTTCCAGCTAGAAGGGGTGTCCCAACCTGACCACAAGCTAGCAACTCAATTTGGATTGTTAGCAACTAAAGAAAAACTCTGTGCGGGAGAAAGAAACATGTAGGTTGAACGAACAAGTGCTATTAGGTAAAAGTATAGATAGGACTGAGAAAGCAAATCTCCTTTATTGCTTGACTCGTGGTGTACATCAGAGGTCGGGATTACGAGGGCGGACCTCTACCGTTCTGGACCACTTACTGGTGTCGCCTGTTTGTGCGATGAAGCCAGAAATCGGGTTTACAAGGGCGGACCTTTACCGCTCTGGACCACACGTAGGCACCAAATCATTACAAAGGAGAAACACACTCAATCCTATCTAGTGATAACCTATAGCCGTCGCCACGTAAGGCGTGCACGTTGCTGGCCGTAGTGGTGCTACCATCTTGGGGGCTCTTCTGAGTCATTGGGGCGATGGCGCCCTGGACGTGCTTGTACAACATCATCCAGCATCACCTCGGGAGCTTGCGGGGCTCCTCCCAGCACAAGAATTGTCCTATGCTCAGATAGCATGGGAACAAATTCTTTGGCTTTGAATGGGAGTGGCCCTACCGTTGCCAGCTGTCGCCGTCTGCCGTCGGAAGCCGGCCCGATGACCGCTCATCACGAGCTGGGTGCTCGTTTGAATGAGCACGGAGCGTGTAGAAGGGCGGTCGTTCGCCGGCTCAACCTTGGTGCTGGCATTGGGCCCCCGCGCCTGGTGGCGGAGCCCTGTCTGCAGCAACACCGAGTGAGACTCGGTCCTGGGGAGGGAGGAGTCGACGGTCAACTTCCCCCGGGCGACAGTGGTTGGCTCCAGGCTTCGTGTTGAGAGAAAGCCTTGAGCCGACATCATGCCGCCGCCGGGGAACCCTGGCGGTTGCTTGAGAGAAAATCTTGAGCCGACGCAGAGGTGTTGTAGGGTGACGCACAGCGGGTATCTCCGCTGCGCGCCACCGCGCCGGCCTTGAGGTGTCGCAGTGGCGACGCATAGCAGGCGCCGCTGCCGCGCGCCGCCGCACCGAGGGCATCGTCGTCTCGGTGCCGTGGCATGCGGCGTGGGTGCCGCCATGCCTCTCTTCATCTTCTCGTCGCTATTGCAGAGGATGAGCTCAGCCTCAGAAGCCTGGAGATCTAGCCAACGCCTGCATCCTCCCCACGGACAGCGCCAAATGTTGTGGGCTTTTGGGGGTACCCACAGCCGGGTGGCGGAACGCACCCGCCCTTTCCCCGAGGGGGAGTACTCGGGAAGTGCTAAGCTATTAGGCCGATCTTGCTTCGGGGCAAGAACGCAAGAACACATGGATTTTGAGTGGTTCGGGCCGCCGGAGCGTAATACCCTACATCCACTGTGTGGTGTATTGCACTAGGAATGAATGAGTCTATCCTCTGCCCCCAAGTCTCTCTTGGACCTGGCTTTCTCTAACGGGCGCCTCCCTTTTATAGAGCAAGGAGGACGCGTACACAGGCGTCGGACCCCGACAAGTGGGCCCAACAAGGATGTATATTTTACTAGACAGTAGTGGTGCTACAGTGATGGAGAATATCTTGCCGGATACACTTCATCGTCCTGTAGACTCTCTGGCCAAGGGGGGTCTTCTCCTGTCTCATCGGCGAGGCGCCCGTTGAGGCAGTGTAGGTTACGGCGTAGACTGTTGGGTCTACCGTGTAGGCGTTATGATACTCCGTCGCCGAGTCGTCGTGTCTAACTGGTGTAGCAGTCTGACGTGCGTGGCGTGAGTGGCGCCAGCGGCTGTACAGTGTACCTTGGTAATGCGCGGTCAACAGTACAGCCTGGCGAAAGTCTCCTCGGGCTCTGCTGTGGCAGAGCGCACTTAACGCCTCCCGCATTGAATGCGGTAGGTTGCCAAGTCTTCCCGGGTGACTTGCAACTGTAGGGGTACTTGCTTAACAAACTAATTAGTGATCAACTTTCACCCAGGTGAATAAATATGGTACGGCTTAGGCATGCTCCCTATCTTCAGCCCCAGTCTAATAGCATACTCCTTGCTAATAAAGGTGTGAGATGCCCCAGAGTCAAATAATATAGAAACAGGATAACCACACTGAAAACGTACCCGCCATCACTGGAGCTCCCTCTGGGATACCCTCGAGGGTGGTGTAGTGCACTTGTCCCGGTTTTAAATGAGCCACTTGCTGCTTCTAACTCTGCGGACCGGACTGCTGGCCCTGCTTCGGTTGCATCAGGCAATTGCGTGCGAAATGTCCAGGCTGCCCACAGTTGTAGCACGGGAATAAATTGGGGCGCATCCCCGGCGGCTGCACCCATACCTTCTGCTCACCCTGCTGAGGAACAGGAGGCATGGCTGTCCCCTGTGACGATGTGTACTGAGGGAGCCTGTATCCCCACTGCTGCTGTGGCTGGTGCTGAAAAGGGGCTCGCTGTGGCACGGCGAAAATTGCCCACCAACTCCAAACCCTTTCTAGGAACTAGTTCAGGGGTACATGTGAATGCTTTTGGCCAGAGGAAATCACCTAGAACCCCCTAGGAAAAGAGATCGGCTGACATAAGTGTATATACCTTGAGTGAGCTCCTTTGTGCACAAGAACTTGAATCCCGGCCACCCTAGGGAGGAAATCGTGGAGAGAGTGACCCACCACGCCGATTTGATCCTTCCTTGGACTTGGAATCAAGTGGAAAGGGTGGATTGGCGGATTTGGAGCTTGGAGGGAGGGAGAGCTCGGAAGGGGCGAGCTGAGCACGGGGTGGTGAGGATGAGTGAGTTGTTGGGAGAGAGAGAGAGAGTGATTTAAATGATGTGGGGCCCAAAAACAGTTGAAACCCAGTTCAACTGGTTAGACCGGTTGTCTCGACCGGTCAGATCGGTCCGGCTGAGTTGAGACCCAAACTTTGGTTTTGTGAAGTTTTCCCGTATGGTTTTGTAACTAATGACTGTGCTTAGCCTTAATTAAAAATGATTAACACCTGAGGTGTTACAAGGGGCGTCGATAGCTAGCGTGGAAGAATAGCTATCCAGATGGCTCATCTGTTAGATGCATTTTTTAGTCTGTTTTTCTTTTTTGGCCAAGAGAAGATAAATAGAAGAGCTGTTGGAGATGCTCTTAGGTTCCCCGACTTTTCTCAGGATGAGTAATCTATGGGGATGTCATTTGAATAAGATATTTAGTTCTCGATGGGAGGTTTTTCCTTCCCTGGGTTTAGCTCCCCCCTTGCTTCCAAATTAGGCATACAAGGGATTTCCAAATTCGAGTCCCGTGAAAGAAATTACCATCTTTCAGAAATCTCCCACCCAAACTTTGGCCATCAGCATGCTTTCAGGGGCATCAATTCAAAATCAAATTATTCACATAACATAATTTGCATCAGTGGGGCAGGAGGATGCCATTGCCAAAGATAGACCTGAACTTTGACAACGCTGTCAAAATATTCACAAAATGTTGCTATTCTCCTCCCAAGTTCCATAAATTTACTCCTCAATTTCATAACCATAACCCCACGACGCGAAGTGCTATGACCTCGAGGGAGATCTAGACATGTAGATCATAGCATCAGAATGAAATCCAGACATCAAGGCTGGATTTAACATAAATTTGTAGTCAGAAAAATGCAAGGATGAACCATACTATCCAGGAATATGACACCGGAATCACAAAAGCACACGACAATCTTCTTACATCATTCAGAAGACCAACTACTGGAGATAGATTGACGAGATGAGGGCGACTGCCGCCACTGCAGCACCTAGTACAGAGATTTTTTCAGATAATAAAAAAAGTTCCAGCTATGAAACCCCTCAAGAGAGGCTCCTAGTACAGATCTAAACACGACAGAGACGATCACAAGGCAACCGCATCACCTAAGAGGTGGTGAACTTGGTGACTGCCTTGGTGCCCTCAGAGACGGCGTGCTTGGCGAGCTCGCCGGGGAGGATGAGGCAAACCGAGGTCTGGATATCGCGGGAGGTGATGGTGGACTTCTTGTTGTACCGCGCGAGCTTGGCCGCCTCCCCCGCTAGTTTCTCGAAACAATCATTGATGAACGAGTTCATGATGGACATAGCCTTGGAGGAGATTCCGATGTCGGGGTGGACCTGCTTGAGCACCTTGAAGATGTATAGCTTGTACATCTCCACACTCTTGTTCGTCTTCTTCTTGCCCTTCTTCTCACCGTCCTTGCTGGCGGACTTGCTGGCCGGCAGCCTTTTCTCAGCATTAGGCTTCTTCCCCACTAGGGCCTTCTCCGCCTTCTCAGTTGTCGTCTCCTCCTCAGCGATCTTCTTCTCAGCCTTGGATGCCATCTGGATCAATTGCGTTGGCTTCTTGACTATCTTGGGGGAGATGATGGAATGCAATGGAAGCTTTGGGGATTTGGATCTGCTTGATAAAGAGGAAGGCAGGGTGGGGGTGCGACTTTATAAAGGTGGAGAGGTGGGCCGCGATTGGTGGGAGGTGCGAGCCACGGATCAGTGACATGGAGGGGTTAGATGGGTTCGATTGCGCTCCGCCGTTCTAGAGGACAAACGAGATGGAGAGTGACGCGGATCGCTAACGTGGCGCGAGAGGTAGGGGAGGAGAAGGATTTTTTGGACGCCGCGGATCAGTGACGTGGCACTATGAGGCCCTACGCGTTTGTGGGTCGGGAGATTTGGCGTGGCGGGTGTTTGACTTCGTCTGTTTTTCATTTAATTTTGGTGTCTGTGTGGGAACCATTAGGTGGCACAACACTTAGTTGGAGAACCGAATGCTAAATTTGGTAAGATCCGCCACACGATGTCGATGAAATCGTGATATGGTGTATACATTAACATTAATTTAAACTTATAAACACTGCTGATAAAGGATAGATGTGGGTAGACAAGGATGATTTTTTATGCCAACTAATTAGCTATGGTGATACGTAACCTCTTTTAAACTAATTGCATGGAATGCTGTTCTAGTTCATTTTATCAAAAATTTTAATCAATTAATGACTCAAAATGATTAAGACTTGCATACCTAGCAGTGACACTTTACAAATAGACAAGGAATGGGGGTAGACCACGATGGATTTGTCTTGTTTCCATAATGTTCGCAAACCCAAATAGATGATGTATATTTTTGGTGAGTCTACATAGCTTTAGGTACTTCCGTACTTTTATGCAAAACAGTGTCGACACACAGTTAGATCCAGGATTTCCTCTCGGGGCATCTCCAACTCATACTTTACTGGTGCTTAGCAAAAGGAAATAATATTTCACACAGGATGCATGAGGTGCTAGAAATCAATTCTTGTTCAGACATCAATTCTTAGCCGATGTTAGTATTTGATATAGATAGAAAATGGAACAATTGAGCAACCTCTTTTTGCTAGTAAAATAAGACACGGAGCTAATTAACCGTGTGAAATGCTGCACAAAGCATGGCGCAAATTATTATCCTTTACACTTTTGCACATTCTACAAAGTTGTAGTAAATATATTGAGACGTGCATAATATATTGGGGGCATGCCTTGAAAATTCGTCAAATGTTTAGGACACGCTGCCTTCCGGAGTCGGGTCGGTGGGGAGGCCGTGACTAGAAGATGAAGAAGATGGAGGTGACGTTTTGAAAAGGAATGCTTGATTACCATTTCCATGAAATGAGGGTCCACAATTGGTGTCGGTGTTTTACTGTCACGCCTACATAGGGATACTCTAAGGTAAAAGAAAGATCGTGGGGGATCGTCAAGATCAAGAACACGATGGTGCAAGCAACACGAGGATTTAGACAGGTTCGGACTGCGAGTTGCGTAATACACTACGTCATGTTAGATGGTTTGTATTGCCCAAGGGTTGTATGAGACGTGTGATGCTTTGGAGGGGTCCCTGTCCACCCCTATATAGCCTAGGGGGAGCAGGGTTACATGAAACTCTAGATCGGTATGAGCCAAGAAGTCTATCCCGAGTACTAGTCAGGTGATTTCCTTCTATACCGACTAGTTACATGATGTATGGGTACAGGCAGTGGCGGATCCACAGCATGGCAATGTCTGGCGGTCGCCACACCTGCCGACTGGAGTGTTAATTATATACAGTTAGGTCATGCATATTTGAATATATTCTAGGAGCCTGGCTGGCACTAACCTCGTGCATGATTGATTGGAATATGAGATCATACGAGTGAATGTATATCATTGCAGATACAAGGTAAAATTTGTAGATGCATGAGTATCCTGGAAACTTGAAGATACTAAGTGAAAATGGTTCAAATACTAACAATTATATATTCCAATCAGTCAAATTCAATGCATTTGCATTTGTTGGTGATGTTACATTTTTGCCATAATCTAGTATTTTTATTAGAATAGGATATGTTTGTTTCAACTTTTGCATTTTGCCACTAAAAGTAAAATATATGGCCTATCCAATTATAGTAATTATTTTTAAATAATTCAAAGCTAAGTTTGCTGCTAAAATCAACAATCTGGCCATAAGTGATTCTATATCAATTCATATACTTGCTCTGTCTTTAATTATAAATCGTTTTGGCTTTTTTTAGTTACATAGTTTTGCTACGCACCTACATATACACTATGTCTAGGTAGATAGTAATACCTATGCATCTAACAAAGTCAAAATGACATACAATTTCGAACAAATTGAGTAATAAATGCCAAGTATCATGGTTTGTTGGAGATTGACATCAAGTGGAGGGTGTGATTGCAAAAAAATGGATGCTAACTTTCAACTATATTTTCTTAAAACATGATACACTTTTTGTGTAACAGCGTACATTCATGACTTTATTCCATTATCAAACTCACCAAACTAACAAAAATTTAGTTATATTATAGATAAATAATATATTAGTAGTGAACCGCTATCACCACTAAATAGTCGCAGGAAAAGTAGCAGTGGAGCAAAACTGTGTGACAGGCATTGCCCATTCATATATATATATATATATATATATATAGAGTACATATTTTTTTGCAAAAAGATCTGTTGGAGATCTTAGGGTATCAAGCAGCCATAGCTATAGCTTCAACCCAAAATCTACAGTGCTAATTAGCATAGCTGTGAAATTTCACTCCAGGTCCAATATCTCTGTTCCAAACAAATTAGTTTAATGTGGCCGCAACTTCTTTAGTATTTTCACTTAAAAGTTTAGATGTACAATAAAACTTTAAAGTTTCTTGATTAAGTTTTGAACATGTATATGGGAGATAACGACACATAAATTGTTTGTTTCTCCATGTATCAGAATCAAGACTACCACAAGGAAAGACATGAGAAAGTGGTTCCTTGCTGTGAGAATGGGTCACATCCAGATGTCTAAAACATTGTACATTTGATCAATCCAACAAATTCTGCAAAAAGGGTTGTTGGGCAATCTGTTAAGAAAAACTAATGTCATCCATTAATTGTCCTGGAACTTTGACATAGATAGGATTATATTGATTTATTGTATTACATGTGGCGTTGCTCATTCAAGAAGGGAAGTAAAAAAATTATGTCACCACAGAAGGGCATAGAGCGCATGGGGTGACCCGTATACAAAATAAGGGAGAGAAAAAAAATTCTAATCAGGCAAGCACCCTCATATGATGAGGTTCACATTATTCCAGCAAACGGTTCACATTATTCCAAGGAACCAGGAAGGAAATCTTCTCGCCTGATCGTGCCACCAATCCGCTGCAAATCCCTTGATGGCAAGGGCTCGGTGCTTACGCGCTGGAAGAACTGCTGTCCGATGGTGCGTCGGAGGGACTCGAGGACGAGTCAGGGCTCGGGGCGGGGGCGTCGGATGGCGCATCGGCCAGGGACCTGTCCTCGACATCGGCGGCGGCGTCGCGCGCCTCGGCCGCGAGCGGTGCCACCGTGATGGCGGCCAGGAGGAGCAATACAAGGAATATGGCGCGTGCCATCGTTGGCCTGATTTGGCTCAGTGGTGCTGTTTTCTTTGCGGTGTGTGGAATGGGAGTAGGAGTGGCTTTGTTCTGTATGCTTTCCTTTTGTTCTACGATAAAGGAATGGTGTGGTATGCTATTTATAGGAGAAGGAGAAGATGGTAATGGACACGGCGTATGTACATAGTTGAGGGGTAAGACCACAAAACACGGTGACATGCGCCAACACATATATAATTTGTGGCCATGCGTGTCGAATGTAAACGGGAGGCTATTTTTGGTGAGTCCACAATTCATTCCCATATGCTAGATTGGAAAAGTCTCTATGAGCCTAGATGGTACTAACCTTGTGTATATTTGAAGTATAGAATCATGTGAGTGTATTGCTTTTATTGTTTTTTGTTTAGAGAACAGAAGGATGTGGGATATGATTCTTTTGTTAAAAATGGTTGGAATGGTTTCCATAGGAAACAATGGCTGCGAGACCATGTTAGTTATATTGGTGGCTCACACTACCTAGCAATGAAGAAGTGTGATGACATGTTACAAAGCAATCAAGACATTGATGTTGTTGCTTTTATTGATTTTGACATGGAAAAATTGATGAGCTTAGCAAAGCTTTATCCACATGATTTTGATTCGGGGGATTTGAGGGACCTTAGCCATGAGCTTGGCCTCTACATATCTGATGTGAGAGATGATGATAGGTTCTCCAACCTACAAACCATTGGTGAGCTCTCTCAAGAAATGGTGGAAACTAGAAAACATGAGCATTATCCAATGGTTTATTGATTTTTGAAGCTTGTTACTTGTGTTACCTGTCGCTACTGCTACAGGCAAGAGGTGTTTCTCAGCCATGAATATTGTGAAAACACATTTGTGGAATCGCATTGGTGATAAGTAGATGATCAATAGCCTTATTTGCTATGTGGAGAAAGAAGAGATGTTGAAAGTTACCAATGAGGTTGTCGTTAGTCGTTTCATGAAAATGCAAGGTCGTAGATTTGATGATGAAGATTAAAGGTAATACATTCTTTCTTCTTAAAAAATCTATTAAATTGATTTATGAATCAATTGTTTGCTCTTTTAGGCCATTGAATCATCGATCATGTTGAAGATTTGAAGTCAAATTGATGTGTTTTGCTTATATTAATATTATTTTGTTCACGCTATACGAGTTATTAAATGTTACTAGTGGACTTCTTCATTTTGCTAATTATCCCTTCTTCATTGATGCACCCCCTCCATTTTACTCTATCTTCGCCACTAACCATAACTTATGCAAGGCATGTCATACTGCGAAGCCATTTTATGGTGTAATAATGGACGAGGCATTGTTCTTCAGTTCTAAATGTTGTCAGATCTTATGTTTGCAGCATATCTCCAAGGTTCTAAATGTCACGTCCTCAAATTCTAGAAATTGCTATAAAATTTGAAAGACATACACAAGATAACAACACACGGATAACAAACACAAAACGATTTAAATTTTCTGAGTTCAAGTTCATCTGAAAAAAAATTCTGGCTCCATAAATGTGACAACTTCCTTTTATCGGATCGGCAACAAAATAAACCAACCGCATCCACCGTCTTGGCCGTGTCCGCCTCATCCTTTCTCGACCCCAGAAAACTAACAAAACGAGCGACGTAGTAATGGGCCGTATCTGCTGCAGCGAACGTCTCTCGTGATGGGCCGGGCTGACAATTCCGAAGCGAAATACTTTAAAAACCGACACGATCATAAGTTGTGCGCCAAAACAAGTGTGACCAGCGAATCAAAATTTACCTGAGCCCTCGGAGGTTCGTCACTCCATAAAAAAAACTCGATGGCTCATTTGGACATGTACGAGATGTTATCGTGCTATGTCACATATATGTAGCAATATAGATAAGAGAAAAGTCCAGAGTACATCCTCCAACTATCACAAAGCACGATTTTCAATCTTAAACTATAAAATCGGACTTTTATGATGTTTAAGAGTGTAAGTTAAACTTTTTTCTATAGATAAATTTACAATGGACTGTGCCTATTTCGTTGTCCGCAAACTATTTAATGCATAGGTGCTTCTATAATTGAAAAAGATAAGTAAAATTTCCGTTGGCAGAGGATGACAACTCTTACAACGAATGCTAGAGCTGGCGATTTCACCTCGGAGCACAAGCCTGCTCCGTCGCCTCGCGAGAGGATGGCTCACGTCTCTCTTCATATACGATGGCCCACCTCAGATTGAATTGTTGCCCTGGCAGTATACAAACAGGTACCGTCTATCCATTATGCATGCCCTAATCCGCATAAGAGCATGTTTAATAATTTCATCGCTCATCGCTAGCTGCGGGCGGCAAGGCGCGCGCTAGAGGGGCGGGTCCCACTGCTCTTCAATGCATAGATTCCTGCTCATCCAATCGCATCAAGCGTGGCGTGTTTTCGCCCACCGCAGCCGGCGCGTAGGTAGACGCCCGTTCTCTTCTCTCTCCATTTTTCTATCTTTCACGTTGGTATGAACCGGCTATCCGCCCACCATAATACTTGCTCCAAACGACAACGGCGGCGGGCAGGCGGCACTTCGTTCATTCCGCGCCCGGGACTCTCCCGCCGCGACACCTACCTACCTCTCCTCCTGCACTACGGGAGACTGCTGCAAAGCCCTATATGCACACGACAAAGCCTTTGCCGTGTGCCAAAGCTGACCCACGACAAAATAAAAATACAGGAAATAAAAAAAGGTACAGGCCCGCCGCTGCTGCCCTGCTCGGGCCGTCGCCGCGCTGCCAGACTTCCGCCGCTGCGCCCCTGGACCTCGGCCGCCGCACCCTTGGCCGTCGCCGCTGGACTTCCGCTGCTGCCACCGCCGCGCCCCAGCCGCCGCCCGCTGCCACCACCGCCGCGCCCCTGCCGTCGCCGCTGGATCACCGCGCCCCTGGCCGTCGCCGCTGGACCTCCGCACGTCGCGCCGCTAGACCGTCACCGCTGCGCCGGTGGAGGGATCGGAGCTCGTGGCGGATCTCGGCGTGCTGGGTAGGGAGCTCGTGGCCGCGCCGGGGAGGGAGCTTGAGGCCGCGCCGAGGAGGTAGCTCAAGGCCGCGCCACCGGAGGGAGCTCGTGGCCGATGCACTACCGTCGGATAGAGGAGGCCGTCGTAGATCCCGCCGTCCGGCCTCGAGCTCGCTCCGGCATCCATGCGCCGGCGCCGCTGTCTGGGCTTGGAGGGGAGGGAGGGGAGGGAAGGGAGGGAGGCGGCGGAGGCAGGGAGGAGGAGGAGAGGGAGGAGGCGGCGGCGGCTGAGGGAGAGGGAGAGGGAGGAGGCGGCAGCGGCTGAGGGAGAAGGAGGAGGCGGCGGGGGCCGGGGGAGGAAGGCGGTTGGCGAAAGTGGGGGAGGGGTGGAAATATAGCTAGGGTTTGGATGGGCTGGCGACGAATGGGCCGGAGTTGGGCTGGCTTTGCCGTGTGCCCAATTCCGGCCCACGGCAAAGTTTTATTTTTTAAAATTATTTGAAATGTGTTTAATTAGCTAAATATAGCAAATAATTACAAAAATGAACCAAATTTTAACATGGAGTACCATATGTTATATGTGAAGATTAAAAAAACTCTCGAAGTCGAACTCAAATTTGACCATCACTTTCACTCCAAACCTAACTGCATCTTTCTCAACTCTCTGATTGTTCTCCGGATATGTTTTCGTTTGTAAACATTGTACGTAAAAAAATTACGAAACCTACTCAATTTTTTACCACTGTCTCCACATATGATATAACGAGGTATTGACAAATCTCATGATTTTCAGACTTCACTTGTTTTTTTTTAGAATTTTAAAATCATTCGGATACACGTTCGTGGGCGTGTTTCCTGAACAAGATGTTGAAAATTTCTTTTGATTTCAGGTGTAAGGCCTCAAACTGGGCTAAATAACATGAATATTATTTTTCACTCATTTTATTCTATCACTTCAACCACTTGTAGTTCAAATTTGACTTAATTCAAAAAATTGCTTGAAATGCAATTAATTTGTTAAATATAGCAAAAAAATTTAAAAAAATGTCAAATTTTAACAAGGAGTACTACATGTTGTATGTGGAGGGTAGAAAAAATTTCGAGGTGAGAAGAGAAAAAGAAAATTATGACTTTACCGTGTGCCGAAAAAACACACGGCAAACTATATACTTTGCCGTGTGCCAAAAAAATAAACACACAACAAACTGTATACTTTGCCGTGTGCCAAAAGAAAACACACGGCAAAGTTTTTGCCGTGTGCCAACACACGGTAAAGCGTGGATTTTGCCGTGTGCCTAAGTTTTTGCCGTGCGTTTTCGGCGTGGCACACGGCAAAGTGGCTCTTTGTTGTGTGCCCGATAAAAAACACACGGCAAAAACTTAGACATACGGCAAACTAGCGATTTCCGGTACGGCTGGTCACTGGACAGCACCTGGCTGCGGCGGCCGTGCTCGCGGTCGTCACGCGGCAACACGCAAAAGCATGGACGACGGCGACCGCGACACCCGGCCGGCCGGATCGCCGAGCCGGGGTTGTGGCATGCATACTTTGACGCCGGTGCTCCGAATAACTTTAATTTAATCCAACGGACTCTTCCGCCGTGCAGGCCACCAGCAGGAGCGAGAGCGCCCCTATCTTCTTCCCCTAACGCCGTTCGCTTCTCCGGCCACATCGCTCCTACCCTACCATCGACGTGCCCATCCCAGCTCCGTCCTAGCGTTTTAGTGCGCTGCTACCTTGTGTTGTGCCGGTTTAATATATATGTATATATATTTACTTTATTTATCCATATATAAGCTATATATATAGATAAAGCGCCTGCGTGCGTTTGCGTGCGTGCGTGAGCAGGCTTTAGGCCCTGCGTGCGTGTCAACGTCGGCTCGCGTCATCACCCACGGTGGCCTGCTGGTGGGCGCAACACGACGCGCCCGTCCTTGCCTAATTCAGCCGGGTCACCCACCGGTCGAGCCTCGTTAAGTAAGTCCACTAAAATAAGCATTGATTGAGAGATGAAGAGAGCGAGCTCCCGCTCCTCCCATGGTTTACTTGCAGGCTTGTAGCTCACCATCAGCACCAATAGTATTAGTCACCATGCAGACAGAGCGATGGGCTGCCGTACGTGAAACCGTAGCAGTGGTCTGTCTGACAGCTCCGTGACTCCAAAACAGCCGCGAGCACATTACACGCAGGCTTAACTCTGCGCATGATTGAGTTTTGGGTGGTAAGTAGTAACGTGGAAGAGGGGATCAGAGCGGATCGGAGAGGATTGTAGGGATCCGGCCGGCCATCTCCGGTCTTATCCACGGCGCTCCAGTCGGCGGCGAGCCCTCCCGGCGCCGGGCAACTGCGCCCGCCCGCCCAATCGGGGGCCGCCTAAACAGCCAATAATTTAGTACCCCCGCGAAGGCGACGGCGGCCTTCTCCCTCTGGCCGCTCCGTCGTGCGTGGAAAGCCCAGCGCACCCACCCAGCAGCAACCAGCGTACGCGAGGCCGAGGTGCCGATTACGTTGGACGTATCCGCCAAAAGCATAATGGTTAGAGCAAGACTAATAATTTAGTCTATTGTTGGCTGCAAAATTCTTTGCAGTTTATTTTTTAGCCCACTTATATAATGGTTTAGCTCTCTATTATTAATATATGATTCACTTGTCTATCTCATAAAAAAAATTTTGTTCTTGGGTCAAAGCTAGCTGTAAACTTACAACCCACTCCTTCTCTTTCTCTCCTCTTCTCTCTCCTCCATCTCATCATTCAGTTTGTTTTTAATCCACCATAATACTTGCTCTTATATGCATCTGGGTGGGTGTGGGGAGTCCCGGCCGCCTTTTCGCGGCGCAAGAGCCACACCGGAGCCACCGGCGGGGGACACTCCGACGCCCGGTGCCTGTCAACCTGCCTGCCCGGGCTGCTGGCATCATGATGATTCCCTCCTCCGTTCGAGAAGGAGTCGGATGCTTCGTGCAGTGCGGCGCAGTACTAGGTTGGGCGCACCGGTGCAGTGCCCGCCATGCCAGCGTCGCTTTCGCAGTCGCAGCGCGGTGGTCCGTGGCCACCCCGTGTGCCCCCAGCCCCGGTCCAGAGGACGCCTTGGCCGCGGCGAGGCGAGGCGAGGGTTGGGACGGACGTGCGCGTACCGATCGGTCGCCAGTGCCGCCGCACCACCGGCAACCAGGCAGATTGGACTTGGACCTCCATGGGAACAATGGCGGGGGAGAGAGAATCTCCCGGGGTCTGCGTGCGTGCGTGCGTGCCAAAAGCCGGAGGAGACCCGCTCCACCCGGCCGAGGCGGCAGGGACAGGGCGTGACCCGCCGTGGGGTCCGGGCCGGCCGGCCGATTCGCCCCCGTCGACGTATCGCCCGCCGGTTGGTCGCGGCCGGGTCGCCGGCGCTGAGCCGCTCGCGCGACGGGCGCGACGTGTCGGGCCCCCGTTCGACCAGGAGCTTCCGCATGGCAGATCACCGGTCGCTGATTGCCCGTACGGGGCATGGGATTGGCCGGTTCCGAGGGGGCCGGGTCGCACCATCTTTGGGCCAGCCCGGTCGCTCGCTCGCGCCCGTTTTCACATGGGTGGTCAAATTAGAGCACCGTCTAATCCGCGGGTCGTTGTGCTGCGTGCACAATTATGGGCAGACTGGACGCCGGCTTGTCGTCGGATTGGACTCGCCGCCACGATCTGCGGGCTCCGGCTGGTGCGGTGCGGTGCGGCGTCGGTGACCGTCGATCGCCGGAGACTTGGGGGGTGTGTGGCTGCTGCTGCAGGCTGCAGCTCCATCAGACTGGACCCGTCGTACGGCTGCCAGCACGCCCATTGGCCATTGCCCGCTGAAGAAATATCTTTGGATCCTTGGTGCCGCGCGCTGCTGGATCATAGCATATCCGGGCGTTCTCTCGATCTCCACGGTTCTGCAAATCAGAATCATCAGTGCCTCAGTGCGTGTGCAACAAGTTTCTGTTACTTGGCGTTTGTGCAAAAGCGGTGAGATAAAAACTACTGATTACTAATGATCCACTGCGAACGCATGACGAGTTGCGTGGGCAGTTGACCTGCGCACACAGCTTGTGCAGATTGAAGCGCTGTCCACTTGTCAGTATCTTAAGCCTATCTAGACAAGACAAAATGACAAATACAGGTTAGCAGGTGAGCTGAATAGTACTTAGAAAGCACTGAGCTGGAGTGGTCCGATTGGTCGACCCCAATCAGAAGAGAGTGGCAGTCATGTGTTGCTGGAGAGTCGAGTTTTGCTTCCGTTTGTATATGTTTCAGGCCATCTGACAAAATAAACAAGATGACTGAATGAGTTTTGTTACTGAATGAAGGTAGATTCTTTTTTTTTTTGAAACGTTTTCAGACCTGCTGTCTACCTAACATAGCAAGGCAATCAGAATGTACTACTCCACAAGCCTTGGCTCAATCATTCACGCCTGATGGTACATGCACGCACGATCCGTCCTCTTTAACTTGAGCAAATTAGTGGAGACGTCACATGATCCAAGCTAGAGACTCTCACGGCCGGGCAATGTGGAAAATCTATTCCCTGCATATGCGGGGACGACGTGTCGCGTCGCACAAGGGTTCTTCTTCCTCCTCTCGACCCCGCCGCTGGCGAGCTATGGGAGGAGGGGGAGGGGCGGCTGCCGAGGAGGGGCGGTTGGTGGGGGGAGTGGCCGCCGGCGAGGTCGCCGGCGGCTGGGTGGTGGCGGACGGCCTTTAGGTTTTGGGTTGCCGGGGTTCCAATGGCCACCGGACGTAGAGGGGGGGGGGCGGCGGTGGCCCGGCGGTGGAGGCGGGTTAGCTGGCGAAGGGCGAGGCGGTGCGGGAGCGCCGCCGGCCGGGCGGGGCCGGACATCCGGTTGGCGGTGGCCGGTGGCGGAGGCGAGGAGAAGGCGTTGACGCCGGCAATGGAAGGGCGGCACGGCGGCGGGAGTGGTTAGTGGCGGCGGAGGCCGCTGGAGCCGGGGGAGGCGGGGGCGAGCGCGCCTGTGCGACGCATCGCTCGTCCCCCGCATATGCGGGGAATAGACTCCCCCGGGCAATGCCGCAGCGCCCAGGGGGGGATTAAAAAAACTTGCCGTGACAAAACTCGAAACTACTCAGCTTTCGCCTAGCTTTTGCGTACAAAAATATCATGCGTGTGCATCCAGGCTCCAGTGACGCTCGTAGCCGAAATGAAAAGCAAAGGAGAAAAGCTGCGTCGTCTCTATCCCACAGCACTGATCGATAAACAAGTACGGAATAATCCTAGTGTATTTGGGACGACGTCAGCTCGAAAGCCTGAATAGTTCGGTTGCTCCCTGCTACGTGTCTGTCATTAGAAGAGCTGGGACTCGTCCCCAATTGCAGTTTAAGGAGACTAAGCATCCTCTATTTGTTGGTCAGAGGAAGAGCGGTGTTATTGGAGAATGCCATGGGCTGAAGCGCATCAGGTTGATGCCTGAACTCTGAACTTTCGTCTTACATTTTGTCGGATACGGCACAGGACCAACCCTGTCTCAGTACTTCATTTTCGCCATTCCATTCATGTGTTTGAAAACGAAAACTGCGATGGATGCTTTTAGTGATGGTAGCCGAATTGATGGAGCTGTCAACTGTAGGCGTTGGCGACATGATGCGAATATTGAGTCCCACCGATAGGGAGGTTTCTTTTTATTCCCTTCACTCCTGGTCTTCTGCGACTTCTTTTCCAGGGAGATGCATAGGCACCACAGATTGTTCTCGCACCTGAAGATGCTGAAACTAGCCAAGATATGAATCGTGAATCATCTGGAGAATTAGGGAAGTGTTTGGTTGCTGGCCTGGCCTACCTATGCTGTGATTTCCCATAAGCCCGTGTAGATGAAGATTGCTACGTTTGATAATTCAAAACTCATCAAGCATAACAATTTTACCGAAGTGACCGTGTGCTAGGTACTAGGAAATTTTGGATACTCTGCTTGAAGCACTGTGAACATGTCTATTTTGTGTACAAAAATGTTGTCAAAGAGATTTTTCATTTTCTTTTAAAAACGCTTTGAATTAGACCATTTATATACTATTATAATTTGGGATAAGTCTATTTTACAACCTCGAACTAGTCAAGAAGTCCGTTTTTCAACCTCCAACTACGAAACCGGGTAACATAGGCCCTCGAACTGGCAAAACCGTCCGAATCACCCCCTCGATCACTGTAGCAAGCTGTTTTGACGGCGGTTTGCTACAGTAACATTTCCGAATTTCTGGAATTTCACACCTCTCAATTAAATAATAAAGAAAGCATAGTTAATATTGTCTAAAAATCATGATATTTTTTTGGGAGGTAGATAAAAAGACAAGGAATCTATTTTGGCTAGATGTGCTACAATATACATAAATGAATTTGAATTATAAAATTTTAAAAATAGGTAGAATTCAAAATTCCTTGAATTTTTAGGTCAGCTAAACCTATGATAAAAATGCATTAAAAATATGATAATTCATAATTTTTTATTTAGTTTAGTTAGGTACTTTTTATTGGCCCAAGTTCTATAGAATATTCATAAATTAAAATTTGAGGAGTCAAATTTGATTCAAATTTGAGCATTGCGAAGGAATTCAAAAACTTTCATAAAAACTTGGGCCAATAAAAAATACCTTATTAAACTAAATAAAAAATTATGAATTATCATATTTTTAATGCATTTTTATCATAGGTTTAGCTGACCTAAAAATTCAAGGAATTTTGAATTCTACCTATTTTTAAAATTTATAATTCAAATTTATTTATGTCTATTGTAGCACATCTAGCCAAAATAGATGCCTTGTCTTTTTATCTACCTCCCAAAAAAATATTATGATTTTTAGACAATATTAACTATGCTTTCTTTATTATTTAATTGAGAGGTGTGAAATTCCAGAAATTCGGAAATGCTACTGTAGCAAACCGCCGTCAAAACAGCTTGCTACAGTGATCGAGGGGGTGATTCGGACGGTTTTGCCAGTTCGAGGGCCTATGTTACCCGGTTTCGTAGTTGGAGGTTGAAAAACAGACTTCTTGACTAGTTCGAGGTTGTAAAATAGACTTATCCCTTATAATTTTGATATCTACAGTACCTCATCCTAAGCATAACCGTATCCTTAGCTTGTGTTCATATCTGTGTAGCGTTACCTAAATTATTCTGATAACACAATTCTTCTAGCCAATTAATAAATGTGTAAACTATTTTTAAAGTGGTAAAAAATATTAACACGAACGAATTGTAGGGTGCCAACATAATATCTTTCTGCCCACTTCTCACATGTGCACACATAGGACCACCACAAGATACGTGACTTTAATTCATTTATATTATTACTCTTTTATAGCATATGTTCTTGATTCTCTCATTGCTAAGTGGCATTCCATCCGAACGATCCTATGTTAGGCACTTTTTTTGCATGATCAAATGATGCAAAGCTTCAAGCTAATTCGATTCCCAGGAATATTACCTCGGAGAAGATAATCGAAGGAGATAACTACCAAGATGAAGCTCAAACCGCATCTTTCATGTTGATTACGTAAATGTTTGTTTAGTGTGGCCTTTACCCTTACGTGACAGTTGAAATGTGAAGGCACATTTTAGAGTTTTTTTTTCACCTGTAACAACATTCGCTTTATTAAACTGTGTATATAGATCATTTTAGGGTTTGTCAATGGGAGCTTTAAGTAATCAGATGTAACTATATAAAATCGTCTGAACATTTTAATACATAATTCTCCCCGACTTAGCCTCAATATTCAAAATTAACTGGGTGCCGTTGTCTAGAACCGCACCCCCTCATTTGAATTCACATATGACAGAAGCATATGATGGAATAATTTGTGGCAGCATGACCGATCTAATCAGTAAATTCATTTGTTCGAATAAAGTAGTATTATCCAAAGACTTAGGCACAGAGAATTTAGCATCTTTTTTGTTACTGACACTACTTTCATTAAAACTGCAAGTATCTGAGGACTCAAGAGCGCTATACATAATATCTATCACATTTCCTTAAAAAATTCCAGTAAGCGCATTCCGTTGACTTTTGAGTCGATTCACTTTTCTGATGTGCATGCTTATATTTTTGTTATACTTCATTTGTTGAAAGGAATTATAGTTATATTCAATCTTTCTCCTCCCAGACATTTTTTTCTCCTAAAACAATTTTTCCGACAGAAATAGAAAACCAACCAAAGTTAACCATGCAAACTGCACATAACAAACATACACACAAAGCAGTGCTAATTGTCCATGACATTATTTGAAAAATCCACCAAGCTTATTCTAATCAGTTTATTAAGCCAACTAACTTTTAGTGACTGTGCTTATGTTTTCCATGGATTGTGTACCGCTAATATATATACCACATTTGTGAATTACAATATAGTTGCATTTTTTCATCCCCAAAGAAGATACATATTTTTCTATGATTTTTTGCCCCTACCTTTTTCATAATATAAATCAAACAATGAACTCAGTATATGACCACCCCTTTACCCCCACATTTAGGATATCTGCCGGTTAAACTCACCAGCAGGGACTGACCATGCCCCCATACCTTCGTGTTACCACCTTTTCGGTATTTTAACTTTGACCATGAATATAAAAACAATTAGATTGACTATGTAAGATATATGGTCATTGATTAATCATGAAAAATGCTCCCATAGTATTTAATTATATATATATATTTCAAATGTCATATTTTGACAGAATGAAATTACTAGTCAAAGTGCCATTTCATAGATCGCGTCAATGTCCTAAATTCTATACATATTTTGAATTGGAGTGTAAATATTTTAATTGATATTATCCATTTATTGTGTGAGCTAACCAATGTTTGTAGGAGGGTGGGGCCATTGCAATGGACATGCACCTCAATCAACGAAAAGCTTCATGGCCCCTGCCCTTCTGCCTTTCAGCTTTTGCAGAAAGCGACCACTTGTATGGCGTCACCCTCCCCCTCCCCCATCCAAATCCAGTTGGCAGCCTCAGCCACAAATAATGCAACGTTACTCGCAACTTTAATTTGTGGACAATGCTCATTCCTTCCCATACGACTCTGGCTACAATGATTTTACATGGACAAAACGCCACGTCCGACTAGCTTTTGGTGCCACTATTATATGCTTGTCACGCTATATATATGCTCGTGTAATAAAAAATATTACAAAGTACTACGAATCGCTTCAGTAAAAAAGGACAAAAATGAGTGGACATTGTTTGATCATCCACTGAAGTGTTGAATATTATCGCCAAATCATTTTTAGGGCTATTATCGCCCAATCATTAGAAATTTTCCGTACTCGTCATTAGCAATATCGTGATAAAGAAATTTATTATGCACGCATTTTAAATATTATCGATTTTGCATGTCAATTAGTTGTTTACCATTGCAATTTCACATTCCATATGAAGTATACCGATATATTGTGAAGTGGCTTAGGCGCTAGGATTAAGGCTATGCTGAACATTATGCTTGCAAAAGCACAATCCGACACCGTTTCTTCCCACAAGTTGCTCCACTATGATGCTATTTAAGTGTCACAGTGCCTGTCAACAAGCCAGGCAGCCAGCAAGTGGCTGTCTCTTGTGAACTTCGCACCACTCCGGATGAAAAACTCTTGCATAAATTAGGCCATGCATGCAATAATCTATGCTCGACAATTTAAAAGTGGTAACCGAAAGGAGGGTATCTCTAGAGAATACGTAAAAGCCAGGAGGAGGTTTGGCATGAATATATCCAGGACGGGCTAAATTCATCCAAGATGAGCCAGCTGACTCAAGTCAAGTCATGCAAGAAATAAAAAATTAATCCAAATATTCCCTTGGGAAGACAAGATATGAAGTGAGCTAGTATATAGGAGAAGGATCTACAAAAACACACGGAGCACTTGGATATGCCCGCCCTCAAAAGCTCACTATCCGTGGCCATATTTGCAAGCTACCAAACTCTGCTCAACAAGATTCTCAAAACCAAAATAAGAAAATAATAAAATAAAATGCATAAACTAGCTCAATATGGTGGACCAAAACTAAAGTCTTCTCTGTCTCAGATGGGATAGAACAGAGAGATTATTTCTCTCTCTTAGGCAAGCAAAGCTACTGTGTGACTCACTATAAAAGGCCCTCACCAACCCAGGCCTTCTTCTCCAGAGCACCAAGCTCACTCATCTAACCAAGCCACAGCTTGACAGCGCTAGCTACCGAGCCTCTACCATTCACAAGCATTAGCAAAAAGAAGAGAGCAACACGAGCAAGATGTACCACAACCATTTCCATGGCGAGGTGGCCAGCCTCCGCTTCCTCTCCCCACCGAGCGCTTCCTTCGCGCACCACCACATGAACATGGCCTTGCCGCCTCAGGCCTACTTCCCGCCGTCCTTCGAGCCGGCCTCGGCTTTCCATGACGACGCCGCTGCTTCTCTGCTCTCCGTCGACGGCGGCGACGTGCCCAGTTTTGAGGTCGACACCGTTGTCCGGGAAGCGGCGGCTCACCTCGCCGGCCGCAATGGCGCCTCGCCCAGCTCGGGCTCGGGCTCAGACGGCGGCGCCGCGGGCAGCGGCTACCAGATGAACGCGGTGGCGGTGGCGGCCGAGGAGGAGCGCCGGCGCCGCCGGATGGTGTCGAACCGGGAGTCGGCTCGGCGGTCGCGCATGCGCAAGCAGCGGCAGCTCACCGAGCTGTGGGCGCAGGTCTCGCACCTCCGCGGCGCCAACCGCCGCCTCCTCGACGATCTCAACCGCGCGCTGAGGGGCTGCGCCGACGCCCGCCGCGAGAGCGCGCGGCTCAGGGACGAGAAAGCCGAGCTGGCCAAGAAGCTCGAGCACCTGCTGCAGTCGGCCACGGCCACGGAGAAGGGCGCCTCCTCCGCCGCCGCCGCCGCCTCTAGCGATCGCAGCTGCTCATCGGAGCCAGGCAACACCACCGCCAGCGCCGATACCTCTGAATGACCCGACTACATTATCCCACCCAATGTTTACTTGAGGATAATATAATTGGAGTATATATCAATAAGAACATGTGTGATTAAGCAAGGATAATTTAACGAGACGGAGGTATGCATGCATGCTCCTTCAATCGATTCAATATTTCTAGGAGATTTTTTTTTGCTGTTAATAAGGAGATGTTTTAGTATTTACCAATGGATAAGTTAACGTCGATCAGATAATTCAGATAATCATATCATATATTACTCTATTCTGCGAGTTGCAACCTTGCAGCCAATGGAGCTGAAAAGTGGCAAGACCATAGGATGAGACATGAGAGCGACAGCAATTTTTTTTTTTGGCGGGTAGACAGCCGTAAAATTGAAACGTGAGATTTCCCGATTTTACCGCGTTCCAGGTCGCCTTCTTGCGTTCCGTACGAGACCTTATAACTCGAAGGTTGCCATAATCCTGTGCAACTGATGATCAGTGATGACACGGCTCCAACTTATACGTACTTCAACTGATCAATTATATGCTAAATTTCCTAATTAATGGATTGTATGCTTCTCGTAGTGTCAGTCGTCTAGTAGAGCTTTCTGCTTTTCTATTTTAGCACAGCAGAAGCAGAGCCTGATCATGCTGTACCAGTATCAGACAAGCTTCGGCATATGTATCAACCAGATTTGGAATATGAATATTGTAGCATCAAGATCTCGAACAGAACGAACCACATCCCATTCAAGGCTTGTTCGGTTGCACACGGTTTCATTCCGGGTCGGAAATGATAGAAACAATAAGAGATATAACAAGATGCCCGGATTTATTCCGGGTCGAAAACTACTTGTAATAAAATAAACTCATAATAGATGCAACAAGAGACCCGGATTCATTCTCATCTCTAGACTCATGGATTGATTCCGGATCTCTTGTTGTATCTATTATGAATTTATTTTGTTACAAGTAGTTTTCGACCCGGAATAAATCCAGATCTCTTATTATATCTCTTATTATTTCTATTATTCCCGGCTCGGAATGAAACCGTGTGCAACCAAACAAGCCCTCATGGGGATGCTTACCGCACAAGATTCCAGAGAACCTCGATCAAAAGTTCAGCAACATGTGCCGCAACACAATAAATCCACGCTTTTCGGGCTTATAATCCAGTGCCAAATGAATAAAAATGGGCGCTGCGTTTATCTAAAAGGAAAAAGGAAAAGTTGATTATTCGTAACAGAACATAAATAAGCATGACTTTATTCTCATACAAATATGATATTTGAGGCTCAAAAGTGAAAAGTAGACACGAAAAATTTAGCTTGTGAGGCATATGAATTCATATACAATTTTCAGTTGCAAACATGATCAGGAACTCCAGGTATTTCACTGTCAAAATTAGATATGGGCTATGCCCAGGAACTCTTTGACAGAGCAACTTTTTTTTTTGAAACTGACAGAGCATGAACTCACATAAATTCAAGTTGACCAGAATGGAGGAAATATATAACATAACTGCAAAACTGTGTGGCTGAAGATAGGAACGGGTCCTGTGCACGAGCACTGAGAAAGAAAAAACGCAGAACAAAACAGATCTAGACCCTGAGGACACATTGCGAGTGCAAGTGCAGCATCCGGTCAGCCATGTCCAACAAGGGTACGTGTGAACACCGGGGTGAAAGGCAGCCACCAGCGCTCGAGCAACAGTGAACAAAAGGCCTGGGGCACTGGCTCACACCAGGCGCCGGGTGGAAGAAGCACCAATGCACCATGCGATGTCTCGCATTGGTGGCCATGGAGCTTTCCTTATAGCAGGAAGAAATAACTGGAAAGTACAAGAGGGGGGAGCACTTCAACAAACTGTCCCTCCCAGGAGCCAGCTTTCCTGCGCAGGTGCAGTTGCATGAAGATAAGAATGACTGCGGCTGGAGTGTGTTCATCATCTGCTAGTCTGCTACTCATCATGACTTCATGAGTCAGTTCATGGGAGCACTTGGAGATTGAAAGCTGTAGCTTGCCATTGATGTTGCAGATGCATTGCAATATAATTGGCATCAGAGGTGGTAGGATGTCGGTACTGCAAACAGAATATTAGGGGACAGGATGCTAGTGCCCTACAAATTACATCATTTCAGCAGAAAAGGAATCGGAAAATATGCAAAGATCATGGATATGACACCTATAGCAGGTAAAAAGTTGAAACATCCCCATGGAAGAATAATGTCGATATCTGTGTACTTCTATATGGTAATGGGTTTCAGTATACCTGCAAACATGTCTACGAAACGAAATTCAGGTTTGGTTCAAATCAATATAAGGTTAATTCGGGCCTGTTGACAATACACAAGCTCCAAGTCGCTCATTTTAAGGATAACAGGTAGAAGTTAGTGATGTAAGCTACTGAGCCCTTATCCATCAGATGGTCATGATGGATACTTGGTGCACGCCAGGTGAAGATATTTCTTCAGCTAAAAGTGAGGTGCTTAATTATTCGACATGGCTGCACCAGCCAGAGATGAAGAAACGTCCTTCTCAGTATAGCTCTTTTCCTGGCCAAATTTTGCTGGATCTGCAAATAATCTTGTAAACGGCCACCTGAAAACAAAAGGAAAATGGTTGTTGCAATGGGACTTCAGATCAGTACCAACAAGTAAACTGAGATAACAGCACCTGCTTAGCCGAATGGTCTCAGACTGTATCACGATTTCTTCAAACATGTATCCTGTTCACAGCATGGTGAAAAAACAACAACAAAATCTTTTAAAACAACAACAACAACAAAGAGAATAAGAATTACACATACAACTCCATTGCCACTTTGCCAGCACAGACCTTTGCAGTCAATTAATCAGTCAGAAAAATAAAAACTGACCTTGCCTATCACAATTGTCTTATTATTTTTACAAAGTGAAGTAATCAGTCATGAAAGAACAACTTTTATATAATGGCAAGGCTTTGGATTACCGATAAGTTAATCACACATGACACGGAGACTCATGCTATAATGGATCAGCTTATGCAGTTTTAGGGATGTTAAGCTTGGCCTCTAAGAAAATACTAGATTTCAATCTGCATGTCATTATTATGTCAATTTGAATTTTTAGGACAGAATCTTGGTTCAGATTAAGAGAATGGCCTTTTGACATTTCATAGTTGGTACGTGCACTATCAACACCATTAAATGTGCCCCAAGACTGATGCAAACTTTCAAAATTCAAACCAAACAATACATATTCAATACATTGTAAAATTGAAACACCCTTTCCCAGCTGCGTATTTCTCCCTTAGCTCCTCTGGTTTTTCTATATGATACAGTTTTCCATTGGAAACATACGACTTGTAGATTTTAGAAGATATTTCACTCATACTTAGTGACATTTAGTGATAACAAATTAAATTCTCAACTGTGACTTTCATTTTAATTCATAGAGTTTACTTCTTAATTCAATTAACACGTTCTGAAAGATGACGAAGTAAATACCAACAGCAAACCGTGGCTAACACAACAGGAAGAGTTTATACTGTCTGAAAAAATAAGCAAAATAAATGTTCATCTTAATTTACCAGATCATTCAGTTCTTATCAATTACCTTTTTCGGAAGTCTTGTTAGAAAAATATTTGGCCTTCAAACGAGCTGCAAGCATACCCTGATATCTGTTGATTTTCTCTCCATGCTCCTGGATCTTTACCTCTCTATGAAGAGTAATAAAAAGAACATTTAGGGTAAACTTTCATGTTGGGTTGTACAGAGATTCAACAAATTGCTGAAAAGAGGCATTAATCATTTACAATCACTATTATTTTTTATGGATGCAAAGATCTATTGTTGATTTGTTAGCTAGGAAGAAAAATGGCTACAATGTAATTACCAAAATAAGACCTAAGTTGAAAAATATGAATCAAGTTGCCTTCCTTGGGCTAAAAGCTTGTTTCATAGTTCCAGATGGACCAACAAGACTTTTGACATAAACAACACGATGGCATTAAATAGGGCTTAAGGTGTCCTTACATTTATGCTGTGAAATACCATGATCCATCGTATACAATAATTCTCAATTCCTACTATGACGACTTGTGTAGGCATACGAACTTGTGATATGCATTTACTGTAATGTGAGATCAGAAGTTAACTGTCAAACCAGAAAGATCAGAGCAATCCTATCACATCACTCTTGAAGAACAGACACTGTATTGTCAATGGTTCAAAACTGCTTGCAATAACTATTCAAGCTTCCCATGGCCAGTTTATAAACGGTAGGAGAAACAATTGCTATGCCAGCAGGACTTTTTGTTTGGAAATAATATGGGTGTATCATTTTTGTTACTCATAGTACAGCTGCATCTCACAGAAAGATCTGGGACACATTGGTCCTCAACCACTGCAATCTAGTTTCTCACATCAAGGGAAAGCAAATAAGAAACCGCGAGACCTAAATCATCTCAAAGCATTTATGTATGTTAGGAACTATTCTGGTCAGTTCGCACATCACTTAAGAATCCACAATTGGGCATGCGTGTGCAGACGAAGAGGCTCGTGTAGGTAGCTGTAGCATGGTGGCCGTGGATATTGTTTATCACCAAAAAGTTCCGGGAAACCATTCTAGCAAGACAGCATATGGCAATGCGATTAATTCGCGAACCCGAAACCAGTCGGGCAGTACCCGATATAGCTGCTGAACTTGTGACGACAATTGCACAAACATAGCACGAGAGACGGAGAGAGGAGGGCAAGTGAGAGGGCCTTACGAGAAGTAGTCCTCAGACGGAGGCCGAGCCCTGGCCTCCTGCGCCGAGTCGGCGGCGGCGACGGACCCTTCCTCCTGCGTGGGTGCAGATCGGGAACCCTAGGCGGTGGAGGTCAGGTGAGCTCAGCGCGAGCTGAATGGAGATTAGGGCTCAAGAGCGAGAGAGAGAGCCGCCGGGGGGGGGGGGGGGGGGGGGGGCGGGGGGGGGGGGCGGGGGGGGGGGGGTAACCTCGACGGGGCGACTCTCCAGCGCCGCGGTGGAGACCGTATCCGCCGTCGGTTGCGTCGGCGGAGCTCCGGTAGTAGGAGGCCACGGCCACGGGTCCCACGGGGGGGACGGCATTGGAATGGTGGTGCTGACCGATGACCGATGAAAGCGGGCGGGGCGACGCTCCAGCGCCGCGGTGGAGACCGTATCCTCCGTCGGTCGCGGTGGCGGAGCACCGGCAGTAGGAGGCCACGGGTCCCACGGGGAGGACGGCCGATGAAAGCGGGCGGGGCGACGCTCCAGCGCCGCGGTGGAGACCGTATCCTCCGTCGGTCGCGGCGGCGGAGCTCCGGCAGTAGGAGGCCACGGGGAGGACGGCCGATGAAAGCGGGCGGGGCGACGCTCCAGCGCTGCGGTGGAGACCGTATCCTCCGCCGGTCGCGGTGGCCGAGCTCCCGAAGTAGGAGGCCACGGGTCCCACGGGGAGGACGGCATTGGAAGATTGGAAGGGGGGATTTAACTTTTTACCATTATTATAATAAAAGAACCTTCTCAACTTGATTGAATTCTAGAAGGCTATTCGGGCCACCTAGTCCGGCCCTGATATGGCCCTAGCCCGTTTTTATCGGGCCGTGCTTAGCTCGGCCCTATATCCTAGCATGCCGTGCCGTGCTAGCCCACAAGCTCTCCCGACGGCACAGGCACGGGTCCACGGGTCTGTTTTTGTGCGGGCCAGTGCGGCACTAAAGCACAGGCCGAGCCGCTCGAAGCCTATCGGCGCCGTCCGCCGCGCGCTCCCGCCTGCTGCGCCCGCCGGGGCGAGCAGGGGCCGGCGGTGAGGAGCAGGACGAACTGCGGTTGGTGGGGAGGGACGGGCCGAGTGGCGGCCGGTGGTGAGGGGCGCGGCAAGTGACGGCATCGGGGACGGACGAGACGAGCAGGAGGACGGCAAAAGGGTGAGGCGAACCCTGGCGCCGGGGAGGGGTGGGGCGGGCCCCAACCGGTGGCGAGGAGCGGGGGTAGCGGCGGATGCGAGAGAGGAGTCGGAGGCCGGAGGGATGCGACGGCGGCAATTCACCGAGTGAGGGAGGCGGGGGGAGGGGGGCTTGATCGATTGTGAATGAGGGAGGTCGTGGAGGGTCAGGCTGATGGGGTGCTGATGTGGCCATGTGGTGGAGGCTAAGGTTTGGAGTCTTTTATACTCTAGTGAAAAAAAGATGGGCCAAATGGAGGGGTAAATGGGCCATTATTGGGCCTATTCCTTTTTACCGGGCCGGCCCATGCCGGGCCGCCCGACGGGCTGGAGTGGCGGCCCACGCCCGGCACGCCACACCGGGCTGTGCCAGCACGGGCACGGAGGCCACCGTTTTGGGCCGGGCTTGGGCCGGGCAAAAAAAAAAGGATTTCCGGGCGATCTACCAGGCTGCGAGCTGCATAGACAGTATAACTTAAACAGACAATTTTCGTATTTTTGGCAGCTGTCTGTTATGATTGATTGGAATGGGGGATTTAACTTAATTATGATGGCAGTGTATCCTATGGAAACCAGCCACTTTATGTAAATTTTGGAAACTCAAATCAAGACTACGGGACGAGCATCCAATAGCTAGAGTTAGAGGTGGGTTGTTTTTGCACTTAAATCACCCCACTCATTCCATCATAATCCCTAATTTTGCAAATAGGGAAAATTTGTCCACGGACACTACTCGAGGGTGGCTAAGGGTGGCTTTAGCCACCGAACATTAAAAAAAGTCTTTTGCCAAAAGCTGTGGTCCAGACCATGACCAACATGCATGCCGTGCTGGTGAGGCTGGGCCTGGGCGAGGCCGCGAAGGTGTCCACGCCGCTCACGTTCACCGCGCTACAGGAGTCGTGGCCGTCGGTGGGCAGGTTCCGGCGTTTTTTTTGTATTTTTTTAAAAAAATTTACAGAAATATATTTTTGGTTTTAGGTTTTACAGTTCTATACCCCTACCGCCCGGCAGGGAGGCGGTAGGGACCTATATGTAAATAAAAATAAATTTATTTTGCGCAGAGGTCCTTGGAGGGAGCCTGTCGCCCCCTCTGCCGGGCGGCAGGCCCCCTGCCGCCCCACCAGTTGGCGGCAGGGGGCCTGCCGCCCGGCAGGGGGGCGGCAGGCTCCCTCCTCAAATATAAAACTCCGCCTGTCGTGGTGCTGCAAACCACAGCCGGGTGGCGGAAGGCACCCGCCCTAGCCCAGAGGGTGTATACTCGGGGGTTAGCTAGTCCTAGTTCGATCTCTCCCAAGAACACGATGAACACCGCCAGATTAGAATAGTTCGGGCCGCCGGAGCGTAATACCCTACATCCACTGTGTGTTGTATTGCCTTCCCTCCAGAGAGAGAGAGAGAGTTCGCGAGAGCTGGTGTGTCTGGAGAGCTTGTAGTGCACAGCGAGCGCCTCCCTTTTATACCTCAAGGGAGGCGCGTACATGGCTGTTGGGTCCTCGACATGTGGGCCCAATGATGTAGTATAAGATAATGTACTGTTCATACATTATGGCGTCGCAGCAAAGGAGATCTCTCTCCTGGATTCCCTTGCCTGCTCCTGGAGTCCCTCGCTCATCATGTCCAGGCGCTGTCTTGTCGGGACGATGCCAGACGTAGCTAGTGGCAGTCAGCCTGCCATGTAGCTCAACGGGCTGTGTAGCTTGCGGTGTAGGCGGCATGATGAAAAAGTGTCGTGCCGTCGTATCTATTTAATGCTGCAGACGGGCTCTACGTGGGGTGCGGCACAGGCGGCTGCACTGTGCGCCTTGGTAATACGCGGTGCACAGTGAGGCCTGACAGAGGCTGTCCCGCGTGCCGCGCCGACAGAGCACGCCTCAACCATCCGCATTAAATGCGGTGGGTGGGCGAGTCTCCCAGCGGAAGACTCGCACACGAGCCCGCGTCTCCGGGACACGTGGCGGTTCCGGACCCCCACGCGGTAAAAGGGGGGTCCGGACGGACGCAGGAGGTCCCGGACCCCTATGGGGGGGTCCGAGGTCTCAGTTGTCAGCTCGGAGCTTCCCTTCATTAGAGACACGTAGCGTCTCCGGACCCATCCCCAGGCGGGGAACGGGTCCGGGGCCGTTGGCCTGGTGAGGGAAGAGCCTGACTCGTGGGGCCTGGCTACTCCGCCCTTTCCGCGCAGTTACGGATAACTACGCGGGTCCTACCCTGCCGCAGTAAGAGTGGGTATCCCTGCTACAGGGTACCGACAGTGGCCCCCGGGCCCACCTTGGGGGAGGTACGAGCCCACAGGTGGGGCCACTACTGCGATTTGGCTCTGCATAGCTTGAAGCTTCTTACTGCAGGGTTCTTGACCGGCTTTGACCATCCATCGGGTTGTTTGCTGCCTCATCCCATCGCAACGGCTTACTAACTCATGGGCCCCACGCACAGTGGTTCACCTAGTCACGCGGGCGACGCTCGGCATTGTTGCGGCCGGAGTAAACGGATCATTTACCACTGGCGCAGTCCCCGAAAAGCTCGGCCACGCTAGCGCTTAATACGCGTACGTCAGCTCAGCTTCCGCCTCGCTTCGCGCGTGGGCGACGGTTCAGATCCCGCCTTTCCACACCTTTGTTGGTTACCTGTTCACCCCGACAGGTGGGCCTGGGCCCCCATGTCATGGACTGGGCGGTTTAACACCAGGTGCGGGCGTCGCTTGGGTTCCAGCGACATTTCCGGGGCGCGCCGGTTGAGTCAGGCTTTATAACGGGACGAACCGCATACCGCGGTTACTTTCCCGCATTCGCCTTCTTCCTTCCAACCTTTGCGTCTCTTTGCCTTCGAGCTTTTCTTGCCCCTTGTTCCCCCACGCAGATTGCTCATCTCCTCCACAGAGAGATGGCATCCCTTGCTCATCCCCGCCGTTTCCAGTCCGAGGAGGAGCTGAACACGGTGCGCCGGCTGCTTGGGTGGAGTACTCAGGAGACTGACTGGGGGGTCCAAGCAGGCTCGGTTCCCCTTGGAAACCTCCGCGCCGGGGAGTTTGTGCTATTTACCTCGCACATCTCCACCGGCGTGGGCTGCCAATCTCTTCGTTCCTGCTACTGTTGCTGGAGGACTTCGGCCTCCAACTTCAGCACCTGACGCCCCACTCCCTCCTCCTGGTGTCCATCTTCGTGCATTTGTGCGAGATGTTCGTGGGAGTGCGGCCCTGGGTCATCCTCTTCCGCTACTTCTTCGTCTTGGTGAGGTCCGGAAGGAGTAAGGACGAAGTGGGGGGTACTACTTCCAGATAAGGAGTGACCTACTGACGCCTTACATCCATGGCCTTACTGGTGGGAAGTGGGAGGAGTGGCGCAGGGATTGGGTGATCGCCACCACCAAAGCCAACGAGCGCCTTGCCCTGCCGACCGAGGGACCTGCCACCGACCGTGGATCCTGGAGGGCCAAGCCGTCCCTGCAGCCGGAATTTGACTCCGTGCTGGGCAAGATCAGGTCGCTGGAGGAGAGCGGCCTCACCTCGCGGCATGTGCTCGGAGACTTCCTGAAGCGCCGGATTGCCCCCCTGAAGCAGCGCCCGCGCCCCACTTGGAGCTTCACCGGCCTCAACGACTGCAGCAGGACCCACCGCGGAGAGGGGAGCGACCTGACCCAGGAAGCCTTGGAGGTCCTGGTGCGGGCCGTGATGGGAGACGCCTTCATCCCGGAGAACCTGATCCTCCCCCAGGGAATTGCCCCCCCTCTGCGAGGACTCCGCGAGGGTGGCGGTGCTGGCTACCCTGCCAACTCTTGACGACGGGGGGCTGGCCCCACGCCAGACCGGGGGCGATCAGAACCGTGGGCTCCAGATCCCTGGCGCGTCAGGGGATCAAGCTACACTGAGCACCGCGGGGTCCGGCGCCACCACGAAGGGGAAGCAGGCCGTGGCCAGTAGCGTGGCCACAGCCGGAACCAGCCGGGTACAGAGCAGCTCCGGTGCGTCGTCGGGAGATGCAGGCCGGCGCAGGCTACTCAGGGGCGACGGGACCCTGGTCTCGGAGTCCGCCGCGAAGCGTTAGAGGACCTCTGAGGGCGCGGGCCAGGGTAGCTCCCGGGCCACCGGCCCTCGCGGGTCCTCCGGGGCGACTGCGCCGCCACCATCGCCGCCGAGAGATACCTCCCGCCTGCAGCAACAGCAGCAGCAGCAGCAGCAGGAGCAGCTGCAGCGGGCGCGAGAGCGGCAACAGCAGCAACAGGTGCAACCCCGAGTTGCGCTCGCACCGCAGCCACCGGATCAGCAGCAGCAGCAGGAGCAAGCCCGGGTTGCGCCTGCATCGCAGTTGCGGGAGCAGCAGCAGCAGCAGGAGCAAGCCCGGGTAGCGCCTGCATCGCAGCTGCGGGAGCAGCAGCAGCAGCAGGAGCGGAGGTCGGGCCTCCGTGGACGCTGGGTACCCGACACTTCTGGGTTAGTGTTATTCTGCTCTCTTCCCTTGTGCCAGGTGCCCTGCTTTTTGCTGAAGGCTTCTCCACTTTGTTGCCAGGATTCGTCGCCCCAGCAGTTCTTCCACCATCGCCGGCTCGTCGGGTGGTGGCCAGGCGACCGCGGCCTCGGCGGCGACAGCAGCGGCGACGGCGGGTGCGGGATCCTCAGGTACAGCGATCTCTGCCGGCCCGGTGGTGCGCGATGTGGTGCTGACAGGCGCGTTATTGCCAGACTCAGCAGCACACAACGCTGCGGCGGCGGGGGCACCTGTGGCGGGCGCAGCCGACGCAGCAGCAGCGGAGGCGCCAGTGCTGGGCGCAGCCGCACCCGACGCAGCGACGGCGGGGGCGCCGGTGCCGGACACAGACGCACCCGACGTGGCGGCGGCGGAAGCGTCGGTGCTAGGTGCTGCCGCACCCGACGCAGCGATGGCAGAGGCACAGGCGCTGGGGACATCCGCACCCAACGCTGCGGCGACTGAGATGCCGGCTCTGGGCGCTGCCGGCCCCGATGCTGCGGCGGCAGAGGCACCAGTGCTGGGCGCAGCTGCTCCGGACGCGGCGGCGGCGGAGGCGGAGGCGCCGGTGCTGGGCGCAGCCGCACCCGACGCGGCGGCGGCGGAAGCGCCGGTGCTGGGCACAGCCGCACCCGACGCGGCGGCAGCGGAGGCGCCGGAGACAAGTGCTGCAGCGGAGGCCCCCACCTCCAGCTCCGGTCCTGTTGCAGAGGAGGAGTTGGAGGTGGTCTTTGGCAGGTGGCTCCTGCAGCTCCAACTCTCGGAGGAGGAGGTGACTCCCCTCCCCCAAGTGCTGTTTCAGGTCCGGCGGTCAATCGAGGAGGCGACCTCCTCCGCCGAGGCGGCCTTCCGGCGGGAGTGGTCTGCTCTAGAGAGCGAGCGCCAGCGCCTCTCCGACTGGCACACCCGCCTGGAAGCGCACACGAAGGCTGAAGCCTCCCGCGCTGCGGAAGCTCGGTCGAAGCTCAAGGCGGACCAAGAGGCCTACCGAGCCAACCTTAAGAAGGTGTTTGACCAGGAGTTCGCAGTGTCGAACCGGGAGAAAGCCCTGGCGCAGCGGGAGAAGCATTTCGCCCTGGAGGTTGTTGGCTTCGCGGCTCAGCGGTCTGACCTCGAGACTTGCCTCGCGGCCCAGCAGACCGAGCTGGAGACTCGCAGCCAGAGTCTTGAGGTCCGGAGGCAAGAGCTCGACATCTTCTCTGTGACTCTGCAGGGATTGCGCGAGCAACTGCAGGAGGGAGCAGGCAAGCTGACTGTTGCCGAGACGGAGCTGGAGGAGGATCGGAAGTCCCTCTATAAGCGGGAGGCCCACGCCACCGGCATAGAGAAGGAACTTGGGCGCCAGCGGGACTCCCTCAAGAAGCTGAAAGAGTGGTCGGAGAAGAGGAGGGCTGAGCTCAATGAGAGGTCCCACGAGCTCGAAGAGAGGTCCCGCGAGGTGGAGGCGGCCAAGGCGGCTCTGGACACCCGGGTGCAAGAGGCGGTCCAGGAGGCGGTCCGGAAGCACCAGGAGGACCAGCGCGCGGGAGCCCAGCGGATCGCTGACTGGGCGGCCGAAGCGAGCCTCGCACTGGTGCCATTTGGAATGAGCCCAATCCAGGTCGCGGAGCCGCCAGCTTCGATAGCTGACACCCTCCCAGTGCTGAGTTCTGCTTCGGATAGGCTCCATCGTCTGGAGCCGGTCCTTGCTGGTCAGTTTGAAGCCGAGGGTCGCGAGCTGATCCGGATGGTGGCGGAGCACATCCTGACCTGCGTCCGGAGTCATGACCCGGCCATCTCGCTGACGCCCGTGGTCGATGGTCCTGTAGCGGAGACGGAGGCCGCCGCTCGGGACAGCGTGCGGGAGGTCGTCGACTTCGTTGCCGCCTTCTTCAAGCGGGAGCCTGCAGACCCTTGAGCTGGGGATTGTATTTTTGTGTCTTTTGCATTATGTAACAAACACTGTGTTAGTTGAAATTTTTGAAATAGAAGAAACTTCAACTTAGATGTTTGTCAGTTGTTGATTTGCGGTATGCAGCACCCCGGCGCCCTAGCCCCCTGGCGGATAGGTTCAGTTGTTTGGACCTATCTGCCACCTGAGCCGTAGAAGATACTCCGGACCTCCTTGGGCTTAGGTGCCACATAGTTTGTAAGGCGAGCAAGCGTCTTGTTCCTGTTTGTCACATGCAGATGTCGTGGCATAAAGCGAATGCCCCGGCCCCCTGGGAGATAGTCTCAGTTGTTTTTGAGTCTGTCTACCACCGAGACTGGATCTTGATCTGCATGAAATTTTAAAGCGGATGCCGGGACCCCCTGGTAGGTAGGCTCAATGGTTGAGACTGGCTACCACCATTCAAGGTTTGGCCTGTATACCACTTCAAAGTTACAGCTTAGTAGCAGGCCCGCGGGAGTCATCCTGGACCGGTCCCAGGCTGGTACCAGGTCCGGGGCTCTAGATGCACAGGTCCAGGTAGCTCAGTGCTTGTTACCGAGTGGTGGAGTGCGTAGGCTTAGGGTACGGAACCAGGCTAAGGCGCTACACAGGGCTCCGGACCACTGCAGGAAACAAGCACGATCTTTCCGGACCTGGCTTCACCGTCCTGGACCCTTCGCAGCAGTGGGTGAGGTCACTTTGTTGTACTCGATCCTTTGAGATATAGGGCTGGACATGCCGTGTAGGACTTAGGAAGCCAACTCTTGAGCTGGAACGAGGTCCGGGCCCCTAATTACCCGGCTCCAGGTACTAGAGCACTCGTTACAGGGTGGTGGAGTGTGTAGGCTTTGGGTACGGAACCAGCTAAGCGGCTACACAGGGCTCCGGACCGCCCCAGGAAACAAGCACCCGCTCTCCAGAGTAGGTCCCTAGGGGTCCGGACCCCTCTCCAGCAGCAAGAGGGTCCGGATCTGTACGGCAGTCCAGCAGCTCAATGCAGATCTTAGTTGTAGCAAAAAGAGTAGAGGTCCCCGCGGGGGTTAGAATGGTAAAAACTTGAGAATCGGAATGCGAATTTAAATTTTGACACAAAGACAGAACTGGGAGAAATTATTTCCTTTGCAATCTTGATGTACATGGCTTGCGCGATGGATGCCAGAGGCCGGGTTTACAAGGTCGGACCTCCACCGCTCTGAGCCGCGCGTTAGCCGGCGGTGCGATGGATGCCAGAGGTCGGGTTTACGAGGGTGGCCCCCAACCGCTCTGGGCCGCACGCTAACTCTATCTTATTACAAAGGAAAAGTTTATTTCCCTGCTCTGCCTAGGTGTAAAACTTACGCAGATGTTCTATGTTCCATGGGTTGGGCAGCGGCACTCCATCTTCTGTGGCGAGGCGAACGCATCCGGGCCGGCATACCTCTGTGACCTTGAAGGGCCCCTCCCAGCTGGGGGAAAGTTTGTGGAGCCCTGCTCGGTTCAGGATCCGTCTGAGGACGAGGTCGCCAGCCCGGAGCTCCCTACTGTGCACGAACCGTTGGTGGTAGCGCCGGAGCACCTGGTTGTAGCGTGCGTTTCGGATTGCTGCCCGCCATCTTCGTTCGTCAACGAAGTCCACGTCGTCTCGGCGCAACTGCTCCTGCATGGATTCGTCAAAAGCCTGGACCCGTGGTGAGCCCAGGTGAATTTCTGGGGGAAGGCATACTTCAGCCCCGTAGACCAGGAAGAATGGAGTCTCCCCGGTGGCTCGGTTGGGTGTCGTCCGGTTGCCCCATAGTACGCACGGAAGCTCGTCAACCCATTTGGTACCATGCTTCTTCAAGCAGTTGTAGGTGCGGATCTTGAGTCCCCTGAGGATTTCTGCATTCGCTCTCTCAACCTGCCCATTGCTGCGGGGATGTGCCACGGACGCAAAGCATAGCTGGATGCCGAGGTCCTCGCAGTACTCTTGGAAGAGTTTGCTTTTGAATTGGGTCCCGTTGTCCGCGATGATGCGGTTTGGGATGCCGAATCTGCACACAATGGACTTGAGGAATGCGACTGCTGATTTCTTTGTGATATTCACCACATGGGTAACCTCCGGCCACTTTGTGAACTTGTCGATGGCGACGTAGAGGAGCCGGTACCCGCCGACGGCCCGGGGGAATGGCCCCAGGATGTCCACACCCCACACAGCAAACGGCCATGAGGGCGGAATCATCTGCAGAGCTTGAGCCGGTGTGTGTATTTGCTTCGCATGGAATTGGCATGCTTTGCAGGACTTTACCAGCTCAGCCGCATCCTGTAGTGCTGTTGGCCAGTAGAAGCCATGCCGAAAGACCTTGCCAACAAGCGTGCGAGATGAGGAATGACTTCCACACTCGCCTCCATGGATCTCCGCGAGCAACTCGCGGCCCTCTCCCTGGGAAGTGCACCGCATGAGGACACCATTGGCGCCACGGCGGTAGAGATCCCCTTCTACCACTGTGTAGCGTCTATCCAATCGGACTATGCGCTCAGCGGACACATCGTCATCAGGGAGGATGTTATCTTTCAGGTAGCCCCGGATCTCGGAGATCCATGCATCGGGAGCTTCCTGAGCAGGTGGGAGTGGCTCTGCGAGGTCACCAGGATCCTCAATAGAGCACACAGCCCAGGCTGGGCACCATAGGTGGGATGCCGCCGGGATTGCTAGCTTCGAGGTGCTAGCTTGATCCCCCTCACCCAGTTCGGCAGGCCGGGCGGTAGGTCTCAGCAGCCGCCTTTCGAAGACACCCCCGGGCACGGATGCCCAGGTAGATGCTCTTGCGGAGAGATCATCTGCTGCTGAGTTGAGTTCGCGGGGAATATGTTGCAGTTCCAGGGCGTCGAAGTCCTTCTCGAGCTTCCTCACGTGCATGTGGTACGCCGCGAGTTGGGGATTATTGCAGCTGCAATCCCCTCGGACCTGCTTGATGATTAGCTGGGAATCCCCATTCACCAGAAGCTGCCGGACCCCCAATGAGAGGGCTTGTGTCAGGCCAAAGATCAGAGCTTCGTACTCTGCCATGTTGTTGGTGGCCTTGAACTCAAGGTGCACCATGTACTTCAGCTGATCTCCGGTTGGGTCGATGAGGACCACACCAGCTCCGGCCCACTTCTCGCGGGCGAACCCGTCGAAGAAGAGTGTCCAATGGGGCTCGGTGAAGACTGGTGTCCTAATTTCCGGCTCCGGGGGTCCGGCATTGTCGTCCGGACCCCCAGAATTGCTTGGGGAAGGGGTCCACTCCGCTATGAAATCAGCCAGGATCTGGCTCTTGACTGCATGGCGAGGCTGGAAGTCCAGTTGGAACTCAGCCAGCTCTGCCGCCCACTTGGCGATATTGCCTGTGGCGTTGGAGTTGTGTAGGATCGCTCTTAGCGGGTAAGAGGCCACTACGACAACTCGGTGTGCCTGAAAGTAGTGGCACAGCTTCCTGGACGCAATAAGTATCGCATAGATAAGCTTATGCGTCTCAAGATACCTGGCCCTCGCCTCGTGGAGGACTTCACTGACGTAGTAAACTGGCTTTTGGACGGTCCGGACCCTAGTTACCGGGTCCGGCTCTCCCTTATCCACCACATCAGGCCCTTGGGCCCCCAGCGGTTCTTGGTTCCCACCGGGACGAGGCTCCTCCGGACCCGCTTCTGCGGGGTCTGGACCTTCAAGCTGGGGTGAGGCTGACGGGCCCCCGTGTCCGGGGTCTGGCTCACCATCCTTGGCCGGGGAGACCCTGGTGTTCCCCTGGCGAGCTTGCTCTGTCCTTTCGGCGACCAGCACCATGCTGACTGCCTCCGCAGACGCAGCAAGATACAAAAACAACGGCTCACCGGGCTCTGGAGCCACCAATACTGGCAGCGAGGTGAGGTGCTGCTTCAGTTCCTGGAAGGCCTGTTCAGCCTCTTTGGTCCAAGAAAATGGACCGGTCCTCCTCAATAGTTTGAATTAGGGAAGGGCCCTCTCAGCCAGCCTCGATATGAAGCGGCTAAGAGCAGCGAGAGATCCAGTAAGCTTCTGGACGTCCTTGATGCGGCCAGGAGGCCTCATTGCTTCGATTGCCTTGATTTTGGCTGGGTTTGCCTCGATGCCTCGATGTGAGACCAGGAAACCCAGCAGCTTCCCTGCTGAGACGCCGAAGATGCACTTCTCGGGGTTCAGCTTCGTGCGCGTGGCGCGGAGCCGGTCGAAGACGAGGGACAGGTCCTCCACTAGTGTTGACCCTACCTTAGTCTTGACCACAATGTCATCGACATAAACCTCAACAATGTCTCTAATTAGATTACAGAAGGTTTTGTTCATAACTCGTACAAATGTGGGTAAGGCATTTCTTAGACCATATGGCATGACAATGTAGCAATAAAGCCCATCTACTGTTACAAAGGCAGTATGCTTCCTATACCCTCTAGACATCTGAATCTGGTGGAAACCAGAGTATGCATCTAGGAAAGACAAAAGGTCACACCCGGAGGTGGAGTCCACGATCTGATCGATCCGTGGAAGAGGATAGGGGTCTCTAGGACATGCCTTGTTGAGGCTGGTGTAGTCGATGCACATCCGAAGCTTCCCGTTGGCCTTTGGGACGACGACCGGATTGGCCAACCACTCGGGGTGGTGGACCTCCTCGATGAAGCCAGCATGAAGGAGCTTGCGGATTTCTTCGCGGATGAAGTTCTGCCGCTTCACAGACTGCTTCCGAAGCTTTTGGCGCACCGGCGTGGCGTCGGGGTAGATCCTCAGATTGTGCTCGATCACTTCCCTGGGGATCCCGGGCATCTGTGATGGTTCCCATGCAAACACGTCGACATTTTCCCGGAGGAATGCGATGATTGCGTCTTCCTATTTCTCCTCCAGGTTCCCCGCAATGCGGGTGGTCCTGGTGGAGTCCGCTCCAATCTGCACCGTCTTCACAGGAACATGGTCCGGATCGGACGGTTGGACCTTGGGAGCCTTTGGAGGCGCCCTGGGTTGCGAGGTGGATGGATCCTCCTCAGAACGTGCTGCCTCTGCCGCCAGAGCATGCTGTCTTTCAACTACCGCGACAGCAGCGGTGCGATCGCCCTGCACGGTGAGGACTCCGGCAGGGGAAGGCATCTTCAAGACCAAATACCCGTAATGAGCAATGGCCATGAAGCGGTAGAGTGCCGGTCGGCCAATGATGGTGTTGAACGGGAGGTTTACTTCCGCAACATCGAACAGAACGCTCTCTGTGCGGAAGTTCTCCTCGGTCCCGAACGTGACCGGTAGTGTGATGCTCCCCAGAGGGAACACCGGATATGGGCCCACTCCGGAGAATGGGCGAGAGGGAGTCAGCTTGGACTCCGGGATCTGCAGCTGCTTGAATGCTGCATAGCTGATGACGTTGAGGCCAGCCCCACCGTCAATCAGCACGTGGTAGAGCCTCACGTTGGATATGACAGGAGCGGTGACTAGGGGTAGTACACCAGCTCCGGCCATATTCTCCGGGCAGTCGGATGGCCCGAAAGAGATGGTGGTGTTCATCCACCTCTGGTGAGGCGCTGCCTTCGGGACCCCCGGCTTCACCGAAAGGACCTCTCGGCGAAGGGTCTTCACGTCCCGCCGGGAGACAAGCTCCCAGCTCCCGCCGTACATTACGTACAGCTTCTTGCGGCGGTCGCCGTTGTCGGAATCGGAGTCGTCATCGTGGTAGACGCCCTTCAGCTCCCGAGCGGGGGACTGGTACCCCAGCTCCTTCTCCCCAGCAGCGGCTCCGCTGTCGGAGGCCTTGTCCTTGCCAGGCCGCTGGCGAGGAGGGGGTGAACCGTCCTTGGAGGACTGCTCACGCCGCCCACAGACCCGCTTTGCGAGCTTCTGGATCTCACGGCAGTCAGCGGCGCTGTGGCGAGCGGTGGGATGCACTGGGCATGAACCTCCAATTCCACCTTGCGGGCGAGGGCGTTTGCCATGTGCATTCTGGCCCCCAGCCGCTGCTGCCGCTGCTGGCGCCGCTGCTGCCGCAGCTGGCGCCGCTGCTGGCGCTGTTGCTGCAACGACTGGTCCGCTAGAATGCAGTTCCCCACGGCTCCGGTTCTTATTCTTCTTCTTCTTGCCACCGCCCTGAGCGGTAGCTCCGGAGCCACCAGCCTTGGTGTCTCCGTCTTGGGGGGCTGAGTGCCATGCACGGCCCTCAGCGGCCCTGGCACACTTGTCTGCCAGGGAGAAAAGCGTAGTGACGCTTTCCACCTCGTGCGTCGCCAGCTTCTCGAGCATCTTCTCGTCACGTACCCCCTGACGGAAAGCAGTGATAATAGATGCATCTGAGATATGAGGAATGGTACCCCGTACCTTGGTGAAGCGCGAGAAGAAGGCCCGGAGCGTTTCTCCAGGTTTTTGCCTCACGGCGTGAAGGTGTGCCTCCACACCATGCTGCTGGTATGCGCTGGCGAAGTTCGCTGTGAACCTCGCACAGTGCTCTTCCCAGGACTGGATCGTCCCAGGTGTAAGGTTCATGAGCCAAGTCTGGGCTGGCCCAGACAAGGCTACATGAAAGTAGCTCGCCATGACGGCGCCGTTACCACCAGCAGCTGTGATGGCGGTAACGTACACCTGCAGGAATTCCGACGGGTTAGTGGTACCGTCGTAGTTCTCCGGCAAGTGCGGGCGGAACTTGGACGGCCATGCCACGGCGCGGAGGTGCTCCGCCAGTGCAGCACAGCCCACCCCAGCCACCGGTGCGCCTGACTGTATCCGGGCGTTCACCGGGGGCTTGGGCGCCACCACGTCCAAGTCGGCGTTGAGGTTGCGGCCCTCAATGTTAAGACGGCGCTCTCGCGCCCTCTCGACGGTGATGCGGGCATCCTCTCCCGCGCGCCGGCGGTTGAGCTCCACCCGCAGGTCTTCCGTTCGTGCACCCCTCACGGTGGGGGAGCACACGGACGCCGACGCACCGCCCTGACGCTGGCGGTAGGGTACCACCGCGTTGCCGGGCGGAGGTCGTTGCCCAGTCCTTGCAGAACTGGGGGAGGCCTGAGCCAGGTGGAGGAGACGGTCAACATCGTCCCGCCACTACCTCAGGGCGTCTGGCGAGGCTGCCTCAGCCGGGGGGTTGCGGAGCTACTCCCTAGCTGCTGCCAGCGCTCCGCCGCTCGCAGCTTGTGAGGGGGCCCTTGATGGGCGCCCTGACTCTTGCTGCCGAGCAGCGCGCGCCGCCGTCGCCGGTGGCTGCTCCACAGGCACAGTTGCCCCTGGAGCAGGGACGCGAGAGGCGCGTGGCGTGGAGGGCGCCACACCCTCTGTCATCTCCACGTCGTCCACACGAACCATCGAGACGAGGAAGAGATGGGCTGCGACCAGCTAAAGCGCCCCTACCTGGCGCGCCAAATGTCGTGGTGCTGCAAACCACAGCCGGGTGGCGGAAGGCACCCGCCCTAGCCCAGAGGGTGTATACTCGGGGGTTAGCTAGTCCTAGTTCGATCTCTCCCAAGAACACGATGAACACCGCCGGATTAGAGTGGTTCGGGCCGCCGGAGCGTAATACCCTACATCCATTGTGTGTTGTATTGCCTTCCCTCCAGAGAGAGAGAGAGTTCGCGAGAGCTGGTGTGTCTGGAAAGCTTGTAGTGCACAGCGAGCGCCTCCCTTTTATACCTCAAGGGAGGCGCGTACATGGCTGTTGGGTCCCCGACAGGTGGGCCCAACGATGTAGTATAAGATAATGTACTGTTCATACATTATGGCATCGCAGCAAAGGAGATCTCTCTCCTGGATTCCCTTGCCTGCTCCTGGAGTCCCTCGCTCATCATATCCAGGCGCTGTCTTGTCAGGACGATGCCAGACGTAGCTTAACGGGCTGTGTAGCTTGCGGTGTAGGCGGCATGATGGAAAAGTGACATGCCATCGTATCTATTTAATGCTGCAGACGGGCTCTGCGCGGGTGCGGCACAGGCGGCTGCACTGTGCGCCTTGGTAATACGCGGTGCACAGTGAGGCCTGACAGAGGCTGTCCCGCGTGCCGCGCCGACAGAGCACGCCTCAACCATCCGCATTAAATGCGGTGGGTGGGCGAGTCTCCCAGCGGAAGACTCGCACACGAGCCCGCGTCTCCGGGACACGTGGCGGTTCCGGACCCCCACGCGGTAAAAGGGGGGGTCCGGACGGACGCAGGAGGTCCCGGACCCCTATGGGGGGGGGTCCGAGGTCTCAGTTGTCAGCTCGGAGCTTCCCTTCATTAGAGACACGTGGCGTCTCCGGACCCATCCCCAGACGGGGAACGGGTCCGGGGCCGTTGGCCTGGTGAGGGAAGAGCCTGACCCGTGGGGCCTGGCTACTCCGCCCTTTCCGCGCAGTTACGGATAACTACGCGGGTCCTGCCCTGCCGCAGTAAGAGTGGGTATCCCTGCTACAGGGTACCGACACCGCCCCTTCCCTCTGCGCCCTCATTTTCTGCCCACGAGATCCAGAGAGGGGAGAGGGAGACAGGAGGGGTGAGGGAGGTAAAAAAACCGGCGAAGCCCTGCAGGATTTTGGATCCGAACCGCAGGTAACCAATATTTCTCAACTTTGTCATTTCAGATTTTATTTGTATGTTTAATTTTATGATTAGTATTTTTTATTATTGTAAGCACTTAGGGTTCGGATTAGTGGTTATAATTGAAGGCATAGTATATTTGTAGATATTATATTAATTAAAATGAAGTCTTTGCATGGCCAGATATGTCGAGCAAAGTGGCATTTCAAGTTCATTACGGTGACTTCTATAGAATTACTCATGATTCCTATGGAGTAAATCTATCAGCATTGGAAAGAAGACAGTGCAGTCTAGATAAACCCCTAGAGAGGAGTTTTGATCTAAATTATATAATTATAGCGAACCATTAAAGTGCGTCAACATAAAATTATAAATTACTATTTCTATCATTATTAATATATTGCTTATGTTTTTTATATAAAAATACTACCCACGATACGTGTTACCATGCATTCATATATATGGTGGAAGGGTTAAGTATACCAATTCACAAACAAATAGTTCAATTAAATGTATATCAAACACGATGGAGGTGTGATGCAAAATAAAATCTATTACAACTAGATAATAATAAATATATAATTTAGAGTATGAGTTAGGATATTTAATAGATGAAAGAGGGTGTGAGATAGATAATTAATAATTATTATTTTTATATTAATTCTAATTAGCCCGTGCGGAACACGGGTTGATAAGCTAGTGTAAAGTAAAAGGGGTCATGACTTTTTGCCTCGTTTTACAACTCCGTGCACAACTTGCAGAGTTTGTGTTCAGATGGTCCCTTTTCTTGTCCAGTAACTTGAAATCAAGACTGAATATTTTCTTTTGTAGAAGCATTCCTTTCCTTCCATGTAGCCATAGATTTTCGGTATGGTCAGACAGTAGAGCAGAGATTGTATAATTCTGTATGAGCATTCGAGTTCTGTCCTTGGTACCACAGGATGATGTATAGATCTCTGTTTCCCTTTTCCATCTCTGAAATTGCTTATCTATTATCTTATTATTTGACTAATAAAAGAAGCCTCCACGTTCGCTCTTAAGACCTAGAAATTCCCACGTTAATCGGAGAAAATAGAGAAATAAAAATTACCCACCACTGCCATTACAATAAAAATTAGCCTAAAATACCCCTGTGCCTAATTAAAAATCACCCACCAATGCCATTATGAAAAATTAAATATAAAATACCATTTAGCTATGTATAAATTACAAATATATACTATTAATAAAAACTAAAGCTAACAAAAATCAATCAAAATAAAATGAAAATAAGAATAATTATTTGCATAATATTATTAAAGCTCAACAAATCAAATTGTTATTAGGTAGATCATAGTTGAATTATTTTAATCGACAATAAGACATAATTTACGATAATGAATAGGATGATGTATGGTAAAAATATAGTATAACCTTTAAGTAAGAATATAACGACATGTAAATTTTTGAATTTTCAATACTAGCCGCGCAAATGCGCGGACTATACACCTAGTTTTAGTTATCAGTTGATCGCTTGCAGTGTCCAGTGTGACTACCATTACCCGTTTTTACCCTGTCCCTGAAGAGAGGCTACCAAACTTCTCACTGAAAATACTTGTTGTTGAAAGCTTCTCAGGATGGGGACGCCACCTTGCTCTTCAGAGTTCAGACTTCAGTTCAGAGGCGTATCTTTGCCTGCATTATTCCCAGCGAGGGAGGACGGTTATCGAATCGAAACGGCGCCAAAGTCGCCTTTTGCCACTTGCAGCTCTGGATTGAAAAGAATCATACATGAGAATAGCAGGTGATAGCTGGACTCCCTTGTGCATCTTCTGTTGTTTCCATGCTTTATTGGGCTGTGTAGACCCGCATTATACGTTTCTATGATCAAGTTCGTTCATGACGAATTATTGGCGCGGGGCTTAATTGCAGCAACCGTACCTTGTCTAATTCTTGTATAAAGTCTAGCAGCTCATTGCCACCATTATACAAGGAGATTGGTTCGAAAAAGAGGTGCATTAGCTGTACTCATGTTGTCCTTTTACATGTATATTCTTCTAGAACATGAGGCATGCATATTTTTACATATTTTTTTGTTGATTTGGTGTGGCAAGAAAAAAAAATCTATTAGGGGGCCTGTCTTAGAGACATAAACTGGCTTACATCATTGTAGGTTTGTTTATGGCCATTAATTAGCTTGGCCTGTGTGATGGGCAAATCATTGTTTCCACCCTGTCCACAGCATGTGCAGCAATTGCTGCCTTGATGCTGCATGTGTGGTTAGACAAATATTCCTCTGCTCTGGAGTTTAGGCCACATAATTCATTCCTCTGCCCCCCCCCCCCCCCCCACATCCATTGTTATATAGGATACTTACCACATGATGGGCAGCCATGCCATTGCCCAACAAATGATCAGTTGAGTTCAGGCTAGCCAAGGCCACCTGCTCTCAGCATCTGCTTGGGGAATGTGAGTTGGCAAGATGATGGCTTGGAAAGCTTAGCAGCAGCTAGCAACACGTTTGCCTGCGATCGATACATGTTCCTGCTTCTTTATGTTTGGTTGAACTTAGGTTGTGATGATTGATGGATATTATTCTTTGCTGAGATGTTGTTTACATATGGCGATTTTGGTAGGAAGATAGCATGTGTGCATGTGCCCTCTTTTTTCTGAATAATATTGTATGGGAGCAACAGAATATGCGCACACACACATTCCTGACATTCTAGATACTGGGGGAGCAGAAAGATTTATTTTCTGTTTACTGTTATGCCCATAATGACTCGATGAAACCTAAATCCATCTGGCCAGTATGTAGGTACTGAGTTAGAGCAGTTGTTCATTAATATCTAGAAACACAGAAGGAGATTGCAAGCAACATTAAAAGCAGCAGGGCACTGAAGAGCAATGACCAGAGGTTACAGTAGATTTTTTTACTCGGCAACGGCTAACCTACAACTGGGTGGTCAACGAGGAGGAGAACGCCATGGAAGGCAAAAATAAGGACCAAAAAGGAGCCTTCCCTTTGATCTCCATGAATGCAGCATGCTCGCTGCTTGTTCTAACAAGGTTCTGAGAGCTCAATCGGCAATGGCGAAAAGTTGCACGAGACGTACAGCATCCTAGTACAGCGAAGCTAATACATATAGTCTGGTCGATCGTTTAATTTACCAGAGGAAGAAGCTTCTCCGCGAGGAGCTGCCTCTCTTGCTGTGGCCTCGCCTCGACGAGTTGCCTTCCCCGCCTTTGTCGACCTTGCCGGCTTTCTTGCGGGAGGTCGTCGGGAACTTGGTTCTCGCGTCGCCTTCTTCCTCGTCCTCCTTGCCGGCGCCGCCGTTCTTCCCGCGGCCTCCACCATCTTCTTCTTTCTCGCCGTCTTCCGGCATTGACGACGGCGCCTTCTCTTTGGCTGGCCCGGTGGAAGCGTCGGACGCCAAGGAATCGTCATCGTCGGCGTCGGCGTAATCTTCGTAAGCCTTCTTGCCGCTCCTCCTGTCGCTGATGATGTACCCGTAGCCATCGTCCACGCTGCTCCCTTCGCTGCCGCTCCCTTTGCCGCTGCCGCCGGTATCGTCGCCATGCATCGGGGAGGCGAGGTACATTGTCCAGCCGGACTCGCAGCTGTTGCATCCCTCGCCGCCGTCGTCCCCGGTGATGTGCGACGAGGACTCCATGGCAGGCCGGAATCAGGACCGATCAAGGGGGGAGAGAAACAAGACGAGACCGAGAAAGAAAAAAAAACAAGCTGGCTAGAGCAGCAGACAAGAGCTGGAGCTATCCAAGGGGAATTAACGGAGAGAGAGAGAGAAGCTCCGAGGCTGATGAGCTTGGGAGGGAATGAATACTGGTAGGCTATATTTATGCTTGGTCAGGGAACCCCATCAATGCAAGGCCGGAGAAGCCATTGTTGTCGCCCCGGCGGCCTGCGCTTGTTGGACACCCGCAGCCTGAAGGGAACATTGAAGCCTCTGACACCCGGCCACCATCATCTTCGTCTTCAAAATCACAGGAGACGAGCTGAGGACGCTGGGCACCGGGCGGACACGGTGGTAGGGCCGCGAGAAACGCCAAGATTTCTGCTGGGCGCGCTTGTGCTGGAGGGGAGGCGTCAGGAGGGGAGGGGAGGGGAGAGCGGCCGGGAGAGGGCGGCAGTGTCCTTAAATGGGAAAGACAGGCTATCGCTCCAACTGTCTCTCATAACTTTCCCAACCATTTTGTTCTCTGTCTTGTCACCACTCACCAAGCCCAGAGCAGGCGGAGGAGGCCTGTTCCCGGGCGCAGCGGGGCACAGGGAGGCTTCCCGGCGCGCTGCCCATGTGGCCTCGGCGCGTGGTGGGGGCCGGGCGGCGCTGGCCGGCCGGGACACGGCGGCACGGCCGCCCGCAACAGGCCGACGGCGAAATCCATGGCGCGTGCGCTGTTGTGCTCGTGAGAGGGATGGATGGGCATTGCAGTCTTGCTGAGTGAGTGTTTGGGGAGGGTTCAGCTCGGTTGAGGCCGGTAGAAAGTTGCTGGTGTGCAGTGCAGCAGCCATGGCTTGCAATGATGGTTTGAGAGCTTAGCTGAGTTGTTGTTTCATGTGCTGCATTATTCGAATGCCAGTGGTGTTTGTTTATGCGGCTGCAGGATCTCCGTCGGTGGAGGCGGTGGAAGCCGAAGATTTGAAATCTGCATGACTGCATGCCATGCTGAAGCTGAACGGAACCATCCTTTCCTTTGGAGCCAGAGGCTTCAGGCGGCTCCCATGTGCTGAAACCTGAGCTCTGAAACTGCTCGCCTGTCATTCAGGCACGCAGTTTTGTCGCAGAATCCTTACCCGGAAGAGCAAGAGCGATGACACGATCGATTGACAGTGCCGGGCTTATCTCGGAACTCGTACTACCCAACGCCCATCAACAAGTTGACTTGCGTCTCATTTGAATTTGATGCTTTGATAGTTTGGGCCCTGTTTAGTTCTCTTTACACGTAAACGCAAAAATTTTTTTGAAGAAATCTTGTCAATTTGAAGTACTAAATGAAGTCTATTTACAAAACTTTTTACACAGATGGGTTGTAAATCGCGAGACGAAACTAATGATACTAATTAATCTATGATTAAGCAATAATTAGCGGATGGTTACTGTAGTATTACTGTTGCAAATCATGGATTAAGTAGGTTCATTAGATTCGTCTCGTGATTTACAGCCTATCCATGCAAAAAATTTTGTAAATAGACTTCATTTAGTACTTCAAATTAGGAAGATTCTTTCGCAAAATTTTGCGTTTACGGTTTTTTTTGTGTTTACTGGGTGGGAATAGGGACTTGATCATTTGATGCATCCTGCACACGACACGGCGGCGAGACACTGAAGAAACAAAACAGCCCATCCATCCATCCATCGGTCGATCAGCCGGTCAGGGTCGAGATGATCGGTGCTACAGTGACGCGGTGTGAGCTGTGCCTGTGTGCAGCAGCGGCAGGCGGCAGCGCATCGCCAGAGGCCAGAGGCCCGAGGCCCAGCTGTGGCCGGCACAGTGGAAGTGTTGCCCGCCTTGTCCCCGATCGACGCACCGGTAATTCGCCGCGCACTGACGCTCAGGCACAGCGGCGCGCACAGGCAAAGGCAGAGGCCGCGCGCCCACCCGCGCCGGCCCTGGCGCCGAGCGCCGCGTCGCGTCCCGTCCATCGGCGCGTCCAATCCGTCCGTCCCGCCGGCACGTGCGCGCCTCTGGGTCGCGCTGCCGCCTGCCGGCCGGCCGGCCGGCCGGCCTTGCCGCGGAGCGCGCGACGGAGGCCAATCACGCCCCGCAGGCCGCCTGCAAGGCTGCGCGCCACGGGCGCGCGCATGCGGACAGGCGCACAGCGCGGAGGCGCTGGCCCGCGCTGGCCGGCGCGGCGTCGCTTACAGGTGCAGTGCAGGGTATCACATGGCGTCATGGCGAGGTGGACGGGGAGCAGGCGACGACGGGCGGGGGGAGCCGAGCCGAGCAGTAAAAATTTTCCGTGCGGAGGCCGGCGGTCGGAGGCGCCGAGCTCAGGGGCCCCTGCCGGCCCAAGGCCAACGCGTCGCCGTCGAGGGGGTAGGTGAGGCGAGGGGGACACTCACCGGGACATGCCTCCTGGTTCCCGGCGTCAAACTGGATTTTCTTGGTGGCCCTGCCGGGCGCCGCTGGCCTGCTGCGCGCTTGTGCCTGCCTGCCCTACACGATCCTGCTGGGCCTCGGGATTCACCGGTCCAATCAAATCAGCCGCATAATTGGCCTCGCCCCGCCACTAATTTTCTTTTCTTTTGCGCTCTTGACTTGATGATGATTGGGAGGCGTACGCCTGCGTTCTTCTCGCCGCCTTCGGCTGCAGAGAAAAAGGTCAATGGATAAAGCGAGTAAAAAAGAAGAGGGCTGTGTTCAGTTCCCATAAAAACCCCCACAAAAACATCACATCTCCATCACATCTCCATAACATCGAAACATTAAATGTAGCAAATGACCCATGTATAGAGTATTAAATGTAGGTAAATAAAAAAAACTAATTACATAGTTTTGATGTACGTTGCGAGACGAATCTTTTGAGCCTAGTTAAATCATGATAGGACAATAGCTACCACAAACAAACGAAAAACACTACAGTGCGCTACAGTATACCCCCGCTACAGTGCATTTCAGGGAACTAAACACAGCCGAGGAAGAATCCATGGCCCGATGGGAGGCGTCGCGGCAGCGTCTGCGCTGTGCCGAGGATGGGATGGCCTTGGCGCGCTGTGTGCGGTGTACTTGGGAGTCAGGAGGCGGGCGGCCATGTCGCGCATGTGGCCTTCCGTGCGCCCGTGCGCTGATGTGTCCGGCTGCCGGGGGCGCCCGGTGCCCCGGCCACATGCGCGCGGCAGCACGAGCCGCGCTCATCAGCGGGAGCCGCGCTGCGCGGCTGCCCCTCCCCTGCTCTGCGCCCTGTTCTGTTCTGCTCTGCGATGCTGGGCTGGTACGCTGCACCTTACCGACGCAATCTGACCGTTGATCCAAGATGCGAAAGTAGATTAAGTGTGGTGTGTAAAGGCGCTGGCTGTCAGGCATGGAAGCTCATCTTCCTCGCCGCGTCGATGGCCATGGCGCACCGGCCTCGAGCTCCGGCCACGCCCAGTTCCTGTCTCCGGCGACGTCCCCACTGCCACCGGCGACTCCCGAGCTAACCCGCCATCCTACCACTAGTCCACCACCGGGCCTTGGCCGGTTGGCCCCCTCCTCGTCCGTGGGTCACCAACCGCCAGCGACCAGTGACATTCCCCGAACTCCTTTAAGCTCGGCGGCCATGGAATTCCCGGTGCCAAACCTCGCCGGTGACCATTCAACGTCGTGAAAAAAGTTTGCGAATTTGAGTGGCTTGGCTAATCTGTAGGAGATTTGAGAAAATATAATGTGAAAAAGTTCTGCTACTATACAATGCGTCTCTCAACGTTAAAAAAAATAGTGTAAAAAAACGCTCTTCTGAACTTCTGGTATCACTTGCTTCACGGACAATTCAGAACACAGCTGCTGCCATTGCCATGTTGTGTCATCTCTGACGCAGCCACTCAGGATAAAGTTGTTGTAACAATTCAAATTAAATTCAATTGAAAAATTCCAAAAAGGTTTGAGTGAGATTACACGTGGGCCCCACCTGTCATTCTCTCACCCTCCCTTCTCCCTGTGCCGCACGATGCGCGGTAATGAAGGCCGACGTCTCCCGAAGTTCCCCGCCTCTGTGCGTTGCCATCGTGGAGGGTCATCCCGTTTTCCCGGCGAGCTGGGCCACGCGCCAGCCATCCACGACGAGCGAGCGCACTGGGAACATGCCGTAGCCAATAGGGAAACGCCGTCGGGCCGTCGCCCATGCCGTGACCAAGCTCCCTGCGGGTCGCTGCCGCGTGCCGGCCGTCGAGCATGATTCATCCCCTCTTGCTAGTTGCCTCCGACGTCCAGAACGTCCTCCTCCATTCTCCAGCTCGAGCTTTGGCTCTTTTGTTCCCTATTCATTTCCTTCTTCCTCCCGACGCCATGAACGGGAAGTGAGTAGCTTGCGTTCGCCGGCCGAATCCGCGAGCTCCTCTCCATGGATCCCATATCCACTTCAACCGAAGCTCATCTACCTTCCTAGCTTCCTCCTCGACCCCTCCTTCGCGAGCCCCATCGACCAAGTCGCCGGGAATCGCCGGATTTCCACCCGCCGGTCTCCAGTGTGCACAAAATCCGCCCCGACGTCGAACTCCCACCTCTGGTTCCCATTTTCTTCGCCCAGCAGCTCAAATCGACTCTAGGTGAGGCACTGATGCTCGTGCTCTCCGTGTTCCCGCACGTTCACGAGGTTTCCGCGCTCGTTCCACACCTTGCCGCCGCCGGCCGAGGAGCTTGCCGCCGCCGCACGCTGCGCGCCCCGCTCGCGCCACCCCCGCCACGCTTGCACGCGCATCGGAGCCACACGGCTGCACTGGTGCTCGCACCGCGCCGCCGCACCGCCGCTGGGCCCCACCGCCGCCGGGACAAGCACGCCGCCACCTCCCCTGCTTTGCGCCGCCACTAGGGCACCGCCACCGCCGGCCACCCCGCCGACTGGGGGCGCATGCGTGCGGGCCCCACTGGGCCGCTGCTACCGCGCCGCCGCGCGGGCTGCCGCCGGCCCCCGCCGCCGCCGAGGGCCCCTTGGCCTGCGCCTAGCGCGCCGCCGCACGCCGCGCCGTGCGCGGCCGAGCAGAGCCGCCGCCCCTCCCACTGACCAGTGGGGTCCGCTGGTCAGGGGGGTTAGGGGGGATGTTTTCTTTTATTATGTGTTTAATTTTAGCTATAGATTGTAAAATCCATATAAAATCAAAGAAAAATGTGAAAACTATGAAATAAATTTTGTTGGATTTGTTAGAATAAGATCTATGGAGGAAAAATATCCATGCTAGCAAAATAACCTTTTTACCCCTGCAAAAATTTAAATTGTGTTTAGTCTTGCTTAATTAGTTTCTATAGATCTGTTAATCTAAAAATTGTGAAATTTTTGCATTAGCTTACTTTAAGCATGAGTGATCCACCATAAAAATTTCATATTCATAGGACCTAGTTTATTATATGAATATAAAATGTAACCAAAACTTAAATATGTGTATAGGAATAATAATATTTTTACATGTACAATTTTATACAAATATTAAGAGACAAGTAATAATGTCTTTGCTAGTCATGTTTTATTTTATAGTAAATCATGCTCTAATTGATAATTTGGCCTCTAATTGTTTCTAGCACTTAGGGTTAAAGTTAATCATCACCATACCTGCGTCATTTTACGTAAAGTTTTAATTTGTTTAATGTTTATCTTCTAATTACAAAGTCATATTGGCATTTACTCATTGTCTCATATGCATACATATAGAATCCACGACCGAGGAAGTCGTGTACGAGGTGATCGCGGAGCCGCAGGAGCAGACGGAGCCAGCCCCGCAGGAGTTTCGTGACGACCCGGCCCAAGGCCCAGTGGACACTAGCTCTGAGCAGCAGCCCGCAGGCAAGCCCCAGAGCATAACCTATTATTTTAACTTATGAAATGTTATATATATTTACTTGTTTATGCATTAAGTTTCTAGGTGTTGGATGAAACCCTAGTTGCATGATTCCTAGGTTCCATTGGTCGGAATACTAGTATGTGTATGTCGTTATCCTTGCCATGCTAAAAATAGAATTCGGTAGAAGTCGAGTAATTTCCTGTTACTCGCGAGATATAGGATGTCTCTATGATTTCATTATGGAATATTGGAATATGGAGGAAACGAAATGGATTGGAGACCGGGTTGGAATTGTCTAGCCCCGTCTGTGTCAGTTAAGGACCGTACCATTGTCGGCCCTGCTGATCATGTTTGAATTGTACTAACCGCATACCGGGAGTAGGAGGTAGTCGAAACCGGTAAGCCAAGTACTGCCTCACCTCGAAAGTACAGGACTCCATCTCACCTCCTGGGGTAGTCGAGTAGTCGCGAAGAAATGGGGGTTGCATATGTTTACTTTTGGTGGTCTCACGTTGAGCTCGGCTGACCATATGATGGTGGGGCGGTCTTGTAGTTCAAGGCGGGGAGGGGAAAGGTCGGTGCGTGGGGTCCGACGGGGCTTTTGCGTGCCGTGTTGGTTAGGTCCACCTTGCAAGGTTAAGTCGGATCGATTCGCCGTCAGTCGCTCTCGGACATGAGCACCTTGATCTCCGAGTCACATCGTAGTAAGAACATGGAAGGGAATGAAATGATCAGTAAAGTTGTACCTAATCAATTGTTTTTCCACACTGATTGGTATAGATAGGCAAACCATAGAAAATAGGTACCCATTCCTAATCTTGAGCTAAAATATTGAAAGTAAGGACTCACTCTTATTTGCTTTTTCGCAAAATAACCTACAGCCAGAAAGCCGTGCATGTCTAGATAATGGGCTATGTATATCCATAGTCGGGTAAGTCTTGCGGAGTATTAGTATACTCAGGGTTGTGGCTCAAACTATTTTAGGTCAGGATGAGATAGACTTCTGCTCTTGTTGTGCTAAGTTCATCCAGCTTGGCGCGGATGGTTGGGAGGTGGCCGGACCAGATGCTTAGTCCTTGCTAGTTACAAAATCACACACCCGTGGGCTGAGTGTGTGATTCGATACTGCGCTTCATGTATTATAGACGTCAGGTTTCCTATATCGGACTTTGTTTTAAAATAAAGTTGCTCTTGTATATTGTTTATGTAATTAAACCAGGTTTGTAGAACTTAATGTACTCTACTCGGTATTGTAGTTGTATTTATATGTACTCGATATGTTTGTACTGCCTGTGCTCACCTTCACGTGAGACTACTGGTGTTTGTTTCGATCAGAAGGTCCGTTCCGAAAGAGCTGTCAAATTAAACCGTTAAGCCAAATGTGCCTGATGTGTTCAAATGATGGCCATTTAGCTTAATTTTGAGTTTTAATTTGGCGGTTCTGTCACAGCTGGTATCAGAGCCGAAATACACCAGAGGTGGTATGAATGTGACTATTTTCTAGATTTTCAAGATTAAAAATGAATTTCTGGAGTATGAAGAAAATTGTTTCAGTCGCGCTTTACGATTAAATCTGTATTAAGCCCTACATAGTACTTGGTTATTTAAAAATTTGTGGCAATATTTATATTCACTGACTTCTAGCACATTTCTTTCTGCTAAACCTTAATTTCTTGCATAACCCTTACTTAATATTGTAACGACGCACCTACGCTAAGGTAAGCAAGGTGAGCATTCTTGGTAGTCCTTAGAATAGCCTACATGTTTCATACGTGCGCGGGTCCCGTATGATGAGCATACGAGGAGGTGATAAGGCTCTATTCAAATGAGCATGTCGCTATCTGCCGCCTGATATGGAGCGCGGACTTCCCACCGTGTGATTGTGAGCACGGCCATTTCGTAAGGCAATGTTACGAGATTTAAATCTGTCATGCGATTGGTTATGACCGTGTACCTTGGGACACGTTTACCCTTGGGTGTCCCGTAAGGCGATTTGTACGGGAAGTGAATACGTTGCCTCGGTAACGTATGTAGCGCTGTTGTAGCGAAAATGGCCTCATGCCATACTTCAATATAATGTTTTGGCGATTGATGACACACACAACACTTGGACTAATGTGATTGTTAAGATGACTATTCTCAGACTTTTAGGTTCAAGTGATGACAAAGAGAAGAGAGGCATAGCAAGACCCGAAGGGCCGCCCCTACGGTCCAAGGGACAAGGATTGAGGCATTTTGCTATCATCGGTTAAACTGACGTAGGGCAAAATGAACTCACCGGTGCAATCACAGAGAAGGTCTGCGGGCTAGGGTTTTACACCGGATTAACCGATGTTGAAGAAAATGCATACATCGGTGCATTGCCAGATGAAGACAGAGGAAATTCTATACACCGGTTAAACCGACGATTAGATATTGGTGAACGTCGGTGCAGTTGTCCAGAGAGTTAGTTTTTCAGTAACTACACTCACCGGTTAAACCAACATTTCTATTACATTCACCGGTTGATTACGTCGGTCGATTGAGGTAGCCGTTGAAGTATAACGGCTAGTTGGAAAATGCACTCACCGGTTAAACCGGTGATGACAAAAAGTTGAGCGTCGGATCAACCGACGTTAAGGGTTTTTGTCAGCCTTTTTCCAACGGCTAGTTTGGGGTGTGTGGGCTATATATATGCCACCCCACGGCTCATTTGAAGGTGCTGGAGTTCAAGGAAGTATACAAGAGCTAAAGATCATCTCCAACCACCATAGAGCTTCATTGTACATCATATAGGCTTAAATACACTTGTTAGAGTGCTTAGTGCTTGATTAGGGATTAGTTCTTGCGAGAGCTCCCTTGAGAGAAGTCTTTCTGCGGCAAGCAAACACTTGTACTCTTCGTGTGACCCTCCTACTTGGTGTGGAGAGGCAACGACACTTTGTGCGGGGAAGGAGACCCCTCTTGGTGAGAAGCTCCGATAGTGAAGACGGTGCCGTGGTGGCGCTTCGAGATAGACGGTGGCGGTGACCTCGTCTTGGTGACTTGGTGGCACTTAGCCTTTGCTTGCCGGGTGCCTTGGTGGCCGACGCAAGACGGTGATCAAGCGAAAAGACTCGGCATCACACTTGTTCTTTGTGAGCAAGTGGCCGTGGACGTAGGGAGGGACTTTGGTGTCCTAACCGAACCACGTTAAATCGTGTGTCTTGGTGTCTTCACGGGAGTTTGCATATCCTCTCCCTTACCGCTTTACTTACCGCATTACGTTTCCGCATTTACTCTTTCTTGCTTACCTTTACTTTCCTAGTTAGTTTGATTAGGATTGGTTATAGGTTGCAAGTCTTTTGGGGTAAGTAGAGGGTAGCATAGATAAACCTAAGTCATAACTAGCATGTGTAGGACGTGTTAGGTTTATCTTATGCAAGAAGTTTGAGCCCTAGGATAGAAAAGCGTTTAGCGATCCTATTCACCCCCTCCCCCTCTAGGGTCGGACACCCCGGTGATCCTTACAGCTGTCCATGCAGCGTTAAACGCATGGGCGCCATCTCTATAGTGGATGGTGATGTATGTGTGAATATGTGGGCAACTGCATATGCGTTACCCATGTGGCGTAGGACACATAGGGGCCGTTCGTGTGTGCTGGCACGAAGGGTCTAGTCGTGGATATATGCATATATCTGTATATCATGTGCTTTCTGCAGGTACACTAACAAACGAACGCGTAAGTTAAGGCGTGTAGAAATCGATTATATAATTGAGAGCGTATGTTGCCACCGAAAGACCACGTATATTGCCCTATTATTGTCGGCGATTTTTGTTGGAAGGGTGACGTAGGACGATAATGCATAATACCATTCATTGCATTATAAGAGTGGGTTAGCGAGTTATTTGTGTTGTGAATTTTTGTTGGATGTTTGAAATTAAAAGAATTTTGTTTTTTTTTCTGGAGTGCTGTAAATGTTTACAGTTTTATAAGTTATGAGTTCGTATTTTCTTTTGGGAACGTTCCTTACCGCTGTCGGTGTTTTTCGCAGATGGCGGCCTTGTCGGACTTCCACTTTGACGAGGACGGGTGGGTGCGTTCCACTTGTCTTCACCGTGAGGGCCTTCCCGTGCTGCTGTGGGAGGTGCTCCAGGAGTTTGGTCACACTGAGCCTCCCCAGTACGACGGTCGCGTGTCCTCCGAGGGGGGCATCTCTGGTTTGGTGGCCCGCCTGCGAGTTCCGGCACGCCTCGATGTTTTTCCGTCAGACCCTTGGGAGGTGCACACTAAGGGTACTGAGATGTTGAGCGTTTGGGATCGTGCAGCTACGATGGCCATTACCCAGTTTTGTGAGCAGGAGCCCATCTTTGCGAGTTACTCTGCTTCGACGGTTGGTTTTCCTGTCAGGGTGACTTCTGAGTACTCGAGGCAGCGGATTTCTTTTCTGTTGGACCCTACTCTTCCAGGCCACGTCCCAGCTTTGGCCAGGATCACCCGCTACACCGCCGGTATGTTGGGTGTGTGAGACCAGTTTAGGAGTGAGAACACACTCTACCGGCAGGGACTCCGGACTGCTCACACCACAGCACAGGAGCAGACTCAGCAGATCTTAGGACAGAGCCAGCAGCTCGCAGAGCAGAGTCAGCAGGTAGTGTGGCTGGCAGAGCAGTTCTTGGAGCAGGAGCAGAGGATAGTTGAGCAGGCTCAGCAGATTGCGGAGCAATCACAGCAGCTAGAGGAGCAGTCACAGCAGCTAGCGGAGCAGACATAGCAGCTAGCGGAGCAGGCTCAGCAGATTGAGGAGTTGACTGAGCAGGTGGACGACCAGGAGGCTCTTGTTGACCACTTACAGGACGCGCTTCAGGTTGCACTAGGGAATGTGCACCTGTTGCAGCTTCAGCAGCAGCAGACCGCAGCCCCACCTGAGCCACCACCTCAGGTGTCAGGTGTTGAGTCAGGAGTTGGGCCTCAGGAGATGTCTGATGCGGAGAGCTCAGTCGGTCAGAACGACGTTCCACCTCAGGCAGGATCCACGGCCATTATAGTGAACGAGCAGAACGTGGCACACCTGCAGGAGGAGCTACGCGCGCGTGGGATCGAGGTTGAGCGCGTCTTCGAGTACCAGCCGCCGCGTTGAGTAGCTAGACTTTGGATGTAGGAAAGGCTAACAGAGTATTATAGTTTGGTAAATGTCTTAGGGACAACTAGATCTCGTAGTATGACTAGAATAACTCTGATGTAAGATAGGAATGTGGTTTGTATATGTTTGGACTGAACTTGTAGGTGTGTAATCCCATTGTAAAATTTCATCTTAGTATTTGACTTATGTTATTCCCGAGGTGTGAAATCTGAAAATTTTCGTATTATCGAAGTGTAGTACGTAAAAATTTGTGAAGACGGTCCATGCGGTAAACACGTGTTATACAAAAGTTGTAGAGTATTTTGATAGCCACTCCCTTGCAAAAGTTATGAATTTTTGGACGTATAGTTTGGGAGATACTGTCAAATCTATACCGCGAAGATTTGTGATTTTGAGAATTAGTTGGCGGCCTATTTTGTATTTACTAGTTGATGCAAAAATGGTTGTACCTTCCTCATGCATGGTCCAGTTATTCTTGTTGCAATTATTGGGCATAAAAGTGGTGATACAAATGTTGATTTATTTAACCAGTGTTCTAAATTCAGCATTTTTCATGAATTGAATATTAGTGCTATCATGATTATTTAATTTAATCAAGGTATTGGGACTAATCAATTCATGATTAATTGCAGAATGCCGAACACCGATAATGATTCCTCTGCGCCCAATGGTGATAATGCGCTGCCACCGCCTCCCAATTTGGTTGAGGCAATCGCGGCCATGTTGACTGGGCGCGATGAACAGACGGAACTGCTCCGTCAGCTCGTTCATCAGGGTGCTGCACCGCGACAGGGGAATCATAATCATCACCAGCCACTTGTCTCTGGGTATCAGGAGTTCCTGGGTACTCAGCCACCGCTTTTCCATAAGGCGGATGAGCCACTGGAGGCTGACAGTTGGCTTCGGACCATTGAGTCCAAGTTCACTCTATATCAGTATAATGACAATAACAAGGCGTCATTTGCAGCTCAGCAACTCAGAGGTCCTGCACGTACGTGGTGGGATAATCACATAGCTATGTTCCCTGCTGGCACTCGGTTTTCTTGGGATGAGTTCAAGGAAGCTTTCTGGGCACATCATATCCCTACAGGGATTATTCGAAGGAAGCTCAATGAGTTCTTGGCTCTAAAACAGGGCAATAATACTGTGACGCAATACGCTCAAGCTTTCAACACCTTGTCTCAATATGCTGGATATCATGTGGATTGTGGAAACAGATGGAAAGAAACAAGCGTGCTTCAGGCAGGGGCTTAGCAGCAAGCTCCAGGAGCGCTTGGTTATGTTTAAATTCAACACTTTTAGTGAGCTGATCAATGGGGCTATCACTCAAGAGGACGCCCGTATAGCTCACCAAGCAGAGAAAAAGAGGAAGGCACCAATGGGTGGGTCTTCTAGTCAGGCTAATCAGAGGTTTCGTCTAATTCAGGCCGGACCCCCTCGTGCACCTTATCAGCATCGGCCGGTGTACCGACCAGTACATTATCAGACCACATATCGGCCTCCGCAACAGCAGTCAAGTTATAGGCCAACACAGTACCAGACGGAATATAGACCACCTAAGTACCCACAGCCTCAAGGGGTAGCCAGATCTCCGGTGCCTCAGCAGAATGTGCAGAAGACGTGGGTGCAGCCGCAGGGTGTACGCCCTAATTTCCCTCCCTGTTACAACTGTGGTCAAGTTGGTCATTTTGCACGTGAATGCCGTATGCCACCTAAGCAAGCTCAGGGTTCTAATCAGCACAATCAGAAGCCGAAAGTGGCTCATTTCAAGCCAGGACGTGTGCACTATACCACACTAGAGGATGTTTCTGAGGGAGCTCAAGTGATGGCGGGTACGTTTTCAGTTCATAATCACCCTGTTACCATATTATTTGATTCGGGTGCATCACACACATTTATTAGTAAAGAGAGTGCTATGAGACTTGGGTTGGAGATAGAAAGCATGGCGATACCATACATTCAATCACCTGGGGGGCAAATAATTACCAATCAAGTTGCCAGGCGAGTGCCTCTACAATTGCAAGGAAATTTTTTTACCACGTCTCTTATAGTTCTCCCAACCCAAAAGGTTGATATTATACTGGGTATGAACTAGATGGGAGATCAAGGGGTTCTTTTAGACACTACTTCACAATATGATTTGGAGATTCATTATCACCCGGGTAAGGCCAATATTGTTGCAGATGCTTTAAGCCGTAAGGCTCAGTGCAACTGCCTGTCTATTGTGACTTTCAATGAAACCCTTTGTTATGAACTGGAAAAATTAAATTTGGGGATCATCACACACGGCAGTATTAATAATTTGGTCCTTTCATCTACGCTTCGAGATCGGATTATTTCTGCTAAAAAACATAATGTCGGGATGGAAAAGATTCGCCAAAGACTTGCTGAAAATGACCCGGGGGTGAAGTGTTTTCATTTAGATGAGGCTGGAATTCTATGGTTTAAGGATCGTTTGGTGGTACCTAAAGATTTAGAGCTCCGAAAACAAATCCTTGATGAAGCTCATCTTTCTAGGTATTCTATCCACCCGGGCAGCCATAAAATATATCAAGATTTGAAGCAACAATTTTGGTGGACAAGGATGAAGCGGGAGATTGCTAAATATGTGTCTGAATGTGACACCTGTAGAAGGGTCAAGGCAAGCCATTTGAGATCAGCTGGTCCTCTTCAGCCTTTGAGTATTCCATCTTGGAAGTGGGAGGACATCAGTATGGATTTCATTGTCAGCTTACCCAAAACTTTAAAAGGATACGACTCCATCTGGGTTATTGTTGACCGCCTCACCAAGTCTGCACACTTTCTTCCTGTAAAAACTATTTATACGGCCAATCAATATGCTCAACTATATATGGACCGTATTGTGAGCCTTCATGGGATTCCAAAAACAATCATTTCAGATCGTGGTGCACAATTCATTGCTCGGTTCTGGGAGCATTTCAACGCCGCCCTTGGTACACAACTGATCCGCAGTTCAGCTTATCATCCCCAGACCGATGGTCAAACTGAGAGAATTAATCAAATTTTGGAAGATATGCTGCGGGCCTGTGTACTCTCTTATAGTAAAAAGTGGGATGAGTGTCTACCACTCGCTGAATTTTCTTACAATAATGGCTACCAGGAAAGTATCAAGATGGCACCTTTTGAGGCCTTATATGGACGAAGATGTAGGACTCCAGTGAACTGGTCAGAAGCCGGTGAAAGAAATTTCTTTGGACCCGATATAGTTGCTGAGGCCAAAGACCAAGTTCGCTTTATACAGGCAAATTTGAAAGCCGCACAGTCCCGCCAAAAGAGCTATGCAGATAAGAGACGCGGGCCTCTGATATTTGAAGTTGGTGATCATGTTTACCTCCGGGTGTCTCCAATGAGAGGTGTTCAACGGTTTGGAGTACGTGGAAAACTGGCACCCCATTATGTTGGTCATTTTCCTATCATTGAGCGGTGTGGGCCAGTAGCATATCGAGTAGAGCTTCCTCCCCATTTATCAGCTGTTCATAATATATTCCATGTTTCCCAGCTCAAAAAGTGCCTGCGTGTTCCAACTGAGGCAGTTGGTATGGAGAATTTACAGCTGGAACCTGATCTTGTTTATCCGGAGCATCCTGTAAGAATTGTTGATCACAAGACCCGGGTTACTCGAAATCAAATCAGCAATTTCTATAAAGTTCAGTGGAGTAATCATTCTGAGTGAGAAGCTACCTGGGAAACGGAGGAATTTGTTCAATCTAAATGTCTCGACTTGCTCCAATTATACCAAGGTATATGATTTTCCGACTTCCTTTCAATTCGGCACTTTTCTCCTAAATCTCGGGACGAGATTTCTTTTAGGGGGAAGGATTGTAACAATTCAATTTAAATTCAATTGAAAAATTCCAAAAAGGTTTGAGTGAGATTACACGTGGGCCCAACCTGTCATTCTCTCACCCTCCCTTCTCACTGTGCCGCACGATGCGCGGGAATGAAGGCCGACATCTCCCGAAGTTCCCCGCCTCTGTGCGTTGCCGTCGTGGAGGGTCATCCCGTTTTCCCGGCGAGCTGGGCCACGCGCCAGCCATCCACGACGAGCGAGCGTACTGGGAACATGCCGTAGCCAATAGGGAAACGCCGTCGGGCCATCGCCCATGCCATGACCGAGCTCCCCGCGGGTCGCTGCCGCGTGCCGGCCGTCGAGCATGATTCATCCCCACTTGCTAGTTGCCTCCGACGTCCAGAACGTCCTCCTCCATTCTCCAGCTCGAGCTTTGGCTCTTTTGTTCCCTATTCATTTCCTTCTTCCTCCCGACGCCATGAACGGGAAGTGAGTAGCTTGCGTTCGCCGGCCGAATCCGCGAGCTCCTCTCCATGGATCCCATATCCACTTCAACCGAAGCTCATCTACCATCCTAGCTTCCTCCTCGACCCCTCCTTCGCAAGCCCCATCGACCAAGTCGCCGGGAATCGCCGGATTTCCACACGCCGGTCTCCAGTGTGCACAAAATCTGCCCCGACGTCGAACTCCCACCTCCGGTTCCCGTTTTCTTCGCCCAGCAGCTCAAATCGACTCTATGTGAGGCACTGATGCTCGTGCTCTCCGTGTTCCCACACGTTCACGAGGTTTCCGCGCTCGTTCCACGCCTTGCCACCGCCGGCCAAGGAGCTTGCCGCCGCCGCACGCTGCGCGCCCCGCTCGCGCCACCCCCCCGCCACGCTTGCACACGCACCGGAGCCGCACGGCCGCACTGGTGCTCGTATCGCGCCGCCGCTGGGCCCCACCGCCGCCGGGACAAGCGCGCCACCACCTCCCCTGCTTTGCGCCACCGCTAGGGCACTGCCGCCGCTAGGGCACCGCCGCCGCCGGCCACCCCGCCGACTGGGGGCGCGCGCGCGGGGGCCCCACTAGGCCGCTGCTACCGCGCCGCCGCGCGGGCTGCCGCCGGCCACCGCCGCCGCCGAGGGCCCCTTGGCCTACGCCTAGTGCGCCGCCGCACGCCTCGCCGTGCGTGGCCGAGCAGAGCCGCCGCCCCTCCCACTGACTAGTGGGGCCCGCTTGTCGGGGGGGGGGGGGGGTTAGGGAGGATGTTTTCTTTTATTATGTGTTTAATTTCAGCTGTAGATTGTAAAATCCATATAAAATCAAAGAAAATGTGAAAACTATGAAATAAATTTTGTTGGATTTGTTAGAATAAGATCTATGGAGGAAAAATATCCATGCTAGCAAAATAACCTTTTTACCCCTGCAAAAAATTAAATTGTGTTTAGTCATTCTTAATTAGTTTCTATAGATATGTTAATCTAAAAATTGTGAAATTTTTGCAGTAGCTTAATTTAAGCATGAGTGATCCACCATAAAAATTTCATATTCATAGGACCTAGTTTAGTATATGAATATAAAATGTAACCAAAACTTAAATATGTGTATAGGAATAATAATATTTTTACATGTACAATTTTATACAAATATTAAGAGACAAGTAATAATGTCTTTGCTAGTCATGTTTTATTTTATAGTAAATCATGCTCTAATTGATAATTTGGCCTCTAATTGTTTCTAGCACTTAGGGTTAAAGTTAATCATCACCATACCTGCGTCATTTTACGTAAAGTTTTAATTTGTTTAATGTTTATCTTCTAATTACAAAGTCATATTGGCATTTACTCATTGTCTCATATGCATACATATAGAATCCGCGACTGAGGAAGTCGTGTACGAGGTGATCGCGGAGCCGCAGGAGCAGACGGAGCCAGCCCCGCAGGAGTTTCGTGACGACCCGGCCCAAGGCCCAGTGGACACTAGCTCTGAGCAGCAGCCCGCAGGCAAGCCCCAGAGCATAACCTATTATTTTAACTTATGAAATGTTATATATATTTACTTGTTTATGCATTAAGTTTCTAGGTGTTGGATGAAACCCTAGTTGCATGATTCCTAGGTTCCATTGGTCGGAATACTAGTATGTGTATGTCGTTATCCTTGCCATGCTAAAAATAGAATTCGGTAGAAGTCGAGTAATTTCCTGTTACTCGCGAGATATAGGATGTCTCTATGATTTCATTATGGAATATTGGAATATGGAGGAAACGAAATGGATTGGAGACCGGGTTGGAATTGTCTAGCCCCGTCTGTGTCAGTTAAGGACCGTACCATTGTCGGCCCTGCTGATCATGTTTGAATTGTACTAACCGCATACCGGGAGTAGGAGGTAGTCGAAACCGGTAAGCCAAGTACTGCCTCACCTCGAAAGTACAGGACTCCATCTCACCTCCTGGGGTAGTCGAGTAGTCGCGAAGAAATGGGGGTTGCATATGTTTACTTTTGGTGGTCTCACGTTGAGCTCGGCTGACCATATGATGGTGGGGCGGTCTTGTAGTTCAAGGCGGGGAGGGGAAAGGTCGGTGCGTGGGGTCCGACGGGGCTTTTGCGTGCCGTGTTGGTTAGGTCCACCTTGCAAGGTTAAGTCGGATCGATTCGCCGTCAGTCGCTCTCGGACATGAGCACCTTGATCTCCGAGTCACATCGTAGTAAGAACATGGAAGGGAATGAAATGATCAGTAAAGTTGTACCTAATCAATTGTTTTTCCACACTGATTGGTATAGATAGGCAAACCATAGAAAATAGGTACCCATTCCTAATCTTGAGCTAAAATATTGAAAGTAAGGACTCACTCTTATTTGCTTTTTCGCAAAATAACCTACAGCCAGAAAGCCGTGCATGTCTAGATAATGGGCTATGTATATCCATAGTCGGGTAAGTCTTGCGGAGTATTAGTATACTCAGGGTTGTGGCTCAAACTATTTTAGGTCAGGATGAGATAGACTTCTGCTCTTGTTGTGCTAAGTTCATCCAGCTTGGCGCGGATGGTTGGGAGGTGGCCGGACCAGATGCTTAGTCCTTGCTAGTTACAAAATCACACACCCGTGGGCTGAGTGTGTGATTCGATACTGCGCTTCATGTATTATAGACGTCAGGTTTCCTATATCGGACTTTGTTTTAAAATAAAGTTGCTCTTGTATATTGTTTATGTAATTAAACCAGGTTTGTAGAACTTAATGTACTCTACTCGGTATTGTAGTTGTATTTATATGTACTCGATATGTTTGTACTGCCTGTGCTCACCTTCACGTGAGACTACTGGTGTTTGTTTCGATCAGAAGGTCCGTTCCGAAAGAGTTGTCAAATTAAACCATTAAGTCAAATGTGCCTGATGTGTTCAAATGATGACCATTTAGTTTAATTTTGAGTTTTAATTTTGCGGTTCACTCACAGCTGTACCCAAAAAAAATCACCGCGAAGTCGTGCAGGCACGGCACATGTCCCCCGGGCGCACGTAGAGACCGGAACGCGAGGTCAAGGCGACACGACACGACACGAAGTGCCGTGCTTTCTTTTTCGTAGCCGCGTTCCGGTGAGGTCAGGTCGCTGGGATCCACTTGACCTGCAGCAAGACTGACCGCACGAGAAGCTGCTCCCAGTGTAACCCAACCAACGGGTGGATTACCAAACTGCCAAGTCACTCCGTTACTGTGTGTCAAACTAGAGGTAACAAGGTGGCAGGAACAACCGGACAAGATGCGAGTAGACACTGACACGGCCGATTGGTTTGCGAAAATCTATTCCTAGCATATACGAGTGGAATAGATCCAATTGCAGGGGGCAGGGAAGCCGGCGGCAGTCGGCGGTGGGGATGCTGCTGGCGGCTTGACATCCGGTGGGCTAAGAACCGGGTGGGGGAGCTCGATCGGAGGTGATTAGTAGCGGCGGCGGAGGACAGCGGTGGAGGGTAGCAATGGAGGCGGCGTCGGAGTTGGGGGAGGGGGGGGGGGGGGGCATCGGTTGATCAATTCCAATTGCATATACTAGGAATAGACGCTCTTATTGGCTTTGGGCCTTTGGTTGAAATGTTGAGTTGGCAAGAACAATTATTTTTTTCTCCCTCTGATAAGTGATAGCTGTTCACGTTGATACACACTGATTGAGCTTTAGTATATGCTTAAGAGCATTGTCATTTTGGCATGGGTGTGCAGCATTGAATGTTCTCGTTAAAAAAAGGGTTGTGCACAAAGTTACAAATGTACAGTGCGTGGTAGGTAAGAATGCTATGATAGTTTTATCATCTGCATAAACCGAAAAACATTTCTTCATGTCCAGTGTCAATGTCACAAAAGATTGCAATCGGAACGACCCAACCCAACAGTCTGGGGAGCACCGTACCTGAAGTCAACCACCCCGTTCTTCTGAACTGTCCAACACTCCAACTCCTAATGGACCCATAACAACATGACAGGGAAAGATGCTCAGGAAGGAGAATGCTAGTCCCTGCAGCCTTTGCAAGCAGGTCAGCAAAAAAAATAAAAAAAGGCACAGCTGCAGACTACTACTGTAGTATTTGTTATCTCACATTTTCTTTCAAAAGAAAAAGGAGAAAAAAATCTCACATATCTGTGCATAATCCATGATCCCGGTTCTTAACCTCAGATGAACTCAACCATTTGTCTTTCTTATGTTTGTCAAATTCTTCTTTTTTTGGAATAATTATTCTTGTATTGCATTAAACCAAATTCCAGTGTCAGTATCAGTATCACACCATCACCATCACTTGTTACATTGCTTTGGCTTTGAGTGAAGAACTTGCATGATTTGGAGGACGTTGAGGTTTATATATGTATACTAATATAAATGTACAAAATCCAATGGAATGAGTAAAGCATATATTCTCTATCACTGCCGGCCTTCATTTCCTAGCAGTTAACTTCTCTTTTGCAGACAAGCACAAACGGCTCAGTCCTTTCCAGCAGTTGTAGCATGATCAGAAACCCAAACCTGCAAGGAACCAGGCAGTTGAGGTGAGCTCTATTGCTACAGTTCTTTATCACCATATATGCTTATAAATTAAACTTTGGTGACATAAGAATCTTGAACAAGTAGTCACATATAACCTGTTTGCTAGAGTTTTCTTTTGATGGGTAGCCCATCAAACAAGGAAGCTTCACCAGGCAGACAATCATAGATAAATATCAGAAGCCAGTTGTAGCATACTAGCATTGCATTTGGTTAATGTCTAATAGGCTCTAGCACTGTGGTTTTGTGTATTTTTCCTATGTCCTTAGCTTGTTGCCGACACCAAATGATGCAAGTTTAGGACAGCACACAGAAACAGCCTTGCAAAAAGGAGGAGCAGAGGAGAAAAAAGACTTACATTGACTTGTTTAGTGTCTGATCATGCCACCCTGCTTCTAGCTTGGTCCTGTCCTTCTTGTGGGTTTAGTTGGCTCAATTAGCCTTTTCATAAACTAATAAAGACGCAGTTTAGACTTTAGACTAAACTGCAAGACAAGTACCTTTCTACCTAAGACGAAACTTAACTTATCTCATAACTCAAGAACTGAACTTGAACAGTCCACATTACTATCTTTTTTTCTCTATCTCTTTCTTTCCTTTTATTCTTTCTTTATTTTTGTGTGTGTGTGTGTGTGAAATGCAGCCGACGTGGCTATATCCTGCAACCAACCAGTAATCCGCCACATAAACTTACAAAAAGTTATATAAGATTTACTGGTGGTCTCGGACTGATTGGCAAATAATTAAGGGAAAATTCCAAATTACACTATTGAACTATCGCAAAAGTCTAATTCTCAATCTTCAACTACAAAATTGGATAACATAGGCCATTCAACTGTCGAAATCAGACAAATTTGGCCCTTGGGCAAGGTGGTTTTGTATTTTTAAAGAAATTAAAGAAATTCTAATTAGATCTAAAAAATCAAAACTAATTCATTTTAAATCAGAAAAAATTGAAACTAGTACCAATTTTTTTCTAAAAATTTAACCTATCTAATATTGCTCTATTTGAATATTGATTATTCAAAAAAATAGACACAACTACAAGCAACCAAATATTATGAAAATAAAAAATAGATATGAATAACTGAAAAGTATAATGCCAATAGATTAGTTTATATTTTTAGAAAACTTTTGATACCCAATTCGATTTTTTTATATTTAAAATGAATTACTTATGAAATTTTAGTTTAAAATTGAATATTTTTAATTCTCACAAAATGAAAAACCACCCAAGGGGCCAAATTTGTCCAGTTTTGACAGTTGGATGGTCTTTATATCCGGTTTTATAGTTGAAGGTTGAAAATCAAACTTTTGTGATAGTTCGAGGGTATAAACTGGACTCGGCATTCAGTTTGCTGAGGTAAACATTCATAATTTCCATTTGTTCTCTTTTATGATCTCATAGTTTGCCTTTTCGGATCAAACATTTCAGAGGACAGAGGTAGGCACCATGCACCATATAAGTTCTTAACCAACCAATCTACTTTCCAAAAGAACAAGAACAACTCTGGGTCCTACTATAGGCCATGCAGGTTGGCCATCCCTTCCTTGCTAGATATTTTGGAATTCAGTCTTCTTGTCTATTTAGGGACAATGCACTATGTACTAAACTACTAATAATGCTGCATGAAGCAAAGGTCGCAAGGACAAGAATTACACATGATCTCAACTCGAGTCTCTACCGATTGAACCATCACTAGGTTCTTTGATGCATTAATAACCAACCTTTTCTTCTCTTCTCTATTCAATTCAGTCTAGTCCAGATTCCATATCATCAAATTAAAATGTAGAACAACCACATCCTTCTTATTCTAATTCTTATTTCTTTTGAGTTCAATGTATCTAGTCCAGAATATCAGATTATCAACCACATTACTCTGAATATGCTACTGAAAGTCTCTGAAAACTTTCATACATGTTGGACCGTGTGCAAGCAGCCAAGAGGACCTATATGACGTCATGGATTATGCCTAAAGGCAAGCCTTCGATCCACACATTTTGTTGAGATGAGAAGGTCATCAAGGGAGTAGTACGCACCTGCAGCCTTTTATAATGAGCACCCAGATCTGCAAATCTTGCACGAGCCCCAAACAATTTGCTGCTATGGTTAAGGCACTGTTCTTGATGTTACTGCCAAGTGGCTTACCTAGCAGGTGATGGTGGTACGTACTCGAGTAGATAGAAATGCATGACTAGATCAAAGATTTACATGCCCAATATAACCTGAACACGTGGAAGTGCCATACAACAATACGTGAACCATGCATCTACCCTAAGTTATTGGACTAGAATATGCAAGATGTACCTGGAAACATGTTGGCAACTAGCTAACTGTTCGCTTGACAATTATACTAGTTTTCTGCAACCATGTCAATGTTAATTTTAATCCTTAGCTCATGGGGTCTGCAATGATGCCGTATATATGGGTCTCTACACTAGGTAGCAGCATGACACAATCTACCGAGCAAGCACTTGACAGGTGCCGTGTATTCTTCAAGCCTTGTCTACAGACTATAAATGGCAACCTTGCTTAGAATCTTAAATATAGGACTATTTAGATCGAGTGCTGCGAACTCTGTGAGTGCTGTCTTTCTGAAAATGTCTTTCAACAGTTTTATACATACGCATGATGTACTAATTTTTTTTATACGGCCAAGGGATGTACAAGGACCTCTTTGTCGTACTGAGGTCTGACTTTCATTTGTGCTGTTCACCAGGTCTCCGTGGCCCCATGCCTGTTCAAGTGCATTTTGAGTCGTTGACATTTTATTAGTGCTCCTAGTTTAGTTGAGCAACTGGACAATTTGTAGTTCGTTTGTGAGCGAAAATCATGCACCTTCCCGTATAGAGTGCGGGGCCTAGGCTGACAATGCGTGCTGACCGGCCGGATCGAGACTTGGACTAGCAACTACTAATTAGGACCATGTCTGCAATGCAGGCATTTCATGGAAAGCCATGGAATTCCTGTGTTCGAAATGAGACTTAACTACTACGGTCAAAACCACACAAGCAGCCATGGAATATCTTGGATCATTTGTGGGAGTAGTCCTGGAACTGGAAGGGAGGAAAATATGTAGGAATATAGACTATTAATATGTAGGAAAATATGTCACAGAGAAGATTCTCTCTGTCTGAATCTCAAACTTTATTAATAAAGATCCATTGAAACAGATCATACACACTAAATCGACAATGTGCCGTGTTGAAGAAAAAAAAACTCAACAGTGTCTCGGGAGAGGTGCGAAGAAGAGGATCAAAAGATGCAAGAGAGAGAGAAGTCAGCTGAGGCCGCCTTTAGGGGTTTGGAGGGTGGGACAGGTGATCCGAAGAAACTATCTTAAGTTCTTGCTTGCATGGCCCTCCAACCAAAGCATGCATGGAAACAATCTGCCCTGACGCAACACGCCCGTAACCATTTCACAAAGCCATGAACAGGGAGGAAAAATCTTTGGATTTGATGGGGGAGCTGCTGACCTTGGAGTATATAGGCCCCTCCTCTCGTCGAGCAAGACAAAGACAGCCCAAGGAAAAGCCCTTCGGTTCCTTCACCCTGACTCCAACTCTCCAGGCACCCCTGGGAGCACAAGGCCAAGCAGCTACATGACAAACACTGCATGAACTCAGCCAATCATTTTATATGTTGTGTGCTATTATTGTGCTGCGTGTGTGTAGAATGCGAAGTTGTCATGTAGTATCCAAGTATTGAACACAACACAACCAACCATGCATCTACCATGCACGCAAGGCGTCTCTGCTTTCTGAATTTGTGACATGCTTACATGCTTTTAAATAAAAGAAACACGCACATGTATGCTATTCTGTACACTGGAACAGTGTTGTACTACACATGACTGTGTCTAGGAGCCTGATAATCACAGCCTTTTATACTGAAGAACTTACTGTATTACGTTCAGTGAAATCGTTTTTTTTGTTGCAGATAGGTTTGTTGGTGCCGCCAATGAACCCTTTGCTGGGAAAAGTGAAAATTCTGTGTGCTAGCTCTGTACATCAGGGGAGCGTAGAAGCTTCTTAAAACTCGGCCGGGTGGGGAAAGACCACCCCACCGGTATTTAACTTAAGAAGAAGCATCGGCTTCCCCGACCGAGAAAATTCCCGAACCCTGGCCACGTCCTGACACTGGGAGACGTAACCCCTGGGAACTGTGCCTGGGCCATATAAGGGTCCTCAGGCTGACGGCCGTCTCACAACCAATGCTTTGGCACACGGGGCCAGCGAGGAGATTTTTTTACCCTCAACCTAAAATTCGCTCCCACGGGGAGTCGAACTCAGGACCTGAGGGGTGCCGCCGGAGCGACTAACCAACTGGGCTATTATCCTTTGGCGCGTAGAAGCTTCTTGTGTGTGCCTTGTGGAGACAACAATTATACTACTATCAGCTAGCACCCTTCTGCCGGTACTACTTGCTTGCAACTGTCTGAATTGGGAGCAAGTCAGCATGAAGAACAGGTAGACATTATTATTATTATTATTATCATATTATATAGCCCTCAATTTCTTTCAGCACGACAAGAACCATGCTACACTCTACCTGACAACCATCCCTCTTGCGTGCGTAGACTGACAAGTCTCTCTCTCTCTCTCTCTCTCTCTCTCTCTCTCTCTCTCTCTCTCTCTCTCTCTCTCTCTCTCTCTCTCTCTCTCTTCTTCACACGGACACACCTCAGCACGGCGACCGCAAGCCCATGATGCACATAACAAGAGAGACACAGACCGCACAGCTAGTGAGCTAGCGGGGACAACGGTCGCAGGTACCGGCAGCCAGTATATAAGCAGGCTGCCCGGTGGCCACTACTTGATCAAGGCGCCGAGCTACTCATCAGCATCATTCAGTTGGGTGTCGTTGAGCGTGCACTTGTACTTGAGCTTGGCAGTTGATTCCCATGGGGAGATCTCCTTGCTGCGACGAGAGTGGCCTCAAGAAGGGCCCGTGGACGCCGGAGGAAGACGAGAGGCTGCTGCAGTACATCCAGAAGAACGGCCATGGCAGCTGGAGGACCCTCCCAAGACTCGCCGGTACAGTCTGCAGCTCCTGTTCTACCTGGACAAGAGAGAGCTTAGAATTACACACCACCAGCAGCTGCATTCAGACGATCATAGAGCTACGTGATTCTAGTGATCGATGGGAGATTTCTTAACAGTTTCATGCTTGTGATGATTTAATTTGCAGGGCTGAACAGATGCGGCAAGAGCTGCCGGCTGCGGTGGACCAACTACCTGCGGCCGGACATCAAGCGCGGCAAGTTCTCGCAGGAGGAGGAGCAGACCATCCTGCACCTCCACTCCGTCCTCGGCAACAAGTGGTCGGCGATCGCGACGCACCTGCCGGGCCGGACGGACAACGAGATCAAGAACTTCTGGAACACGCACCTCAAGAAGCGGCTCATCCAGATGGGCTTCGACCCCATGACGCACCGCCCGCGGACCGACTTCTTCGCCGCGCTGCCGCAGCTCATCGCGCTCGCCGCGCTCCGCGACCAGCTCGCCGCGGACCCGGCGGCGAGCGCGCACCTGCAGGCCGGCGGCGGCTCCGCTGCCGGCGGCGTCGACGTGGCCATCCAGGCCGCCAAGCTCCAGTACCTGCAGTGCCTCCTCCAGTCCGCGGCCACCACCATCGACGGCATCGCCTCCACCGCCGCCGCGGGTTCCACGGCCGACGCCGAGGCGGCGGCTCTCGGCGGCGCCCTCTGCTCGCCGCAGGGGACGCAAGACAGCACCGCCGCCCCGGTGTCCGCGGCCAGCGGCCAGCAGCTACTACCTTCCTGCACGTTCCCCGAGGCGCCCGTCAGCAGCGAAGCCGACCAAGGCCTCAGCTACGGCGGCGGCGCTGGTGTCGACGTGTTCGTGTGCCACGGTGGCGCCTCGCTGCCGCCCCTGGCCGACCTATCCGACGCTGCGAACAACCCCTCAGGCGACGGGTGCAGCGCCACGGCGTCGTCCAGCTTCGGTGGCGGTGCGGTCAGCCCGCTCCCTTGGCCGGAGTTCTTCCCCGACGACCCCTTCATCACCGATTTCCTATGACGACGCCATCATACTAGCTGTACATCTGCTTGTACACCGAAGTACCTTCTACACCAAGCTGATCTACGCATCTCCTCCCTCTGAATTTTGTAAGCTTTATGTACACTCATACACATACGTGCATCCCTTTCAGTATGTCAGTATCACAGTATGGAGTAGTGTGCTCCATCCGACATTCAGAGAGCATCGAGCATTCAGACAACAGGATAGATTATACTCTGAATACTGCCACTAGCCCAGAGAGGAGTGTGTGTGTGTGAGAGAGAGATTTGCTTATGAAAATAATACACACTACAGTGCTTGTTGTACTGATGATGAAACAAGAATTGCTACAAGTCTCTCAATGCATTTCCTGAATGCAAATACATTGTTCGAAATGCACGTCTACGAGTCACCTCCTTTTGCTGATCTTTTAGCATGATATTGACCAAACAGTTCGAAAGCAGGGAGGCCTTTGTTGGCGACCAAACCTCCTAACAGTGAGACTCTCATGCCCCTCACAACACATTGTCTGCCAAAAAATGCCAGGCTTTGGGGAAAAAAGGAACCACAAAATAAATTTAAACCCATATTTGTGACCGATCCTTCTCCCCGTTTTTTCCTGGCGAGCAGGTACGAGTTGATTCACTCACTGACGCTAGGAGATCAGAGCCGGCCTCTTTACTGAAGACACTCCACAGTTTTCAGTTTTCACACTGCATGAAGGCTACATGGACTCCACCGATCATGCGGCAACACGTGGGGAGTATTATATCCGCGCGGCGAGCGAGCCGGGGGCGAGGCTGCCCGTGCGACGGAAGGTGGAGTTGGTCGCGGTTGCTAGGGAAATTTTGAGCAAGCTCACGTCGCGCTGAAAGGGAAAGAGATGCTCGAACCGAGACTGATCACACCACCTAATCCCCGCGCGGGAAAAAAAAAATTAACGGGCCGAGGCGCGCGGGGCCTGCGCGGGCGAAGTCGTGAGCCCAGGCCCACGCCGCAAACGGGGAAGGGGAAAAAATGAAAAAAAAAGGTGAAAGCGCGAGCCGACTCGATAAGTTCTCCCTATCGCTGAGCCCCACCCGCTTCCAGTCTACCGCCCGCGCCCGACTCCGCCTGCTCCCGGCCTCCCCAACCCCGCCGCGGCGGAGCGCTAAACCCTAGGCGTCGGCGGCTGCAGAGGAGGAGGAGGAGGAGGAGGAGGGGGACGAGCCGAGATGTCGCACTTCGGGAGGACGGGGCCGCCGGACATCCGCGACACCTTCTCGCTCCTCGTCCTCAACATCAGCTTCCGTGAGCGAGCCCTAACCCTAGTCCCCACGAGCGCCGGCGCGCGCCCCCTGTCGCTAACCGCTCCCTTCGCCTCCTCCAACCCTTCCTTCGGTTCGCAGGCACCACGGCGGACGACCTCTTCCCGCTCTTCGAGCGCTACGGCAAGGTCGTCGACGTCTTCATCCCGAGGGACCGGAGGTGAGGACCACGCCTAACCCTGGCGGCCTGAACGTGTCGGGTCGTGGTTCGATGGATGTTTCCTCAGAACTTTTTGGTGGTTCTCAGGACCGGGGACTCGAGGGGTTTCGCGTTCGTGCGGTACAAGTACGCTGACGAGGCGCAGAAGGCTATAGATCGCCTTGATGGTGCACCGCGCCTTCTCTTTGTTATTTCTCTTTGTGGGGGATTTTGTGCTTCTCTTAATAATTCTAGCTGAACTTTGATTTTTTTTTTGTGGCAGGGAAAAATGTGGATGGCAGGAACATCATGGTGCAGTTTGCCAAGTACGGCCCCAATGCTGAGCCAATGTGAGTTTGATACCCTGTTACTTGTGACATGCTTGTAGCTAGGTGTTTGCTCTGTTAACATAAGAGCATGTGAAGCATGTTGAGCTCATGTGCTGTTAATCGCTTTTGATTTGATGTGAAACTAATTACATACTAGCAACAGGGAAGGTTCATGTGTCTGATTTAGTTTTCATGTTTACGGTTGTATTACTGATTATCTACATTATATTAGTATAGTACCCAAACATATTTTAGTTTGATCTGATATGAGCATATGAGCATACTAGTTCAGCCTTCATTCATTTAGTCTTGATAATGTGAATGGACATTTTGGAGTTTGGCCCTTAACAAGAGGCTCCAAACACAAAATCAAGGAAACTCTTGTCCTTCTCTGTATATTTTTTGATAAAGGAAATAAGTTGAGAGAATCAGTTGTTTAGTAATCTGTATGAAGAGTTGGACATTGTATTTATCTGGATTTGAGATAGATATCTTTGTTTTCCTTTTTGCAAAATGCCACCAAATAAAAACTTCATTATGTGCATCCAGTTTGTCAATATTTAATTTGCATATGCAATCACGTGGTAACCTGCGTAAATCAGTTTGTTGAGTTGACTGTAAACAACAACAACAACAACAACATAGCCTTTTTTTCCCAAGCAAGTTGGGGTAGGCTAGAGATGAAACCCGAAAGAAATAAGTTCAAGGTTCAGGCACATTGATAGCTAGTCTCCAAGCGCTCCTATCCAAAGCTATCTCTTTAGAGATATTCCAATTCTTAAGGTCTCTCTTAACCGATTCATCCCACGTCAGTTTAGGTCTACCTCTACCCCTCTTTACATTATCGACCCGCTCAAGAACCCCATTACGCACCGGCGCTTCAGGAGGCCTTCGTTGGACATGTCCAAACCTTTACATTGAGTTGACTGTAAACAATGGAATAAATTCCAGTCTCGTACATAATGCAGATTTCTTTCTCTCCTTTTATTTATCTCATGAAACAATGTTGCAAGAGAATGTATACATTCATTTATCTTATCATCTACTTATTTGAATTGAGTCATCATATCTCCTGCTTTGCTTTCTGGTTATGTAGCCGTAAAGGAAGGGTCAAAGAGGTTGTTGAGAAACCACGAGACAGGTCAAGAAGCCGTAGTCCAAGGCCAAGGTGAAGACCTTAGTTCCTTCTACATTTTCAGAATTATTACATAAAATTTGTGATTTATGTTTTCCCTGCTTTTGCCCCAGTTGCTCTCCCTCCCTCCCTCCAGGTCCATTGTATTCATGAATCACGACTTTCCCTAAAACTAGACGTTAGCATGAACACTGCTTTTGGCTTAAACACTTCTTTTGCTTTTCTTGCAGAGAAGCATACTTTCTTAATATAGCCATGTAGCATATCCGTAATTGCCTTCATCCTTGTGTTTTAGATCAATATGCTAGGCAACTTATACTGCATGTATTACTTTAACCAGGCACAGAGACAGAGAACATAGGAGGCGAAGTCGCAGCAGGAGCAGAGAAAGGCATGGGCGTGATAGAGACAGGGACTATCGTCGCCAGAGCAGAAGCAGAAGCAGAAGCAGAAGCAGAAGTCCGAGTTCAAGTCCGGACCACAAAAGTCATCGTAGAGCAAGAGATGATGATAAGCGCAGGAGCAGGAGCAAGAGTAGGAGCAAAAGCAGAAGCAGAAGCAGGAGTAGAAGCCACTCATACCATAGGTGCTTCAATATCCTTCCGTAATTCCTTCATTTGGATTTTCTATATGTTGGCAACTTCTAATTTAATGTATTTCAACAGTGCTTCACCTGCTCGGCGCAGTGCTAGCCCTCGCAATTGCAAAAGCTCACCACCAAGGAGGAGCCCCACTCCTGAAAAGCACACCAATGGAAAAGATTTTCCTCCATCACGCAGTGTTTCTCCATCACCAAAGCATGCAGGCTCCCGTAGCCCAGGCAGTGAGAGCAAGGTTAGATTGATGCCAAAGTGATGGTTATGTGGTTTTGCTCCCATGCATTTGTTTAGTATCTAACTTTTGAAAGCAAAATCTGTTGTCAGGAGTAAAGCTTGTTGATCTGGTGTTGCCTAAGAACAATCTCCGTGGGATTGCAGATCGTTGATTGAGCACAATGGGAGTAGCACCCAACTGCTATTCAAGGTTGCTAGTACTATATGGTTTCTAGAATTGTGTTTTCCAGTTGTTAAAGTTATGCTGTTGGTTTGTATTTCGACGATATTGTGTTTTCATGCCCATCTACTGCATCTACTTTATATGCATTAGACTTCTTGATACCATCATATTAACTTGTTAAAACATTTGTGCATTTTCTAGTTATCTGGTCGTGAGATGGCTTGCTGTTTACTGGTAGAACGATATTGCACCGGACCAACTGGTGGATGATGTTCTAGCTGTTAGTCTTTGTCATTGGTGTCGATGTTCGTGATGGTGCAGCTGATGATGCGGCGATGCTGATGTTGTATCGATACCGATGCAGATGCTGCTGACTGTGGTAATCTAGTCTCTTTAATTTTGCTCAAAAGATTTCGAGTCAAATCATGACACTCCAGATGGACCTCATGATTGGTAACAATTTTGCTGCATAATGTTAGCTCTCATCTTAGTTCCCCATTTTTCCCCCTTCGGCAAATGCTTGCCAGCTGTTCTAGTTGGAACATGTGTCGAGATGTGCAGGTGTACTCACAGTGGCAACAATACACACTGCTAATATTCTCTGTACAGGAAGGTGTCGAGTATGTGTTGTCTTGTTGATCACATGGTTGGTGGTGGGCCAAACTAATATGCCTTAACTCTTATCATGATGTTTTCATATTTTATAGTATTTAGTTTTACTCCTAATTTGTGAACACAAAGCTGTTGTACCAAATGCTCTGGTTGCAGTTATCAGAGGTTTCAGAGAGATGTTTTATCTGTGCAAGTGTTATCTTTTTCTCAAATAGTGTGTATCTGGTAATGATTTATGGTAGTATACCAGAGCACAGTTGACCATCTAGTTGACTCCGAAATTTGCTAACCGAAGTTCTACTAAAGTGTCCTTATACAAGACATTTGATTGATGATTGGCGAGCATGGCTTGTAATATGTTGTTTTTGTATTTTTTTTCTGTTAATGTAAACTATTTTAGATAGTTATACTTCATGAAAGTCTTCATGTACAGTCTTCTTTTTTTGTTAAAGCAAACTATTTGAAATAGACAATACCAAGTATTTTTCATGTAACGTCAACCATGGTGCCAGATCAATTGAATAGCCTGTTATCCTTTGTAGTACGTTTAGTTGGGCTTGAGGCTTTGGGGTTGTTTGGTTAGTGCCTAGCTTCACCATAGCTAACCTTAGTTAATTTGTTGATGCCAAAGAAAGCATGGACCACAAATTTGAAGCTATACTAGTAGCCAAATGTTTGGGGGCATTTGTCTAAGAAAAGGTGGCAAACAGCAACTATAGATAGGAACCAGTCCCCTAGCCTTATACCATAACTAGGGAAGTTGTGGCTGCAAAACAGTACGATAAAATTGAAGCCACACTGGCAAACAACTGCGGAAGTTTATCAAACATCAGCCAAGGAGATCATGGCGCGCATGACCTTTGCTGTGGTAATGTTTAGCGCGAACCTAACAAGCTCTCTTACATTAACGCGACTTTTAATACTAAAGTACTGTTTGGTTATTGCAAACAATTTTCTGTCTTGTCACTTGTCATGGCTGTTCTTCCGCTAGGTCCAGCTGCGTGAGGTCCAGTTAGTTTTAATTAAGGATTTAAAAGGTACCTTATAGATTCACTGAAATTTTTTATTTGAAAATAGAGGGTCTAAGGCAGATGGATGTTTGGCCACCTGAATTTTAACTTGTGACCTCTCATCCTACGTGTAGGCACAACAGCATGACGAGTAAATGTGTTAATTTAGAGGGCTGAGAAAAAAAATGAACGAAAGAAGCATACAAAAGCAAGGCAGAACAGAAATGCAAATACAATTACAGCACAGGTGGCTCGTTAAAACAAAATCCCTGCGTTAGGCTGTGAAATGTTGTAGGACAGTGGGGCAAGTACCACCAAAATGCGGGAGGTTATCTCATCTGCTTGCTTTGTTCAACTGACGACTGCCATCAATGATCGAGAGAACTAGAGAAGCTAGAACACACTATCCAACCTTGCTCTATGCATACTCGTTTGGCAAGCTGTGGCACTGGACCCCTACCATTATGTACTTCTTGATTCCTGTGGCCCGTGTTACCTTGTTAATGAAGCGTGTTTAAATCTTCATGAACAAATGAAGAATATGTTCTGATATTTGAACCACCCAGTCAGGTACTCCATTTCGAGGAGTAATTTTTCTCTGCCTCAACATTAGTATCTGAAAGGGTAGAAATGGTTTTGCGTGGCTCTTGCCTGGCTTCAGCCTGTCTGGTTGGCTTCTGCCTTGAACTCAGTCTCACCCTCAAAAGCAATGAGTTGGCCATCACACCGACAGAACTAAAACCCATTAGTGCTCCAGCTATTGATGGAGTCAGGATCGTCCCTGTAACTGGGAGCAATGCTCCAGCAGCAATGGGTAGTCCAACCTGCAAAGTAATTAACTAAATGAGGTCAAGCAATCAGAGGGCAGAGCAGGCCCTATAGTTCTAATCTAAGTTGATAATACACATGAAAAGAAATTTATAATTCAAGTCCACGAGCATGTTGGTGATGATGTATAGTTAACAGCCTATAACACACTAAAGATATGGCAGACATTGCAGAATCTATAACTACTGTGGAACTAATTTGTTCTCTTTTCTACTTCATATTATTTGATTTATTTCTATAAACAATTTCCAAAAATGTGAAAACAAGAAGAAATGATCGTTTTCTAGAAAAATATTTAATCTGTCACCATGATACAAAGAGCCGAGTCAAAGAGATAAGATAGAAGCATACAATGTTATACAGGAAAGCCCACCAAAGATTTTGTTTCACCGTCTTCAAGGTCTCTTTACTCAATTCTAAAGCATCAACGAGCTGCATCAAGGTGAGAAACAATCAGAATGGATTTTCAAGGTAAAAATATGAATGATACTGGTAGGGGACCAGGCACAAAGGGTGTTGAATGTAAAGAATATTGCAATTTTTTGGTCACTTGGTTTGCTATGGAAAATTCCAAACTGTAAAAGAATTACCTGGGATAACCTATTGCCCATAAGTACAACTGAAGATACATCACTAGCTGCCCCAACACCTCCACCCATTGCAATTCCAACATCAGCTGAAGCTAGTGCTGCAGCATCATTAATGCCGTCACCAACCATGGCGACTAACCTGTGAGCTTTCTGAAGTTCTGATATGAACTTCCTTTTCTCGTGTGGTTTAACTTCAGCAAGAACCTAACACATTTTTCCACATTACACAGATAAGCAAACAATAGAGATGGTAATTAGGAAATCATGCTAACAAAAACGATCCAAATGAAAGAGACAACAAAGTTTTTTTAACACGGTGCCTTTTGTGGTGCAATTAGTTCCAACCAGATTTCCAGGCAGATAGCTTGGCTATCTATTTACGAACCTGCTTCCACCTATTTTCATTTTTGTAAACTCATGAACTATTCTAAACTGTGCTCTTCTTTTATAATCATATGAAGTAGGGATGTGTGCCCATCACAACGAGGAAAACACTTTCAAGCAGACGGCAATGAGAACAGAGAGTAACATTTAAGTGATTTTTACATATTTGTTGTTTTGCAAGTTACATCCTTTGTTCTACTCGCTCCTATCCAAAATGTAATGTGCAGTTTGATCCGGGGCATCTTTGAGGGTACACTTTGACCATTAATAACCCATAAATTATATTATTCATGTCCATGAAATTGACATAATAAGAAAATACTTCAAATATGAACCAATTGTACTACATTTGTACAGTAATCTACAAATTCTTAGGCTAATCCTTGGTTTGAAGATTAAGAAGTTTTGTATCTTGGAATACAGGCATGCTTTATGAAAAACGAAAGGAGGGAGTGCATGACATGATAACTTGATGACAAATGCATTCATATATTTCGGATACTTCAAAATAATAAGTAAAATATCTGCAGCATTCATGAAATTAATATAAAACCATAATCAGCAGTGTATCTCAAAGATCTGCAGAGATGATATTTGGTGCAGATAACAGCAAAAGAGACAGCAAGGAACCTATATCATGTTCTGGTTAGTTTAATGCCATCCTGTAATATGTTCTTCTGGTTACTTTAGTGACATATACCGCAGAGCATTGTGCCACTCTATTATGGCAATATGAGAAAGATTTATCATTCACAAGAACAAAATGTATTAACAGAATTTAACTGATATTACCTTGTCTGCCTGGATACCAACAACTGAAGCCACGTTCATAGCAGCACTTTCCTTGTCCCCAGATAACATATAAACACTAATTCCTTGCTCAGATAGGGTCTTGATAACTTGACGAGAATCTTCTCTGAGCTTATCCTCAAAACAAATTAGACCAGCTAGAGCACTATCCACTGCTACGTATGCAACAGACTGGCCAAAATGCTCTGCTTCTGAGAAGGGGTTGTGAACAACACCATGCCTGAAACATTGCAACTTTAACTAGGGAACGAACTTCAATGGCATAATACAATCATGCATGCCATAGCTAGTGTACTGGAGCAGAATAGCAGATAGTTGCCATATTGCTCCAAACCAATTTACATCGCTGACATAAGGCATAATGGGAAGAAGAGACAGTTAAAAGTGACCACATTGTTAGTGAATTTAGCATAGGGCATAGCTGTAGAATTTGTACCTTCTAATCCAATCCAATGTTCCAACAGCAACCTGTTTCTCACCAATGGTAGCCACAGCACCAGATCCTGGTTCTTCCATGAAGGATCCATCATTTGCCTGTTACAAAAAACACAAGTAAAGGCCAAACAATCAGAAAGATCAAGTTTAACGCAAGTGAATAAACAGTATGGTAAGACAAAAACATGGAATACCCATTCCAACATAGAAGCATGAAATAAAGATAACTATGTGTCAAGAAAATATGGCAGAAATCTGAAGCAAGCATGGGAGATAACTTATTGTTCACTATGTGATAGCAGTTCAGAAGATATGGTCAAAACTCAAGTGAAAAAAACATTTATCCTGAAACAGCTTCATATGACTTGTACAAAACCCAGTTAGTTCATACTAAGGTCATTCTAAGCTCACATTAATTGTGCATTTCTGCTATGACTACCTTCATACTGATGCAGTTGGCAGCTCCTGCGGCTTCCATGATGGCTTTTCCAAGCGGGTGATTAGTATTTGATTCTACTCCAGCAGCAAAACTCAGAATCTCAGATTCTGTCCATTGGTTGTCCCCAAAATCCCTGATGACGAATGTGGTTTGTCAACAGGAAGATCTCAGAAATAATCTTCATTTTTAATCCAACACAAATTTTACCCAGCATAATACATGAAAAATATAAAATTTATCCATGGAAATACACTGGAACTTGCATGATGCTGCATCCTATTCACAGGCAAGTTTTCCAGAAAGGTATTCAATCAAATGTAACGTCCAAACCAGGTATATCAGAATATAAACCTAGTGTAATTAAGTACAAAATATAAATTAAAGGGAGTACATAAGAGATACTCAACTTTGCATTTGCATCTCCCCTGTCTCTGGAAGCTATTACTTTAGTTACCACAGGTCTACCAATTGTTAAAGTTCCAGTCTTGTCGAACACAACAGCATCAACATCAGAAAACTTCTCCAAAACATCCCCACCACGTAAAAGTAGTCCTCTTGTTGCACCTAATGAAGTACCAACCTGGAAAATGGTACCTGAATAAGTAGCGATGCCATACATATTTAAAATAAAAGTGCCATATCATTTGTTTCATACCAGTACAGCAGTGGGTGTGGCAAGCCCAAGAGCACAAGGGCAAGCAATTACCTGCAAACGAAGATCAATGCTAAGAGGTATAGTCCATTTACATAATAGACACCAAAATATGAGTTGAATGGAATGGCTTTTCATTCTCTATAGAAAGAACAGGGCACACAGCAATCCAACATAAACAAATATCAAAACTCAACATAAGAAATTGCTTGGGATTTTGCATACTATCGTGTGGCTCCTGAAAGCATCAACATGCAACTAAAGTCTTCTTTAACACACATGAATCCTAAAATGAGTCATGTAATCCATCCCTTCATTTCATACATCTCCTTCTTTATGAAAGTAATCATTTTCAATGAAAGAATTTGCACTTTTTCACACACATAAAGAATTTGAAACTCCATTCATTTAAAAGTAAAATTTCCTATGTCCCTTGAATTACCAGAACACTACACGAAAGTTGCAATGCCAAAGACATTGCGCCTCCATGTTGGATAGCAGCAGGTAAAAGTTGTGAACCAAAAATACTCCAGAACATATAAGTAGCAGCGGAAAGTGCCATGACTCCATATGTAAAGTTCCCTGCAACCTGCCGTGTAACAAAAATACTGACATTAAATCACAGAGTAAAACTATTACTAACTCATGTCACAATAGTGATGTGGATAGGCTCTCTAAGACTATCACCAAACCCATCCACAGAAAAACACCACCAATAGAAGCCATAATCCAGCAGTGACGCCCAGAATACAGTATATGAAAATTAAATAAATTCCACAAAACCAACATGAGATAGTAAGAACCAAAATTTCTACTGATCAGAAACTTAACAGGAAATGGAATGCACTGAGTATAACAGGAAATGGAATGCACTGAGTATCTAAAAAGGGACTAGTGCTTTACAAGCTCAGGTTTAGAACTAACCATTTTAAATATTAATCATAATTATGGGTTTAGGAATCAGTTCATATGTGCAAATATGTATATACCTTGTCAGCCAATCGTTGAACAGGGGCCGCCCTTGTCTGGGCTTCTTCAACTAAATGAATTATGTCAGACATGACAGTTTCACCACCAGGTCTTCTAACTTCAACAGTGAGTTTACCATTCAAGTTGATACTTCCTGCTGATACTTCTGTCTAAGAAAGGAGTAGAATCATCATTGTTTAGCACCATATGAAGATGCTAATACTGGGATATCACTTGAATTAAGCAAGCCAGATAACAAAAAAAAGGAATTTAGAGATGCATACCCCTGTTGTCTTTGTTACAGGCATAGGTTCACCTGTCAAACTTGATTCATCAACTGTACTCCTTCCAGCTTTGACAACACCATCAGCTGGGATGCGATCCTATATGATGAATAAGCAAAGGATCATATTAACATGACCAGTGCGAGAATCATAACATTCATAGTAAATTCCAACGTAAGGACGAATTTCGATGTGAATATGTAACTTAATTGCTGCCACAAAAAAAATACTAAAAACCATATTCCAATATCACCAATGTTTATGTACATCGTACTCACCCCAGGCAGCACTACAACATAGTCCCCAACAGCAAGAGTATCACATGGGACTTCAACCAATGATGATTTCTCAGCATCGTTATCCACCATTAGGCGTGCTTTAGAGGGCAGAATATTAAGCAGTCCAGTCATATCATTGGTAGCTTTAAGCTTTGCCCTCTGCTCAAGATTCTTCCCTAGAAGAACAAAAGCTATCAACATAATTGGTTCCTCAAAAAATGTCTTCCACCCCTGCAGGAAAAATCAAATCAAATGATATAAACAAACTATTGGCACATTAAGACCATATGCGATGCAAACTAACGAAACATATTATACAGAGCTGGAGTGTAACTAAAGGAACTTGCATTGTGAAATTGCTCGACAATGTTTGCGGAGCAGGATTACAAGATCATGAACTTCCCAACACTTTTTCTTGGATTTATTTGGATATCATGCGGCATGCAACAGACCAATAATAGAAGTCTTTCTGGAAAAAAAAAGAGTAGCGCCTACCAGCTTTGGGATGAAGGCTGCAATTGAGCTGACTGCAAAGGACGACAAGGCACCTAAACCAACCAGTGTATTCATATTCGGAGACCCCTTGAAGAGACTCTTTAGGCCATCAACTATTAGTCTTCGACCAGGGCCGACAAATGTAAATATTGACAGAGACAAATGAAATCCAGTGGAATGAATGAAGTGCATCAATGGCACATTAACTCCAAAGAGGTGGGAAATGTGTCCCAGAAGGCAAACAGCACATAATGCCCATGATACAGCAAGTTCCCTACCTAGAAGAAAGATCAGCACATGTCAGTTATAAAGTTGGAACTATGATATTAATAAAACAAGCATCATGGAGTGGGAGAAGCTTGCAAATTGATGGTAACTTTGTCATCCAAAAAGTTTACCACTTTGTTTCAGTTGTTCAAGCTTTTCATGCATCTTTCTTTCATAAACTGCCTGTGAACTGACCTTTGAAGAATCTGCAGGTAAAATAGACATAGCATGAGACTAAATATACCGGCAATAAATTTGGGGAAGGTTTCATTTAACTAAGGGCTTGTTTGGTCAATCCCCTCCCCAAGGGGATTGAGGGGGATTGAAGGGGATTTAATCCCTCCCACCCAATTCCCTCCAACTTCTCCAATCCCCTTCAAACGAACAAGCCCTAAAGGGCAAAGCTGATGTGGAGATATGTAGCATGTCATCTGTGCTAAAGTGTAGACTGTACAATGTGAACAAAGAAGACTTAGTATTCATGTATCTTAAGACAGGATTGCCTGACAAGCAACAAGAATCTTGAAGTACCATTATCTTTTCATTCAATGTCCAGAAGGGTGTCAAAATTCTTAAGAGATTTTAATTTATGGCCATTTGACCAAGCCAACATTTTCTAGTGAAGAGAAAAAAGTATTATTTTAGTTTATTCAAACAATGTTATCTCATTATTCAAACTGATACATCACTCCCGATTAAAAGGTATTATTTTTACGCTTTGACAATACTTGATCCATTATAGCAGCGGTTACCTCGAAGATTGGATTTGTAACCACATGTCGTCAACTGACTGGCAAGCTTCTCACCCAACTGCTCCTTCCAATTCTGAGCATCCCAATCTTCCGGCACTGCCCAGACGACTGCCATCTCTGTGGCAAGGTTAACAGTTGCTGACTGCACCTGGGGCTGAAAAAATCCAAGCACATACAGACTTGTAAACAAAACAAGAGAGCTAATAAGCACTTGACAAAAGCTCTACATTTGATCCATGCAGATCTGACTTAGCTAACCTCACTCTCCAGAATGCGTTTAACACTTGCTGCACATCCACCACATGACATTCCCTGCAATAAAACTAATCAAGTGGCTAATAACTACATATTACAAGGTGGTCAGAAATAGAAGCGTGTAAGGACAATATGGACCGAAATGGCAGCTTTTCATTTTTTTCAATTAATTCAGAACAAACATTAGCATGATATTATTTATTATTATGATCCGATTGAGATGCAGAAGTACTACCTAAAAGAGTTTAGCACCAATAATGGAGCAGGTATTCATGTTTAACAAATGGAATACTTGCCAATTAATCAAAAAGAGCTCTACTGCGTTCCCTCCCCTGTAAAAAGGAGCTGAAACTGGGTAGTCACATGTTTAGTTGGTTTTTTTTTATGACCAAGATCCTCTTCATTCATTATCAGAGTTACAATCTGAGTACAGAACCTGCCTTACAAAAACAATGGAAAAGGAAAGTTTAGTTGGATATTCTTGCAATTGCCCCAGACACAATGCTGTTAGATGGGTTGTCGACACAAGACATAATTCGGCGGGCTCTGTCATAGGTGCTTCACTTGTTGATTTATAGTTGAATACACAAGAAAATTACCTGAACAATTCATGATGTTTGTTTTAATTATATGAGAATGTTTGTCAGTCCGAACTTAAATATGAAAAACAGTTACAAGCAAATCACAGTGCCAATCCCTGTGCGCTCATTACAAGGTGTTGGACCAACCAAGTAGTAGTACTCCGTACATATGTTTTTTTTTACTTTTTTTAGAGCAACCAAGTAGTAGTCGTAGGAATAGCCATACCCCAACGTCGAGGACGATGACATCGGCTCCCTTCCCTGGCGCTTCCTCCGTCACACCCGCCCCCTGGGAAGCTCGCGGCTGCTTCCACCCGCCGCCCCCTCCCCCGCCCCCACCATCACCGTTCCCCGCACCGCCCCCACCGCGCGGAGGACCACCCGACGCGAGGGGCGAGGCGGCCGATACGCTCGCGAACCACCGCCAGGGCGCCGCCGCCGCCGCCGCGGCCCGCGGTCCCGGGCCGCGGATCGCGAGCCGCGCGAGGGAGAAGAGGAGGAGGTCGCCCGGTACACCGAGGCCCCGCGGCGCGGACGAGGACGCGGCGGTGGCAACGGGGAAGCGGCGAAGGAGCGGTGCGGCCGCGGGGAGGCGGCCACCGACGGCGCCGCGGCGGAGGAGGAAGGGCTTGGAGCGGGAGGAGACGGCCTTGGAGAGCGCGAGGAGGGGCGTGGCCGGGTCCATCCCCCCGGAGGCTTCTAGCAGGGCCTAGCTCGCGGCGGCGGCCGTAGCGTGCAGCGGCCGGAGCATTGGTATTGCTCGCGGCGGGGGTGGGTTTTGCGTCCTGTCGATTGGGACGGGAGGCGGCGCGGCGGTGCTGGGTGTTCGGCTGCCTCTCGCCGGTAACTGGTGCTGATTTTTTTGTGAGGCTGGCTCCAACGGTTCTGTAGAAACCGCCCCCCACCCAGGGTTTTACTTCCCAACCGGTTTCCGGTAACCGCCGGGCTCCGGTTCCGGTTTACCGGACCGGTTTGACCGGTTACCGGTGGAAACCGGTTGAATTCAAATCCAAATTCAAATAAATTCAAATTTTTCCGTGCAACCGGTTCCGACCGGTTTACCGGCCGGTTTGACCGGTTTACCGGCCGGTTTTACCGGTTTACCGGTCGGTTTGGCCGGTTTGAAATTCAAAAGCTCACGTGCAACCGGTTTACCGGCCGGTTTTACCGGTTTACCGACCGGTTTGACCGGTTTACCGGCCGGTTTGACCGGTTTACCGACCGGTTTGATCGGTGGGCCTTCATGGGCCGGCCCATTTTTTTTCTTTTTCTTTTTTGATTTAACTTTAAATTCCCACAAACTATACTAAATGAATGAATTTTTGAGAAAATTTGACACCATTAGATTCATCACACCTTGAAGTATTTTTAGGAATTTTTTGGGAATTTTTCATTTTTTGAATTCAAATTTAAAATTTGAATTTTGGCCGGTTGGGTACCGGCCGGAACCGGAACCGGACCGGACCGGTTTGACCGGTAACCGGTCAAACCGGACCGGTTCCCACCGGTTAGGTTAACCCTGCCCCCACCCCACGTGGGGGAGTTTTGCGACAAGCAAAAGTAGTGATTATTATGATACTATAATTTTATATAATTAATTAATTTTTTAATATGATAAATAAAAGTACGTGATTATTATTGTGCTGTAATTTTATATAATTTTTTTGAGCACCTTAACATTAACATTGTCAAATGAAAAAATTCAAAACTAGAAAGTTGTAGATCTCGTCGAGGGCTACAATTTTCATATAAAAATCATCTTCATCCGATGTCGTATCGAAGCATCATGATTTTTCGAAGGTTTAGTCGAAATAAATCAGAAAAGGAAAAATAAAACCGCAGTTACTGTAGCAATCTGGGGTCACGGTAGCAAATCCCGGCTGCACAGTGCCATGCAAGGTATCCAAAACTGGGTTGTACTTGGGGTGAACGGGTTCGCAAGTTCGAGGGACTAGATATCTGGTTTCTAAATTTATGGACCTATTTAACATAGTGCTGCAAGTTCAGGTGCATACGGTGCATTTTACTCTAATTTAACCATCACCTCTGTTAACTGAGACAAAAATACCCCAAACTGTACATCTTCTACCTCCAATCGATCGATGCACATGTGCATCTGGCGGCAGCAGGTGGTGAACCTGCAGCAGGTCACAGCCTCGCAAGATCCTGCTGCTCAGCCTGCCCAATGCAGAACTGCTTTTCCCAAACAAGAGCACGTTCCTGTAGTAGGGGCTCCACAAACAGAGTTCACTCCGCCGTCAAATTCGCCATCAGCAAGCCAAACCAATCCAATTCCTCGCACCACCGGCATCACAGCAACCTCAACGATCCATTTGAGCCATTCCCGACTTGAATCCTTCACCAGAGCTATAAAATCGCGACTGCCTTCTTTCTCGGGCTGTCGTCGAAGGTCGAGCCGCCGGTGAGCGAGATACTCCGCCCAACGGCCCAGGCTCCGTCTCCCCGCCAACCTCCACCCGCCGCTTCGCAATCGGAGACCCCAACCGCAGGCTCAGGAACGACGCCACGCCGCCGGAGCCGAAGCCGCCCGCTGCTGTGCTCCCGAAGTTCCCGGACATCGCGAGGCTCCGACAGGGCGGACGCAGAGGCACGGGCGCGGGCCCTCCCCGTCCTCTTCCCGCTCCCGCCAGACCCAGGCCAGGCCTGGAGTGGGAACTGCCATCCCGCGCGGTGTGGGTCGCCGGGCTGGCGGCGGCGCCCGTGAGGCGCAGGCTGCGCCGAGGGGTGAAGCTAATTTAGGTCGACCTTAGACCATATCCACGAGCCTTTCTAAATTTCATGCTCTAAATTATCATTTGAAAATCTTTATGCATAAAATTCATTTTTTGTATGTCTGTACTCTTTAACAGCTTTTCTATATCTTATGTATACTCTAAAAATCTATTTTCATTATTTATCTTTGGCATAACTCTCTTGTCGTTTTCCAGAAAAATAATAAGAATTTTTTTTAATGAAAAAATTGGAGACATAGAAAAAAGTTTCAAGGGAAAAATTGGAGAGATAAAAAAAATTCAAGAAAAAAATTGGAGATTAGGAGAGAAGAAAAATTTTCAAGGAAAATTTTGGGGAGATAGAAAAAAAGGGAAGACAAAATTTTACGAAATAAAATTGAAAAAAATTTGAAGAGAAATTTTTTGCCTCCAAAATAAAAAAAGCTTGGGTAAAAAAATTGTTAAATTTTTTGAATCAAACAAATATAAAAAGAAAAAATTTACCGCCCCGCGACTCGCCGCGCCGCCGCGGTGCCTCCCCAGCCACCGGCGCGGCGCGGCACGTCCCCGCCGGAGCAGCGCCTTCCCGCCGGAGCCGCGCCTCCCCACCACTCCGCGCCACCTAGCCGCCGCCGCCGCGCCACCCCGCAGCCGCGGCATCACCTCGCCGCTCTGCACCACCCACCCGCCGCCGCCGCACCAGTTCCGCCGCCACCCCACCCCGATCAACCCGCCGCTAGTTCCGCCGCCACCCCACCCCAATCAGCCCGCCGCTAGATCCGTGAAGCGTCCCCTCATAAGAGAAGACTTTAAAGTGATACAATATCAGTCCCAGGAGGCTGATAACACTTTTATTACATCAGATGGTATATCACCGTACAACTCTACGCGGAAGTGGGCAGTGAAGCACCACTATCGCGAGGATAACAACTAACACCCACACAACGATATTAACTACGAAGAGGGGGTCATCAGAGTCTTGCGCCGTACGGAACTTCCTGCGGGTGACCCTATCCACATGTGTAACAGTCCAAAATCTCACACAAATAAAATTTGTCTGAATTCAAAATTTATTTTCAAAATCTAATTTCAAGATTGTTGAGCTCATCTTCTTTTGCATAAAGAAAATTTTCTCCCAAACTTAAATTATCTAATTTCTTTCTAACAACCATCATCAAATCATTTTTTCCTCTCTCCCTAACCACCAGGCTCCGCCTGTCATCCTCCTCACTGTCCCCCTCCAGAAACCTCGCTCATCCCGGTGCCTCGCTCCCTTCCGCACGACCTAATCCTCTACTGAGGCGCCAGCAGCAATAAATTTCTCACTCTCCCTCTCTTACCTTTTTCTTTATGGGTGAACAAAAATATCGGAGCAGCACATTAATTCTCATCTCGCTCCCTGCACACACCTCTCTCTCACACGTCTCCTTCATACTCTCTCTCTCCGCCGGTGGTGCAGCGCCCCCTCTGATTTTTTTTCTCCACTGAGCAAGCAGGCAAGCAGCCAGCACGCCTTGCTCCTCTCTCCGCTTTCCACGGCAAGCAGCAGCTCTCTCACTTCCTGCATGCACACATGCATGCACACAATTAATTCTCACCTCTCTCTCACTTCCTGTACACATGCATGCACACTCACGCACACATCTCTCACACGATCTTTTCACTCCCTGCACACATGCATACACATCACAGAAGCCATTCACGGCGAGTAGAAGCATGCAGCATGCACTAATGCATGCCCTGATGCATGCACGCTCTCGTTCACTCCAACCCAGCACACATGCATGCAATTAACTCTCTCCGTCGGTGCACACTCACGCATAGTACACAGCAAGCCTGAACTCCTCTTTAATGCCACCTCCATTTCTTTTTCCCCCACGTCACCTTCTTGATTTTTCTACTCCAAATCCAAACAAGCTAGCATGCAGCAGCAATCACTCTCTTTCGTTCTCTCTCACTCTCTCTCTCATTCTCTCTCTGTCGGCAGCTCTCTCTGACTCACTCCCTCTCTGTCGTGGACAAAAGTCCACAAGGCAACAGCAGCAGCACAGCACACCACTACTCTGATTTTTTTTTTCACCGCAAGCCACGGAGCTCTTTTGCTCACTGCTCTTCTTCTCTCCACCGAGCAAATCAACAGCTGTTGTTCCTCTCTCACCCATCGCAAGCAGCAAACCAAGCAAGCCCCCTCTTTTTCTCTCCAAACGATGCCACCAGCAGCTCCCCTCCGCTCCATCCTTGCTCAAGTGGAGCAGCACAACGACGATGACCCCAAGCCCGGCGACCACGACGTCCCCTCCATCTTCAAGCTGCCACGATGTTGCGCTGCTTGGGGACGGCACTCCCTCGGAGCAGCACAACCACCAGCTAGCAGCTGGAAGCCGCCGCCCACTGCTGCTCTCTCCTCTGTCCTTCCATCCCAGTGAAGCAAGCACCCTGTTCTCCCTTCTCTCCGTTGGTTTTCCATCGCAAGCCAGCAGGCGAGCAGCATGCCGCCGTGAAACCCACCGCCCTGCTGCGCCCGTTGATGCCAGCTCACGCCGACCAAGCTTGCTCTGCTGTCTTAGGGCACCAAGGTCACCGCGGTACTGTACTCGTTGACGATCTCCGATGACATAGAGCTGTAGCCTGCCATGGATGCCGGCAAATATCGCCGCGGCCGGAGAAATATCTCGCTAGAGCACCGCCTTAGCCCGACTATAAAAGGAGCCGGTGAGCTCGCGGCGAGCACAAGGGAAGCAGAGCTCGAGCTCGGAACAGCCAGCGCCGAGGTCTGCATAGGAACGCCTGAGGTCCTGCCTCCGCCGTGCTGTGCCGAGCCAACGACCTTTCTTCCACCCTCCTCTGCTCGCTGCTCTGCTCTTGCGAATGCGTCATGGCCGGAGCCACCGTCACGCCGGAACGCCGTCGTAAGACCAGGCAACAGAGAACCATGCCCTGCCACTTCCCCATGCCGCAGCAACGCCACCACTCACACCGCATCACCGACGAACTCACGCCGCACACCCCCGTACAACGCTGCTGCCGCGCCCATGCTAGTTCGCCTCGGCATCAAGGCCGGGACGCTGCCACCAAGCTGCAGGCCGCCCAAGTCGCATTCGCTCAGCCCCACCGAAGCCACGCTGCGGCCGCACGCTGACGAGCTGAGGAGCACCGTGCTCGACCCGCTCGCCGCCGCCGCACAGCACCGCCTTGCCGTCCTGCTCTGCTGAAGCCGCTGCCGGGAGCAACCACGACCACGAGCACGAGGAAGACGAGCCTGTCCTTGCAGCACACTAACGCATCGCAACCACAGACGCAGGTCCGCCACGACCGAGCACGGAACACGTCCTGACCCGGGCCAAACAGGCACACCCGTTCCATCATCGCCGATGTCGCGACGCGAGCTAGCTGTAGCTAGTCACCGCGAACGCGAACATACGATTGGCCTTGCCAAGCCTACCTATGGTACCACGGCCGCTCTGCCCCGCGCCTTCGCCGCGGGCGGGCACGTCACGAACCGACCATGCTGGGCACCATGCGCATGCATGCCGCCGGAGGCCGTCGCGCTAGCCACCGTCCTCGCATACCCCCGGCACGAGCCAAGTCGCCGCGAACCAGTCGTCGCTGGACACCGCGAGCGCAAGCCTGCACAACCAAATAATCTAAAGATACAATCTATCCAACCGTGCACGTGGCACGCTAGAACGTTCGCCGAGCCGTTCGCCGGACGAAACGTTACCGACTCGATTGCCACGCGCCAACCTCCTGCTCAGGGTGCCCCTCGCGGTGCCATTCCCTTTCGCTGAGTATATGACACGCGCGAACCGCACTCAATTGCGCCACAGTACCCCCTTGGCGCCCTGCCGCATCCGTCGCATCGCCGCAGACCGCCGCGCATCACGCTGCCGGCCACCAGCACGCCGCTCCACGCCAACAGCTCCACGCACGCGTAGCTACAGCACCGTCAAAGACCAGCGCCCTCGCTGGCTTTTGCCCGGCCTCGTCGCAAACGCCGTCAGTCACAGTGCTGCGCTCAGCCTCACATGCCCGACCGCTCCTCCACCTCCGGCCTATAAAAGGCGACGCTGAGCTCTCCTTTCCAGCCAGCACAGGCTACCTCATTCCCTCGGTTCCATCAGAGCAAGGATTTGCTCGTCACTCTCTTATTCTGACAAGCTGTTCATCGTGCTCTTGGTAAGCACTGCACGCTATCTGGCCTAATTCATCTTCCTAAATTTATCTAAAATCTAACTCTAACTGTCTTTGTTAGTTTTATAATTTATAGAGTTCAGTTTATATTTATGTATGCTTTGTTTGTTTGATTTGTGATGCGTAATAGTCGCCGAGAGTTCGCGGACAACGACGAGAAGAAGCCTGGAGTCCGGTGCCGCGGGATAGGAAGTTTGTACCGCGAGCAGAAGCCCGGAGTACGTACCGCGAGCACGAGGACTAGTACCGCGAGCTGGAAATCAAAACACGTACCGCGAGTTGAAATACCTGTTTGTTGAGCGAAGGCAAGTTCAATCACATCCTTTGATGCATGTTTCTGTCCTAGTTTTTATAAACACAACCCAATGGCCTGCTTTATAAAATTGCATATGTTTTTCTTGCATAAAAACACGGTTGGATAGCCACCCCTTGATTTGTGATGATCATTCCTTGACCACCTAGATTAATGTCTGATTTTGCTTGGACGTTAATCGATATTAGAACGCTTAGGACTTTACTCATAATACGATTTATTTTATAAAGAAAATGTGTGCGTGTGGGATGGGATAAATGTGGTGTTTTTGTAAAGAAAGTTTAGACGGGATGGATGGCATTTCTACGGATTTGCCATTTGGTGTGCTCATGCCAATGTGGCAGTGCAAAGAAGGGAGATATCCATCTTGTCGTGTCTAAGGACCGAGTTGGTGTGTCATCTCACCTAACTCCTCTATCGTGCAAACCACTCGACCGTTGAATGGGCAACGGCGTAGCATGAATCCCACTAGTTGGTGTGATAGCCATCAGGAGGGCTGAGAGCAACGGGTGACCAAGGAGAAGGGATATGCTCAGTGTGACTTATACCCCGGTTATACCTCAGAGTTAGGTTGATGACCCCTTGGTGAATCCCGTGATGGCTAGTCAGGCTTAGCTAAGGTGGGTAATGGCTATGTTGGGATCTACACCGACACGACGGTGTTCGAGATGTGGTATCCTACTTGTGGGTAAAGTTGCACACCTCTGCAGAGTTAAAAGCTATTCGAATAGCCGTGCCCACGGTATTGGGCGAGTTACGGTGTGGTCACATAACTAGTGTTTCTTGGGATGGGCTGGTGTGAGTTGTTTTGGAATTGTATCCGGCAGTTGTGCCGTGTGCTACGACGGACGGGGGGTCCGGTAGCAGTTTAAAACTTAAACTCCGTATTACTCAAAACAAAAACGGGTTTCTGAAATGTTTTCTGCTAAATAAACCCCTGCATAAAATTTAGCTTTTTGCAAATTAAACCGTAACCTTATCCATGATATACCTATGCATATTATTCTGATATAGCCCCCTCCGTGGGTGTGGTTGGACTTGCTGAGTACGTTTGTACTCACCCCATTCTTACTTTTTACAGAGGAAGACCCTGACTTCGTACCAGACGACACCGAGTAGGGTTATCGTTCTACACCCAACCTTGCCTGTGGAACCGGCCCTGTCCGAGATGTTTTTGCTGACGCAGTACTCTGAGCCCGAGTTAGACCCCATGTGGATTGCGGTCTGGTGCTATGTCGTAGCTTGGTTACTTTTTATTATCATCTGTATCGAGTGTCCTCCTCGGAGATTTGTATGGTAATGAATCATCTGATGTAATAAATGTGGCATCAGCCTCCTGGGACTGATGTTTGTATCACATTTAAGTTCTCTCTTATGAGGGTACGCTTCAACATGCAAGGTTGGGTACAGGACGGAACCTCTACTCGACGTCTTCGGGAATAAAGTCCGGATCATCCTCTGTAAAAATTAAGAATGGGGTGAGTACAAACGTACTCAGCAAGTCCAACCACACCCACGGAGGGGGTATAAACAGAATATAATGCACAGGGTAAGTCAAGGATAAGGCTAGGGTTTAGTTTGCGGAAATGTAATTTTTATGCAGGGGTTTATTTGAAAGAAAGGGGTTTTCAAAAGCAATTGTCTTGCTCTGAGTAACACGTCGGGTTGATCCACACAGGATCCCAGTTTTAAGTTGCTACCGGACTCCTTATCCGCCGTAGCACACGGCACAGCTGCCGGACACTTTTCCAAAACAACTCACGCCAACCCATCCAATCCCAGAAGAAACACTAGTTATGTGACCACACCGTAACTCGCTCAGTACCGTGGGCACGGCTATTCGAATAAGTTTTAACTCTGCAGAGGTGTGCAACTTTACTCACAAGCGGGGTACCACAACTCAATCACCTTAGTGTCGGTGCAGATCCCAACAAAGCCATTACCCACCTTAGTTAGACCTGACTAGCCATCACGGGATCCACCAAGGGGTCATTGACCTATCACAGAGGTTTTAACCGGGGCATAAGTCACACAGAGCTAATCCATTCTCCTTGATCACCCGTTGCTCTCAGCTCTCCTGATGGCTATCAGACTAACTAGTGGGGTTCATGCTAAGTCGTTGCCCATACAACGGTCGATTGGTTTGCACGATAGTGGAGTTAGGTGAGATGACATACCAACTCGGCCCTTAATTGTGACAAGATGGATATCTCCCTTCCTTGCTCAACCACACAGGTACGAGCACACCATTTGACAATTCACACAGAAGTGACATACATCCCTTCTTAAACTCATCTTTCAAAAATTCCACATTTTCCCTTCCCGCACACACACGTATTTTCTTTATAAAACAAGTTGTACCGTGTTTAAGGTCCCAAGTGTTCTAGCAGCAATTAACATCCAAATAGAATAAATCATATTTAGACATTAATCTAGGTGTCAAGGAATGGTCATAACAAATCAAAGGGTGGCTATCCAACCATGTTTTCAGTAATCAAAACATATGCAGTTTTGTAAATCAGGCCAATAGGTTGTGTTTGTAAAAACTAGGACAAAATATGCATTAAAGGATGGGATTGAACTTGCCGTCTTCAAAGCCTTCCGGGAGGTACTAATCGAGGTACTGTCCTTCGGGTTCGGGGTCGCGGAACTGGTCCTCGTTCGTTTGCTCGCAGTACTGCTCGTCGACGGGCTCTCCGTCGTTCACTCCGTGATCTACGACGCACACAAACAGGCACACAATTAAGAAAAAGAAATAAATGTTTTATCGTTGAGCTCGAATCGGAAACAATTAAGTTATGGGGATAGGAGTAATATTTTTGGGCGGTTTTCTAATGGCATGGCCAAAATTATGCTAGAAATGGTGTAGTAAAGTTTCGGAGTAATCGGGGGATTTTTGGCACATGAAATGATAGGTAAAAGAGGCGTTTCAGGGTTAAATCGGGGTTCAAAAAGAGATGAAAATAGAATGAATAGATAGTATATCATTTTATAGGAATTTAGAAAGAAGAATCAGCTCAATCGGAGCTCGGATGGTCGAGATAATAAAATTACAATATCGATGGCTTAATTAATTTCGAAAATAAAAGAATTTGGATTCATGCTGGCCAGAAGTGCTGTACGGGCCCGCAAGACCCATAAGCTCTCATCAGCTCACGGAAAAGAGGACAGGGGAGGAGTACGACGTCCAGCGGCGGCGCCGCCGGCACTCACGGTGGCAGCTCGCCGGAGCGTCGCCGGAATCGAGCTACGGCCCACCGTTTTCAAATCCGAGGGCATGGGGAGAGAGAGGAAGGTGAGGGGGTTTCATTCCTATGACTCCGGGAAGGGGAAAGCGAGCGGAAGGGGGTCCGCCCCGAGCAGCCATGGCTGCGGCCATGGGAGCTCGTGGGGAGCTTGGCTCAGGCAGGGAGAGGGAGGGGTGCGAGCTGGGTCTGGTGGAGGGGGTTACCGGGGTGCTCACTGTGAAAGAAATCGAACTAAGATGGCTCGAAGAACAGAGGAGGGGAAATTGGAGTGAGGAAGAAGAAGGGCGAAGGGGCTGGTGGCACGGCGAACTCGGCGTGATGGTGGCGAGCAGCTTGGGCGGCTTTTATAGGCGGCAGGGGCGGGTGCTGTGCCAACGCTCTCCTGACCGCCTTCAATGGCGTTGCGACAGCCTTCGCGACGAGGCGGCAGGGGCGGGTGCTGTGCCAACACTCTCCTGCTCGCCTTCAATGGCGTTGCGACGGCGTTTACGACGAGGCGGCAAGGACGGCAGGCGGTGAAGGGACGGGTCGGGCAGGTGCTCTGGCGTGCTTGTGCGGCCTTGCGCATGGGAGGCGAGGTGGGAGGCGAGGCTGAGGCGCTGTGGCGCACGGCGGCGGTCGGCACGGCTTGGCGCTACGCTGGTGGCGCGTTGCGGCGTGCTCCATTGCCCGCGAAGCTCGCGAGCGAATCCCGGCTTTTGCTCGGCTTGCGTCGCACGTGCTATGGCTGTGCAGTTGCTGCGAGCTGAGGGCGGTGGGGCCTGGCTCGGCGTGCTTGCACGCGGGGCCTGGTCTGCTTGTGTGTGTTTGCGGAAAAGAAAGGTGAGCACGGCAAGGTGCTTGACGTGCGAGCTTGCATGTCGTGTGTGTGCTGCATGAGCTAGCTTGCTAGTGCAGCTTGTCTGACCGCAAGCATAGAACGTGAGGAGGTATGGTGAGAGTAAAAGGATTAGAAGAAAAAATTAGAGGAAGGGTTAAGCTGAAATGATGAATTTGAAAAGAAGTTAATAATTTGATGGTTATTAGATAAAAGATGGGTTTTAGATAACAACGGAGATTGAGCTCAAAGGATTTTTACAAAGTTTCGAAATTGATTTTTAACAAGTGATTTAACTTGGTAATTTTACGGGTGTTACAATCTGGGAGGAAGGGGGAGGGCCTCCCTGCCGCGGGCCCGCCGCGCCTCCCCGCCGATGAGCCTTCCTCGCCGCCTCCGGGCCTCCCCGGCCCCCGCCACCTCCGGACCTCCGCGCCGTGCCACCCTTCCGCCGCCGCCGCCGCTCCACCCCGCCGCCGACGAGCGGGCTCCGCCCCACCACGCCGAATCAGGTCCGCTGGATCCGGGAGGAGAGGGGAGAAACAGGAAAAGAGAAGAAGGACGGAACACAGGAAAGGAGGAGGAGAGAGGGTGAGTTAGTGAGTGGAGTTGACCGTGAGTTGCACGTTGACCGTGAGTTTTGCAACTCACGGTCACCCGCAGATTCAGCATCGGGTGCGCCGAGGCAGCGGCGTGGCTAGGGACCTGATTTTAAAAACTCAAAGACATCATCGTCGGGGGAGGCGGGGCCGGACTGTTGTGATTCTTGTTCTTCACCTTAAGGGTAGAGGTGTCATTTTATGCCCACATTATCTGAATGAAAGAAGAGAAAATAAGTTTCCTGTGAACTTATCTAACGGAATGGTAGTATCCAATTGCACTTTTCGGTGGTATTTTACGGGTACAAACTCTTTTAATGATATTTTCCAAAAGTAGTTATCTTTGAGTCATACACAACCAACTTTTCCATATATCAGGCCTTGTTTAGATCCAAACTTCAAAATTCCAAAAGATTTGTAAAACATTTGCATGGTGTACCAAATGTAGTTAAAAAATCGCATTACACAAATAGACTGTAAATCGCGAGACGAATCTAATAAACCTAATTAGGTCGTGATTAGACACTAAATTGCTACAGTAAATCTACAATAAACATATGCTAATGACGAATTAATTAGGCTCATTAGATTCATCTCGTAATTTACAGACGAGTTGTGTAATTAGTTTTTTAATTAGTCTATATTTAATACTTTAAATGTGAAAAAATTCCTTTTCAAAATTCTAAAAGAGGGGAACTAAACACACCCTCACTACTATGATAAAATTTAACAATCAACTTTAACTCCTCCGGACAGAATCTCCATTGCGAATTCACATGTGTTAGGAACTCTTACTATGTGATTTCTAAACATCTATGATTGCAATGTATTTCGAAAAAAACAGTACATTATAGGTGGAAAAGGAGACCGAATCTAGAATTTCATATGCGCACCATTTCCCTCCCCTCAAATTCAATAAAGCTGCGTTTGGGTGTTGGCATTGAGGCTCCGGAATTGGAATTGACATTGGATAGCATCAAATACTGCTGTTTGGATGGCTTAAACTTTGGAATTGGAATTCACCATCAATGCCGAAGCGGTATTCGCAACACTGCATCCCCTCGCGCTCAATACAGAGCCGTGACCCTCCGTATTGGGCGGAATTGGAGATGAGGCAGGCGACGGCGTGGCGTGAGCGCCCTCTTCCCCATGTCCGGCAGCTCGGCGCCCCCTTCTTCCCCATCGTCGAGCTCCTTCCATGACCAGCGCCGCCGCTCCCCTTTGTCCTTCTCTTCACGGACGCGAGCCCCCCACGAGCTTCCTCCGTCTTCCTCCCCGGTGGCCCCTCCCCTACCTCCATCCGCGGCGAGCCCCGCACCCCTCCGCCGGCGAGCCGCGCGGCTCCTCCCCTGCCTCCCTCGGCGGGCGTGCCGCGCGGCCCCTGCGCTGCTCCCTTCGCCAGGCCCCTCCCACCGCCGCGGCTCTGTTCCCCTGCGACGCTTCCTCTGGCGGAGCTCAACTCCGCCGCACCGCTCCCCTCCTGAGTCCTGCTCTTTGTGCCCCGAAGCCACCACGCCGCCGCTATGCTCCCTCACCCCACGCCCCTCCGCCGCGGCCTTCCTCCGTCTCCCTCCACCCCCGCCACTGCTGCGTCCACAGCGGCCCGCACGGCCGTGTGCGCTGGCGCGTCCCCACACCGGCGCCGATCGGCCGCGACGCAGAGCACGCCCAGCAGCTCGAGCTCGGCGCGCAGCCACACCGCCATCCGCCGCCGTGATTTGGTATTTGTTGTCTCTTTGATTTCTACTCCCTCTATTCACTTTTGATAGCTATATTTCAAAAATTTAAATGTTCAAAAATGATAGCTATATTTACTATTAGCATGGGTATTGGCAATAAATAGCACTAGTTACAAGGAGTTCATAGTTAAAACATTGGAGGACCAACAAAAAAGTCTGTGACATTTATTAGATTGATAAGCACACTTGTGGTGCCCTTGGTCATTGTGTCATATGGAAATATATCTATCAAAATTGAATGGAGGGAGTATCTAGTAATTCATCTATGTCCAAACAATTACTTTGACATTGTGACCAATTACCAAAGCTTGTCTGATTTGGTATTTTGATTGAATTCAATGCCGAGGTCTTCAATATCGACATCCAAACCCATACGGACCCTAAGAAAGAAAGAAACGGCGGCGAGAAGCGCCAGATAAGTAAGCGGCCGTTCTCAAACCAATCGCGCCTACTCCAGTCCATCCATCCGATGCCTCCGACTGCGATGGCTTCCACCTCCCTCTTCCTCCCCACCGCCGCCGGCGCGTCCACCGCTCGCCGCCGCCCCTTCTCCAGCCTCCGCACCCCCTATCAGGTGCCCACCGCACGCCTCCACCGCGCACCCCGGCTGGCCGTCGTCTCCGCTGCGGCCTCACCGGCCTCGCCCGCGTCGTCGTCGCTCGACGCGCTCATCTTCGACTGCGACGGCGTCATACTGGAGTCGGAGAACCTCCACCGGCAGGCCTACAACGACGCGTTCGCGCACTTCGGGGTGCGCTGCCCGCCGGCCTCCGCCGACACGCTGTACTGGGACGAGGCCTTCTACGACGAGCTACAGAATCGCATCGGCGGCGGGAAGCCCAAGATGCGGTGGTACGTGCGCAAGTTTGATTTTCTCATTACAGATTTGCTGGAGGCACTAGTCTCAATTGCTTGTGACGATCTTGCTCCATTTGCTGGCTTGATGCATTGCGTAACGAATGCATTGAACTCTGGAAATGTCCTGCTTATGTGTTAGATAAATGCCAAATCACGCTTTCCGTTTGTACAAGCTTGGTCATTATCGTGTTATTATTTTTGTTACCTGACATACTTTGGCTTGTCCGCATGGGTGCACATGGGCGTTCCTGCAATGCAGGTTATGCGGGGTAAAATGCAGTAGTTCTCTACTCTGTTTCTCTGTGCCAGGGGGGCGTCCGAGTGCCTTCCCGTTTCTTGTAAAACCGGCCTCCCTGATAATGTCGATCATTGTAAAGACGCGATACGCTTTCAATATAAAGTTGGGCGCCTTTGCCTTTGGTCGAAAAAATGCAGTAGTTCATCAGATTGTGCAGGCATGCCGATGTGCAAATTGATATATGTTGGGACAAGTTGATTGTTGCATGTCAGCTCGTGAAAGGGAAAACTTTGTGAACGTCAGGTTTGAATTGGTTAAGACTTGGAATAATTGATTCATGACAGGTACTTCGGGGAAAATGGGTGGCCTTCTTCAAAGATTTTTGAGACACCACCCTCGGCTGACTCTGATAAGGAGAAGTTGATCGACATAATTCAGGTATGCCTTTTATGTCTTGGTTTTACAACATAATGGGTCGTTCATTAGTACGTATTTTCAGATAGCAGGAAAGGATCGCAAATGCTTTGAGCCATTCATTAGTTTAATGTTAGCTTGAAAAGTCGTGTGTTCTCCAGAAATAATTCATTTATCAATCTATCATTCAATTATTGTTTCTCCTAGTTGTGCATGCTATATAAGCTAAATATCTATGCATACCAAGTAAAAACACATTGGAGCACACATATAGCAGATTAACAGGTTACATGGACTCAAATATATACATATATGATCAAAAGACTCCACTGTCACATAGACTCTTAGGGTTCATACTGACTCCTTGTAGTTGTAGCACTGCTTGTGAAATTAAGCAAGAACCATTTACATGGACTCTTTGACTACTACAACCACCTTAACATAAATGACACGGATTAATATTATTACTGCACATCATATATTCAAAAACTGGTACCTCATGTACCTCCTTTGTGAACTTTCCTTGCATGTCCTCTAATGGAAAAGACATGCAAGTCTTTTGTGCGTTCATGAAAAAAGGCTATTACAGCTTATACTACTTTACCTTCTGATCTCAAGAATTTTACAGCTGTAACCACTTAATTTGCAGGACTGGAAAACAGAGAGATACAAAGAGATAATAAAGTCTGGAACTGTAAGTTCAACACCTTCATTATTTCCTGAACTTACACTTGCGATTAAAACTAATACGCACAATAAGTCGTCTGCTTATTATCTGATGCTGATTTGAGGCGCTCTGCTGTTAGGTGGAGCCTAGACCTGGTGTTTTGCAGCTGATGGATGAAGTAAAGGGTGCGGTAATATACCGTTTTGGAATATCGTTCTTTTCTTTCGAGAGTACCGTCTTATTTTCTTGCCATACCAGTGTTTTCTTCACAAATTTAATGTTTTGTCGCATTACCTCAATGAGTTCTCAATGAATGTATCTATTCGATACTTCAAGTATGCAAACTAGCTTTCATGCTCTGAGTTGACTTTTATACAATGGTGTAGGGTATCAAGCTTGCTGTTTGCTCTGCAGCAACTAAAAGTTCAGTGATAATGTGCCTTGAAAACCTTATTGGGCTTGTAAGTTAAATGACTTATGTTGCTTCCATATGTCTAACCTTGATACTTCCATTGTATTAGCTGAGTTCATATATATCTCTTTTGCTCCTGTTTCTATAGGAGCGATTTAACGGCCTGGATTGCTTCCTCGCTGGTATAGTTCTGATTGTTTTTCTTTCATTATTTTATCTTTTGTACCAAGCAACCAATATTTACAAAAGTTAAAAAAAAGGAATATATAGGGATTTCTTTTGTAGTGCTTATACAAAACTACAGTGAGTTGTCTTCAGTTTACCAAGTATAACAATAGACTGTTCAGGATATTTTGGATCATATTTCCCAAATGCAAAATATTAGATTGCTCCTTTGTCAGACGCAGTTGCAGTTATTTGGATCTGTCGGTTGCTAAGGTTCTGTTTGTGAGTGATATAAAACAAGAATGCCATAAAAATTTCACAATTCCCAATTGCTTCATACTGCAGGCGATGATGTTAAACTAAAGAAGCCTGATCCAACAATATATATTACAGCAGCAGAGGTAGTGAATACTATAGTAACAGATCTCATCTATTTCTCCTTATAATTTTTCCAGAGTTGGTCACGTTAAGGACCTCCTTTGTTGTACCCAGAAATTAGGTGTAGAAAGCAAGAACTGCCTTGTGGTGGAGGACAGTGTTATTGGATTACTAGTAAGTCTTCCAAGTACATATTCTATTAATCAAACTAACCCTTTTGATTATGAGAGATATTTATCTTTTAATAGGCGGCAAAAGGAGCAGGGATGTCATGTATAATAACATATACACCTTCAACTGCTAGCCAAGTAAGATTGATCTGTAGTGATAGTTCTTGTTTGCTACAGAATGGCGTCCTGATTTGCTAACTTTTCCATAGGATTTCACAGATGCAATTGCTACCTATCCTGACCTGAGTAACGTGAGGTAGGTTCTGGTCAATTTGTTATTTGTCCATTGAGATTCTTTCCATGTAAGACAAACGATAGCTGTTGTATCATTCGCAGGCTTGAGGACCTCAAGCTGTTACTCCAGAAAACTCTTGTTACTGGATAGTAAAATGTTTTGTTTTCCTCAAGAAATACATCGACAATTATTTTATGCACAGTAAGCCATGGTAAGTTTGTTGCTATATCTATGATTCATTTTCACTATTAGAGATTCCTATCTGGTATTGCATCTGTCAACAATATATTTGTAATATTTTAGTGTGGGTTAATTTATACGCAGACATATGCAAAATTCTCTCTTCTTGTATGTCATATATTCTGGAATACTCTTTACCATTTTTTTACCCGAAATACACCTCCATGAGGTGGAAAAGGTCAATAGAAGTTAAGTTCTGAAAATGTTTTATTAATTTTAAAAAGGGAAAAGTTCAGTTTTGAAAAAAGGTAGAGGGAATATGGAAACACCGCACACCCAATGCGCGGGGGGGGGGGGGGGGGGTTGACCTCTCATTATATAGCCAATGTGGCTTGCAATACAAGAAGATGTATACGCCCAATATGGGCCTCGAGTATACGCACACAACTATACATTCTATCACCCGCCCTCAGTCGAAGCATTAGGATTCCGGATGCAAAGGCTGGACCGAAAATCCTGAAACAACTGCACAGGAAGCCCCTTCGTCATGATATCAACAAACTGATATTGTGACAGCACATGAAGAACACGAACTTCGCCGAGAGCCACCTTCTCGCGGACGAAGTGGATGTCGATCTCAATGTGCTTGGTACGGCGGTGGTGGACGGGTTGGCAGTCATGTAGACAGCGCTGACATTGTCGCAGTAGACCACGGTAGCTACCTTCAGCGAGACATGGAGTTCCTGAAGGAGTTGGCGCAGCCAACAACATTCGGCGACCACATGAGCAACAACCCGGTACTCGGCCTCCGCACTGGACCGGGACACCGTGGTTTGCCGTTTGGACGACCAGGACACCAAGCTGTCTCCGAGGAAGACGCAGAAGCCTGATGTGGAGTGGCGGGAGTCGGGGCAGCCCAGTCGGCGTCGGAGTAGGCGACCAGCTTGTCGACCGGCCCGGTGCCGATGTGGAGGCCGGCGGAAAGGAGCCCTTCACATAGCGAAGGATGCGCTTGATCAGCGCAAGGTGAGGCTCCCGGAGATCGTGCATGAACATGCATACTTGCTGCACTGCATATGCAAGATTTGAACGCATCAGGGTCAGGTACTGAAGAGCACCGGCGAGGCTGCGGTACTCAGAGGGGTCGGCGACAGGTGGACCTTCCATGGCCGAGAGCTTGGCACGAGTGTCAACAGGTGTCGATGTCGAGTGACACTCGGCCATGCCCGCCCTCTGAAGAAGATCAAGCGCATACTGGCGCTGGCTGAGAAAGAGCCCATCGGAGGAGCGCGTGACGGAGATCCCGAGGAAGTGGTGCAGCTCACCAAGGTCTGTCATGGCGAACTCGGAGTGAAGACGAGCGGTGATGCGTCGGAGCAAGTCTGACGAGGAAGCTGTGAGGATGATGTCGTCGACGTATACCAGCAGGTAGGCGGTGGCGCCCCCTCTTGAAGAACAAAGAGGGAGGTGTCTGTGGCCGAGGCGACGAAACCCAGCTGACAGAGATAGGTGGCGAAATGCTGGTACCACGCCCGTGGAGCCTGCTTCAGACCATACAAAGAGCACTGCAACAGACAGACATGGTCAGGGCAAGCAGGGTCGACGAAGCCAGGGGGCTGCTGACTGTAGACGATCTCCTCCAGGCGTCCATGAAGGAATGCATTCTTCACGTCAAACTGGTGTATCAGCCAGTGGTATGAAGCAGCAATGCTGAGGACGACCCGGATCGTGGCAGGCTTGACGACGGGGCTGAACGTCTCGCCGTAGTCGACGCCGTGGCGCTAGGTGAAGCCGCGAACAACCCAACGGGCCTTGTGACGGGCAAGGGTGCCATCGGAGTGGAATTTATGTTTATAAATCCACTTGCCCGGCACAATATCGGCGCCAGGTGGCTTGGGGACGAGCCGCCAAGTGTCGTTGTCGACGAGTGCCTGGTACTCAGCCATAGTGGCTAGGGGGACGAGCCGCCAAATGTCGTTGTCGACGAGCGCCTGGTACTCCTCAGCCATAGCCGCCTGCCACTGCAGATCTGCGAGCGCCGTCCTGTAGTTCCCTGGGATCGGAGATGTAGCGGTGGCGGTGAAAGCCACCTGAGCCGAGGGAGCCGGAGGCGGCGGTGGTGGTGGTGGGAAGTCGTAGCGCTGAACAGACTTCAGAGAGCTTGTCTGGAACCTCGTCACAGGCCGGTTGGGACGAGCCGACGGAGGGGGCGGCGGCGGTGGTGGCGCGACCGCCGCAGGTGCAGGAGCCGGCGGAACTGCTGGAGCAGGAGGCGCAGCAGTCCCCGCAGCCCGACGCCGAGTATACACTCGGAGTGGAGGAGGGCTGGCCGGGGCTGGAGGAGGGCCGGCCGGTGCTGCAGCCGGCGCGAGGCCGATTACCAGCCCGATCTGGAGGACGGCGGGATCCTCGAGAAGCTCCTCCAGGTGAGCACCAGGCCGCGGCTGCTCTACGTCGACAGGCGACAGAGCGACTGCTGAAGGAGCCGCTGCTGCAGTGCAAGGCACCGGTGCGGCACGACCTGAAAGAAGAAAATCCAGAGAGCTCGGAAGCGCACTGGAAGTGTCAGCACTGAACGGAAAGCACGTCTCGTCAAACACAACATGGCGAGAGATGATGATCCGCCGAGATGTGAGGTCGAGACAACGGTACCCCTTGTGGGAAGAGTGGTAACCGAGGAAGACACAAGCTGTAGAGCGAGGGGCAAGCTTGTGTTTGGCAGTGGCAGTCATGTTGGGATAGCACAGACAGCCGAAGACGCGAAGGTGAGCGTAGTCGGGCGGCTGGCGATAGAGCAGCTCATAGGGAACACTGTTGCGAACAGCGGAGGAGGGGCGCCGGTTGCGGAGGTAAGTCGCCATGGTGAGGGCCTCGGCCCAGTATTTGGGCGGCATGCCAGCATGAATGAGCAGGGTGCGAATGCTATTGTTGACGGTCCGAAGAACGCGCTCGGCTTTGCCATTTTGCTAGGAGGTGTAAGGGCACGAGAGACGTAGGTGAATGCCGCGGGATGCAAACGAGGAGGAGAGGGCATTGTTAACAAACTCAGTGTCGTTATCAGCCAGAACAACTTTAATGGGGAGGCCGAACTATGTCTGGACAAAGCTGCAGAAATTGATTAGATGACCAGCAACCTCGGATTTGTGAACGAGGGGAAACGTCCAGCAAAAATGTGTGAAATCATCAAGAACGACGAGGTAATACTAAGCACCCGAAATACTTGCTACTGGAGAGGTCCAAACATCACAGCGAACTAGTTCAAAGGGCATGGTGCTGACAAAACTAGATGTAGTAAATGGCAGACGCACATGCTTGCCAAGCTGATATGAATGACAGAGTATGACTAGTTTTATTACACTGGATGGAGGCATTGTTTCTAAGCAAGTTTATGGTGGCGGCCCCGGGATGACCAAGACGCTGATGCCAGAGACTGGTGAAGATGGCGATGCTGGCGTGAGGAGTTGCTGGGATGGTGGGGACGGTGTACAGGCCGTCAGAGCTATTGCAGCAAAGAATCACGCGACTGGTCGGGATATCCTTAACAGAAAAACCAAAGGCGTCAAATTCAATAATGCAGTTGTGTTTTGTGAACTGGCGAACTGAAAGTAAGTTGCGCACTAGGGAAGGGACAACAAGAACATTATGAAGAGAAAAGTTGGACGCCTGGGTGGGTAAGTATGAGCTGCCATGACTGGAAACCGAGATGGTTTGACCATTGCCTACTGTGATGAAAGGATGGGAGGGGGGTGGCGGGAAAGAAGTATACCATCCGACGAGTGCATGTGGGAGGTCGCACCAGAGTCCATGACCCAGGAGTTGGAGTTCTTGAGTGCCATCTGGTTCAGGGCGGCGATGAGACCAACCTGATCCCACATCTGAGGGGTGGAGACTTGCACCGGGACGAACGCTGTGTGAGTCTGGCGGTTGGGGCCAAGGAGCCCAGGAGTGTGCTTGCCCTGCCCGCCATGCCAGAAGCCGTCGGCTGCTGACCCGCGGGACCTTGGGGGCGTACGGGTTGAAGCAGAACTAGGGTCCCATGGGGCGGAATGGGGTCCCCTGCGGGGCGCCCTGCTGGACGCCGGCGCCGGTCTGCGGGCCACCGCCGCCCTGGCCGTCGGAACGGCGACCCTTGCCGCCCTTTTGTTTGGGCGCGCTGCTGCCTCTGCTGCCCCCGCCCTTGCTGTCACCGCTAGTGGCCATGCCCGCGAAGGAGGAGAGACAGCAGGGGCTGGTGCAGCAGGAGGCGGTGGAGGCGACGAGAGCAGTGGACGCCGTGTTCTTCGCGTCGTTGGCGAGGCGCAACTCTTTGAGAACAGCTCGTGGGCACGCGTGAATGATGGAAGAACCGTGGCGTTGGCGATGTCGTCGGCGGTGGAGTCGAAGCAAGAGTCGAGGCCGCGCAGAAGGCTGAGGACGAGCTGGGAGTCAGAGATGGAGCTGCCGACCTGTTGAAGGGCGGCAGCCTTCGACTTGAGGCGCTGGCAGTACTTGTCGATGGTGGAGTCGCCCTGCTTGAGGGTATGGAATTCCTCGAGCAAAAAAACGACGCAGGAGGCCGTGTTGGTGCGGAACAGGGCCTCGATCGCGACCCAGAGTTGGCGCGCGGTCTGGTTCTCGTCGGTGATGGCGAGGTCGAGGACGGAGTCGTCGACGGTGCCGAAGATCCAGCTGCGCACGTAGCACTCGGCCACGTCCCAATCAGGGTTGTTGGGCTGCGCTGCAGTGCCGTCGATGTGGCGGCGAAGACTGAACTTGCCGCACAACGCCGTGAAGAACGAAGCCCACTTGGAGTAGTTGGCGCTCTTCATGTATAGGATCACAGGAATGTGAGCCTTGACGTTGACGATGGTGTAGGCGTGGACGAAGATGGCCTGTGTTGGTGCGGCAGAAAGCACAGGCGAGGAGGTGTCCGTCAGGGTGGCGCTGGTGGCGCTCATGGCGGCGGCGCTGGAATAGATTGATCCAGGAGCCGTCAGCCTGTAGGTGGACGCGGCACGAGGGAATCGCGCGCGGGTAGGGGAGGAGGCTGCGCCCTAGGTCAAGGATTGCAACGGGAGGGGGAGGGGCGGCGGTGCCAGGAAGTGGCGCCCTAGGGCAGAGAGGTGGGGCGCAAGGGAGGAACCCTAGCGCAGGGAAAGGAAGGAGGGAGCGGAAGTGGAAGGCCGATCGTTGCCTTCTCTGGATACCATGAAGAAGGGTAGAGGGAATAGGGAAACACCGCACACCCAATGCGCGAGGGGGGGGGGGTGTTTGACCTCTCATTATATAGCCAATATGGCTTGCAATACAAGAAGATGTACACGTCCAATATGGGCCTCGAGTATACGCACACAGCTATACATTCTATCAAGTTTACACCAACTATCACAAAATCTTCTACAAAAACGGGTAACGAGGGCCCTTTGGATTGTTTCAAAGGTGGTTTTGTATTAAAAAAATAAAAACTTTGGTTAGATCTAAAAAAATAAAACTAGTTCATTTTAAATCAGAAAAATATGAGACTAGTACTGATTTTTTTTCTAAAAATGTAACTTATTTGTTGTTGCTCTATTTGAATCTTATTAGGCATAATTACAGCAAACAAATGCTTGGAACATGTAAAAATTAGATCCGGATAATTGACAAGTAGAGTGCCAATAGATATGTTACATTTTTATAAAAATGATGGCAGCCATTTGTTTTTTATTTAAAATAAATGACTTATGAATTTTTTAGTTTAAATTTGAATATTTTAAATTTTTACAATATGAAAAACCACCTTTGAAACCACCCAAAGAGTAAAATTTATCCAGTTGGCCTCCGTACCCAATTTTATAGTTGAAGATTGAAAATCGGACTTTTGAGATAGTTGAGGGGCGTAAAGTGGACTTTTCCCTTTTAGAAAGACTGTTATGCAAGTCGTATGCTTTCAATGCTTTTTTTATACTCAATGCAATGCAGAAGTTTAGGTAAAGCTTTAAGTCGTAATATTGTTTGTTTTGTTTCAGTCTCTTGTCTTCGAGATCCTCAGCATCTTTTTACTAGAAGTGAAACCCTGCACTTATATTACTTTTCACCTTTTCAGATGTCATTCCCTGGTGGAACAGCAGGTGAATCCAAGCAGGCATCTTGTTGAACAGTTGGTGTTGGATGTAGGAGCCCATGCATAGTTACTCAGATATGTAATAAGATTCTTCAAATCCTGCCACGTTTGTTGGTTGCGTGTATAGGATGATTAATGTAATCAGCAAGCCGTCAAATAGAGAGCTGCAATTGTTGAAATTTTTGTTGTCAGAGAATGAAATACAATTGTCAAAATATATCGTTGTATTGAAAAAGATAAAATGTTCCCCGTACACATCAAAAGTGATAGAGCCTACTCTCTTTATTAGTTGACTAGTAGTTGTTTTGGTTTGTGGCTTCTTTATTTTGCTCCATTACCAGGTCAGACCAACGCTGACATGTACTTATTATTGACAATTACTTGATATTCTAAACATTTGGAGTTTAGTCTCAGTATAAATACTCGGAGTTATATATATATAAGAAAAAAGCATACAGTTTTGCAGTACTTGGATGCAACAAATCATGTAGTTTTGTAGTTTTTACAAACCATGTTATTTCTAAAGCTGAGTTTCTTTTAGTCTTAGAAACACCGTTCGTTCTTCCTCTCCTGTCTTTGAACCATAGTTTTTTGCTTAGTTTCTTAATTCCATTAGTTGAGGCATTGACTTCACTCTGCAGAGACAGTCTACTCCTTTCTACTCCCTTGCTTTGCCCTTTTGATTGGCAACATGCGAGAAGGAAGTGTTATTATTGACAGAGATAGTACATTATTAGTACTAGAGTTCTTCTCATTTCCGTTTTCCAACTTGTGGAACCAAGGACGAGGATTCGTCATTTGCTTGCCTCGCTCGTTGGGTAAGCCGTAAGCCACAATTTTCCACGCGACTTGGCCTATAAATTGCACGCCAAATCGCGCAACATTGGAGCACGCGCTTCAATCTGCTTAGTTGAAGCTTCGTTCTTCCCACAGACCAGTAACCATGGCGGCAGTGAACAACATGAGCTCCATGCTCATGGTGATGGCTGTAGTTGTACTGTGGACGGCTTCAACTGCCACAGCCGCATCTGGCGTCGCCACGTTCTACGAGCAATACACTCGTAAAACCCGCTATCAGGAGCTCTCATTATTCATGACACACAAAAATTCAGAGAAACCATATGTTTAAAATGCGCTATTCTACTGATTGTGTAGTGTTATTGAAGCTAAGGTTTTATCTCTTCAGAGACCGTAGCTAGATAGGTTTATCTCCTCTGTGACTATGCATGCAGCGTCGGCGTGCTACGGGAACAGGGACATGGGCAACATGGTCGCGGCGGCGAGCGACTCGTTCCGGAACAACGGCGCCGTGTGCGGGCGGTGCTACCGGGTGAGGTGCATGTGACAGAACCGTCAAATTAAAATTCTAATTAAGCGTAATGGCCATTATTTGAACACATCGGGCGCATTAGCTTAACGATTTAATTTGGTGATCCTTTCTCAACCCACGGCCCGATCGAAACAACACCGGTAGTCCCACGCGATGGTGGGCGCAGATGGTACAAGCACGATAAAAATACTTAAAAATATACAAGGACGAAGGAACCGATAAACAATAGTTTTACAAACTGAGTTCAAATTTACACAAGAGAGTATAATTTACAAAACTTACAATATAGGCAACCGAAGTCCAGAAAGAAAAGAAATCTAATACTACATTAGCCTTCACCAGTTCTGAATTTTCAAGACCGGTCAGACCGGTTTATCCAACCGGTCGGACCGGTCTCCACTCCTCTGAAGCCTCCACCGGTCAGACCGATCACACGGACCGGTCAGACCGGTATGCGCAAAACAGAAAGGCTGAACACTCTGCCCTCAAGTGTTCAACCCGACAAAGCCCTAGCCTAAGTGTCTCTCTCCACCACTTCCCACCCCTCTGCATCTCTATGGATGAATTTAACGCAGCAGGGGCAGAAATCGACATCCGGGTGTCCTGAAATAATAATTGTGGCAACAAACCCTGAGTATACTAATACTCAGTAAGGCTTACCCGACCAGTGGGTATAACTTAGCCCACATAACTAGACATGCAAGGCTTTCTGGCTGGTGGTTATTTTGCATAAAAAGCTTCTAAAAGAGTCCTTATTTTTCTACTTTTAGCTTCAATTCTATATTCTATCATTCTCGACTAGTATTTGCACCTGCTAAGAAATCATAAACAGACATGGAGTAGAAATTCCTGGTAGTCATTCCCAATCATCACTTAAGTTCCATAAGACATTACTACGATGCGGTGCTGCGATCAAGGTGCTCATATCCGAGAGCGACGGACGGCGAATCAATCCTATTTAACCTTGCAAGGTGGACCTAACCAACACGGCACGTATTTACCCCGTCGGACAATACATGCCAACCCTTCCCCTCCCCACCTCGAACTACAGGATCGCCCCACCATCATATGGTCAGCTGAGCTCAACGTGAGACCACCAAAAGTAAACATACATCCCCATTTCTCCGCGACTACTCGACTGCCCCAGGAGGTGAGTTGAAGTCCTGTACTTTCGAAACAAAGCAGTACTAGGCTTACCGGTTTCGACTACCTCCTACTCCCGGCATGCGGTTAGTACAATTCAAACTCGATCACAGGGCCAGACAACGAACGGTCCTTAACCGACACAGACGGGGCTAACTCCCCCCCCCCCCGGTCTCCAAATTCTTTTCCTTTCTTCCTTAATTCAATATTCCATATATTACAAATAACTAAAAACCCTATAGCTCGCGAGTGACCCGAAATCACTCGTCTTATACCGAGTTCTATTAAGCATAGCATTTCTATCGTCCTCCACATACTAGTATAACTCGAGGAAACCTAGGGATCATGCAACTAGGTTTCCAAATAATTCCTAAACCTAATGCACAAGTAATAGAAACATAATTATAGGTGTCATAATTTGAAAAAATAAAAAGATGTGCACAGGGGCTTGCCTTGCGCCTGCTGCTCAACACTGGGGTGAGTGGGGGCCTTGGGCCGACTCCCCACGATCCTCCTGCAGGGGCTTGCCCCTGGGACTCCTGTGGCTCCGCAACCACCTCGTATACGACCTCCTCTGCCACGGCTGCTATACGTATGCATATGCATATGACATGAGAAATGTATGCATGATTTCATAAAAATTACAAGTAACCAATAGCCAAATTAAATTCTAACTATTTGCACCAACTAACCCTAATTGAACCCTATCAGCTCTGCTAGCACCGGTCAGACCGGTCCTACTCAACCTACCGTGACACCGGTCAGACCGGTAACTCCGACCGGTCAGATCGGTCCTAGCCAGACCAGAACCTAGAAACCTTGACGCGGCGAAAATCGCCCACCAACTCCAAACACCTTCTAGGATCTAGTTCAGGAGTTCATGTGGATGCTTTTGACCGGAGGAAATCACCTAAAACCATCTAGAACAAGAGATCGATCCAAACCCCTAAATTACCTTGAATGAGTCCTTGTCCCCCACAAGGACTTGATTCCACAGCATAAGTTCTATCTAGGCTCTAGCTTAGAATGCATGTGGAGGTTCATGACCAAAGGAAACCACCCAAATCCCCCTAGAACAAGCGATCAATCCCAACCCCTATATTATTTACCTTGGGTCCTTGCACCAAGAGCTTGAATCCAAGCCAACCAAGGAGGGAGCACGCGGAGAAGATGATTCCCCACCCAATTGAAGCTCCCTTGGGCCTTGGATCAATGGAGGATGGATGGATTTGGGTCCTAGGGTTTGGGGTGAGAAATGAGAGGGGGGAGAGCCTAAGCTCGAGCTGAGCATGAGGAGGGTGAGGGAGAGGGTGGGGAGAAGAGAGAGAGTGATTTAAATGCTGTGGGGCCCAAAACGGTTGACATCGGTCAGACCGGTCGCCGATACCGGTCAGACCGATCCGGCCCAGGCTGACAGGAGACGTTTTGGTTTTGTGCTTTGCCGTGTGAGTTTAAAACTAATGACTTTAATTAACTTAATTACCAAGGATTAACACCTGGGTGTTACAATCCTACCCCCTAAAAAAATCTCGTCCCGAGATTTGATAAAAGTGCTAAATGGAAAGTTAGAACTTGATGAGTACCTTGATAGGTTTGTAGCAGTTCCGGACATGTAGTCCGAACAAATTCCTCTGTCTCCCAAGTTGCTTCTCGTTTGGAGTGATTACTCCATTGCACTTTATAGAAGTTGCTAGTGTGATTTCGAGTGACTCGAGTTTTGAAATCAACAATTTTCACCGGGTGCTCCGGATACACAAGATCGGGCTCCAACTGTAGCTCCTCTAGATCCACAATCTTGGTGGGAACACGGAGGATTTTCTGAGCTGAGAGACATGGAATATATTATGGACCGCGGATAAGTGAGCAGGGAGTTCCAGACGGTATGCCACCGGCCCACATTGCTCAACAATAAGGAAAGGCCCAACATAACAAGGTGCGAGCTTTCCTTTTACCCCGAATCACTGGACCCCCTTCATTGGAGATACCCGCAAATAAACCTGATCCCCTACTTGGAAGGAGATAGCTTGCTGCTTTTTGTCCGCATAACTCTTTTGGCGGGTTTGAGCCGCTTTCAAATTTTTCTGTATGAGCTGAACTTGCTCCTCAGCTTCCTGAACTATATCAGGCCCAAAGAAATTTCTCTCCCCAGGCTTCCGACCAATTTAATGGTGTCCTACACCTCCGTCCATATAATGCCTCAAAAGGAGCCATTTTGATACTCTCCTGGTAGCTGTTGTTGTAAGAAAATTCTGCAAGTGGCAGACATTCATCCCACTTTTTACTGTAAGAGAGTACACAGGCTCGCAGCATATCTTCCAGAATTTGATTGATCCTCTCTGTCTGGCCGTCCGTCTGAGGATGATAAGCTGAATTACGAATGAGCTGAGTACCGAGGGCTGAGTGTAACTGCTCCCAGAAGCGTGCAACAAACTGGGCACCACGGTCAGAAATAATAGTCCGGGGTACCCCATGCAAGCTAAGAATCCGACTGATATACAACTCCGCATAGTGTTGTGCCCTATAAATGGTCTTCACAGGTAAGAAATGGGCTGACTTCGTGAGACGGTCCACAATCACTCAAATAGAGTCATACCCCTTTGAGGTCTTGGGAAGCCCAACAATGAAATCCATACTAATATCTTCCCACTTCCATGATGGTATACTCAGGGGCTGCAAGGGACCAGCTGGTCTCAAATGACTCGCCTTCACCCTTCTGCAAATATCACACTCAGATACATATCTGGCAATTTCCCGCTTCATCCTCGTCCACCAAAATCGTTGTTTTAGATCTTGATACATTTTGTTGCTACCCGGGTGAATAGAATATCGAGAAAGATGAGCCTCATCAAGGATTTGTTTCCGAAGCTCAAAATTTTTAGGCACTACTAACCGATCTTGAAACCAAAGAACCCCCTCACTATCTCGATGGAAGCACTGCACCTGAGAATCATTCTCACTGAGCCGTTGCCTGATCTTATCCATGCCCGCATCATTTTTCTGAGCCTCCACAATTTGATCTCTGAGTGTAGGTGTGAGGGTAAGATTACTAAGTGTGCCTTCAGATACAATAGCCAGATTTAATTTTTCCATTTCTTGGCACAAGAATTCATGCACCACTGAGGCTGAGGTGCAACTGCAACTTGCCTTGCGACTCAGTGCATCCGCAACGACATTCGCCTTACCCGGGTGATAATGAATCTCCAAATCATAATCCTTTATCAACTCTAACCACCGCCTCTGGCGCAAATTGAGCTCACTCTAGGTAAAAATATACTTAAGACTCTTGTGGTCCGAGTATATGTGAACAGGATTGCCCAGGATATAATGGCGCCAGATCTTTAATGCATGTACTACTGCTGCCAGCTCCAGATCATGAGTGGCATAATTCTCCTCATGTCGTCTGAGGGCTCTGGAGGCGTAAGCAATCACTCGCTGGTCCTGCATAATTCTCCTCATGAGTACCTGATGCATTACAACAAGTATTAATGGCCGAATAATATCCGGCGAAAACAAACAAGGATGAGAACATAGTCGGGACCCGTACCTGATGCATCACAGTACACATCAAAAGGCAGGGTAATATCTGGCTGAGCGAGGACAGGGGCAGACGTCATAAGCTTTCTCAAAGTCTGGAAGGCCTGCGCGCATTTGTCATCCCAACTAAATCTCACCCCTTTCTTGAGTAACTCAGTCATGGGCCTAGCAATTTTTGAGAACTCCGGTACAAACCTGGCGATAATAGCCTGCTAGCCCAAGGAAACTCCGGATCTCTGAAACAGACTCTGGAGTCTTCCAATTCAGGACATCCTGAATCTTGCTAGGATCAACAGAAATCCCCTTGTCTGAGATGATGTGGCCCAAGAACTGGACTTCCTTGAGCCAGAAATCACATTTACGCGGCGAACCTAGAAACCTAGAAACCTTGACGCGGCGAAAATCGCCCACCAACTCCAAACACCTTCTAGGATCTAGTTCAGGAGTTCATGTGGATGCTTTTGACCGGAGGAAATCACCTAAAACCATCTAGAACAAGAGATCGATCCAAACCCCTAAATTACCTTGAATGAGTCCTTGTCCCCCACAAGGACTTGATTCCACAGCATAAGTTCTATCTAGGCTCTAGCTTAGAATGCATGTGGAGGTTCATGACCAAAGGAAACCACCCAAATCACCCTAGAACAAGAGATCAATCCCAACCCCTATATTATTTACCTTGGGTCCTTGCACCAAGAGCTTGAATCCAAGCCAACCAAGGAGGGAGCACGCGGAGAAGATGATTCCCCACCCAATTGAAGCTCCCTTGGGCCTTGGATCAATGGAGGATGGATGGATTTGGGTCCTAGGGTTTGGGGTGAGAAATGAGAGGGGGGGAGAGCCTAAGCTCGAGCTGAGCACGAGGAGGGTGAGGGAGAGGGTGGGGAGAAGAGAGAGAGTGATTTAAATGCTGTGGGGCCCAAAACGGTTGACATAGGTCAGACCGGTCAGACCGGTCCGGCCCAGGCTGACAGGAGACGTTTTGGTTTTGTGCTTTGCCTTGTGTGTTTAAAACTAATGACTTTAATTAACTTAATTACCAAGGATTAACACCTAGGTGTTACAGTGCACCGGCGCGGCGTACGGCAGGTCTGGCAATCCCTGCAAAGGCGGCAGCAGCGTCGTCGTCAAGATCATGGACGAGTGCGCCAGCAGCGACGGGTGCCAGAGCACCATCGACCTCTTCAAGCAGGCCTTCGCCAAGATCGCCAACCTCGACGCCTGCGAGGTCAAGGTCGACTTGAACTCCGAGTGCGTCCTATACCCACGGCTTCGAATCCTCTTCTGATGACTCGTGCTCGTTTTCACGTGTAACGTAGTATGATATGACCTGACGATGTGCATGCGTGTTTCTTCTGCAGGGGTTGCCCGTAGGCCGTAGGGTGGGTGTTGGAGCCAGGGTTAACCAAACCGTCGATAACCGGTCCGGTTTGACCGGTTACCGGTCAAACCGGACCGGTCCGGTTCCGGTTTGGTCCGGTATGAAACCGGTCCAAATTCAAAATTTGAATTTGAATTCAAAAACATGAAAAATTCCCAAAAAATTCCTAAAAATATTTCAAGGTTCGATGAATCTAATGGTGTCAATTTTTCTCAAAAATTCGTTCATTTAGTATGGTTTGTGGAATTTATAAGTTAAATAAAAAAAGAAAAAGAAAAAAATTGCGGCCCATTAAGGCCCATCGCGCGGCAGAGCTCATTTAACGTCGTGTGTCCCTCAGCCGAAGCCTCACCAGTGCCTCCCTCATCCGCTTCACCCTCGCCGACTCCTGTCCGCCGCCAGAAGTCGCCGCCCGCCGCCCGAGACCGGCTATCCGCTCGTGGAGCGCGGCTAACCGGTATCCTCCACTGGTAAGCCGAACCGGTAGCAGATCTACCGGTCCCGGCCGGTTAGCCGCTCGGGTAGGCCGGTTTACCGGCCCGCAGAGGCGGTAAACCGCCAACTAGCGGCGGTAATCCGCGGTCAGGTAAGGTTTTTTTTTCCCTAGGATTTAGGTGTATTTCGATGTTTTGTTTTAGGATTTAGGTGTATGACTTAGGTATATTTAGAATTTAGGGAAGATTTATTTGTAGTACATGATTTTTTGCACTATGTAGTAGGTTTTAGGTAGATTTAATTTAGGTGTATTAGATGATTTTTGACACTATGACTTAGGTAGGAGTTAGAATGTTAGATGATATATTTTTGTTGTGCATGTATGCAGATAGACAATGGCAAGCAAAGATGTTGTATGGGAACACGGTGAAAATCTTTATCCCGGATGACGATGTAACTGTTGTCGTACGCAGAAAGGAGGAGGTGGTGCAACTAGATTGAAACAACATTTGGCTGGGCGGGGGCAGAGGTGATCCATTGCAGGAATGTGCCACCTGTTGTGCGGGACTTCTTTCAGCGTGAGTTGGATATGGCAAAGAAGGCAACTGCTGACCGGGCCCGAGAGAGGTGGAGACGGGAGAAGGCTGCAGCGGAGGGAAACTATCCCGGTGATGAAGAAGATGAGGAGGCTTAGGTGCAGCGTGAAGAAGGTATCCGGCCCACTGATGCGTGAAGAAGGTGATTTCATTGACCAGCTAGCCCATCTTTCTTTCTATGATGAGAAAAATCCGGTGCGGGAATGGATGGAATATGGTAGATCTAACCAGGCTCCAGTTCTAGACGAGGATGATGATGACAGCGACATCCCTCTCCCGTCCCATATTGTCAGAGATCAAATAAACGTGTCAGATCTACGTGAGGCTACGGGGAATGATTCCATCAGCGATTGGGCACATCAAAATATAGGTGACACTCACCTAGGGAAGAGAAAGTTGCAGAAGGGGCCTAAGAAGGGTGACCCGAAGCGTCGAAAAGGCAAAGGAACAGCAAAACCAATGAGCAGCGACACCGAGACTGATGATGCCGAAGGTGAGCGTAGTCCTCCGTATCAGGAGTCCGAGGATAGCAGCTCGGCCGATGATGGTGATGATGGTGACGGTGCTGATCCTGATGCTGCTGGTGGTGGTAGTGGTGCTCATGCTGCTGAAGCTGGTAGTGATGCTCGTGGTGTTCGTTTCACAGGTATACATTGCACATATAAATAGACACAAATTTCTGACTATGAGATTATGAAATTTGGTTGATTGCAGGGGAGACTCGGTTCACACATGCTACTCAGGACACCGATCATGGAATACCGCACTCGCAGAGGAGAACAGGTGGACCGACGGACTATGACAGTCCACAGCACTCTTCTTCCTCCTACAGCGATTCCAGACACTCTTTTCACTACCCCATTCCTGACATCAGCATGCAGCCACCGACGAGATGGGTGTACGAATGGGAAGACCCCCATTTTTATACTATGTTAGTTCAGGAATGGCAGACAACATCGGCGTGGACGGGCCAAACTTGGCAACACTACAAGGCTGAGCTGCTTAGAGTGCGAGGTATCGCTTTGATGTCCATCGCCGAATATCAAACCGCGTCCCAAATGGGGGTCTTCCCATTCCTACGTTGAACTTTCATTTCATGTGTATAGTTGTATGACTCCGTATTTGTATGCACGCTTATTACTATTATATTTGTATGCATAATTTTAAATTATTGCTTTGGTAGGATCATTTACATTAAAATGCCGAAATTTTCTTTTATTTCACACCGGGGATCCATTTTTTAAGCGTCGGAAAACTACATGAAACAACCGGTATACCGGCAAAACCGACCGGTAAACCGGAATAACCGGCCAGTATGCCGCTAAGAACAAGTAACCGGTATACCGGTCTAACCGGCCGGTATACCGGTTACAACCGCTTCCACGAGGAAATTTAAATTCGAATTCGCATTTGTCCGGTTCCCACCGGTAACCGGCCTAACCGGACCGGTAAACCGGTACCGGAGCCCGGCGGTTAGGCCGGTCCGGTCGGAAAATTGAACCCTGTTGGAGCTCGAGCACGTCACGTGCTTCGTTTGAGACCTATGTATAGCAGCTAGCTATATAATCTGCTCGCACTTTCCCAAAGACGAGCCAATATATAAAAACCTGCAATACGTACGCACGGCAAGCCTAGGCGAGGATTGGATGCCTGAAGAATGCTCGTATTCCCCCTCGATCTGTCGGACATCTGGAAGATTTCATGACAAATTAGTAAGATTAACAAAAGACACTAGTAATGTAACCTTTGAGTATAGCGTGGAGAATTGTGTTTCGTAGTTGTTTTAATAATAACAATTGCCGATAACAAGGAGCTAGCCCTTTTGAACGAACTAATCCTCTAATCAACTAAACTAATCCTACTATTAACTTTGAGAACAAATTGAACAGGCACATCCGCACACGTAATAAAAACACCTATGAAAGCATTAAGGACGGGGGTCGAAGGATTTACAGAACCGAGCGGTTAGGAGACTCACATCTAGAAATGGATCCATGTCTAGTTGCAAGCTGTGTAAATAACCACCTCTAATGTTTACTGTTCTACTGGCTGCGGCTGGTTTGTTGTGAGAGAAAATTACTGCTGATTGGCTAGTGGCTGGTGCTGATTTGGTGTGAGAGAAAAACAGAACAGAGTGATTAGGGATTTTTCAATGCGGGCCCCAATGCAATACAAGTGGAGCGCCTCATCACAACATAAGCTGCCCTATTAAGGTTGAAGCATGTGAAGGAGCTTTTAACCTTCGAAGCACTACAATTTAAACCTAGTTCACCTTGATTACTAAACAGAACTTCAGCAAGCAAGGATACAGGATAGACAAAAGGTTCCCGGATTCAGGGGATACTATAACAACAAATGCTAGACGCCTAATCCACCTGAGCTCGGACATACTTCGCAAACCCACCAACACACTACTGACTGGAGTCAATTTTTAACTAAAAAAAAAGACTGGAGTCAATTTGAAGATTGGTACGACAACACAGAGCATTCCCATCACAGCTAGATTTCAGGGGCTCAATCAGGGCAAAACCTGAGATAGGTCAATGAACAAACATGGCAGCTTGGCCTATTTACATCGAAGCTTTAGTTGTGTGACAAGCCGACAACCTCATTGGTCCTTGGAACCCATCAGACAAGTTGCATACTCAAGAGTCATTGCTCTCTGAATTACAGCTCCCAGTATTATCTAGGATGCAGTAGATACAGGCATCATTCCTCGATAGTCCATCCTTGACAGGCCACTTCAACTTGTGGAGATAATGCTCAATCCTCAACAGACATTATCTGATTCAGCAACACAGATCAACAAACAGCCGCTGCACCTCAAGGTTGCCATGAACCATTGTTGGGCATATTGTGACGACCAGACATCCTATCTTTGCATGCAGGGCAAATGAAGCCAAAAGAACCAGCCTGCTGTCCGTCAACTGGGCCAAAATGATGGAACTGGCTGTTGCACCATATGCATACACATGTGACCATGCCTCCAGTAACCATCCTCGGCAAAGATGAATCCCATCCTAACTGGACTGAAGGTGGAGGGACACTTCCCATCTGTGGTGCATACCCCAGCACTAGAGTTGGCTCCGATGTGCTCACCAAATTTTGAATGGGCATGTTTGCAAACTGTGACGATACAGCAGGATGTGCAGAATTTGGTCTGGACATGTTCCCAAACTGAGAGGATTCAACAGGAGCTGCAGAATTAGGCCGAGCCACACTCCCAAAAAAATGAGAAGATTCAGAAGGTACAGAATTAGGTCTGGCCATGCTCCCAAACTGAGAGGACTGAGCAGGAGGCACAGAATTAGGTCCAGCCATGCTCCTGAACTGAGAGGACTGAGCATTAGGTACAGATTCAGGTCGACCCTCCCTCCCAAACTGAGAAGATGCAGGAGTTATAGAATTAGGTTGAACCATGCTTGCAAATTGAGAGGATGCAGCAGAGTGTAAATAATTAGGTCTAGCAATTTCGCCTAACTGAGAAGGTGCAGCAGGCACAGAATTTGGTCTGGCAAAGCCCCCAAACTGAGGGGTTCCAGAACTGTGGGGATTAGGTCCGTCCATGCTCCCAAACTGTGGAGATCCAGTGGGTAGAGAATTATTCCTAGCATTGCTTCCAAGCTGATGTGATCCAGTTGCAGCCGATCTAAACTCTCCATGGCTAGAAAATATCCGCTGCTTCTTGGCACCAAATCCAAGTTGCAAATCACACTGTTTAAGCAATTAGAAAACTATCACATGGTTACTCAAGTATTAAAGAAGCTCATTAATATTTATGAGACATAAATCACTCAATGCACTCTAATGATGTCAAGAACAAAAGATCAGTAAAAATATTGAACCAGAACAAGTATAAGTCAACGCTAGAAAGGTAATCCTAATAAACAAGTTATAATAACAAGACCAGCCATCAACAAAACTTTTCATTGGTTAGGGGCACAAAAACATAATGACTGACCAAAACAATAGGATCATATATTAATAAATTTTAATAAATACTAATATATATTCAGAATAAAGTAATGGGCAAATATGTGCTTTTGATACTATTAATGTTCAGGATGAGTGTGGCATTTAACGTATTATATAGTTTTAGAACACAGCAAAAATCAAAGGGGTAGATTCTTTTGTGCCATTGAAGTTTTGCTCTCAATGCAAAAGTTCTTTTTATATTTTGGCAATCAAGAGCTTCTTCTCTATTACTCAATCAACAGGTTACAATCTTCTTGCAACACATGCAGCAAGAAGTCTGGGTGATGCGATTCCCACAAAACGCTACACCTACCCATCAAGGTCTCCTTGGCACAACAAGACCTCCATGCAAAAGTTGTGGGTATGATTATTCTAGCATGACTAATAACTTAGCAATTAGTCAAAGCTGAGTTTGCGGAGCTGGTTCAGCTCAAAAATAACCAGTTCAAGTGGGCTCAATTCTATAAATTACATGTAGTGTGCATCCTTAAGTAAGAAGCAAATTACGCCTTACTTTTGGTTCTTACAGCCAATCTGCTTCATAAGAAGTGTGGCACAGGTCTGTCCAAATTTTTTTAAACAGTAGCAACAAGTGGTCCATAACAGGCGAATGTACTTTGTGACACTTGAGACTACAAAGGCTTCTTGTTGTTAGTATCAATAAGTCTGGCCATGTATTATAGGAATAGAGGGACTATATGCACCAGACTAACGCACCTATTTCAGATTTTGCAAATAAACAACTAGTAATTACCTATACTGCCAACTAATTTAGAACAAATGAATTTAAACTAAAGTGAAGGACGCTAGGAAAAAGCAGAAATACGATAAAGGGAGTAGATGCATTTTCAGTAATAAACAAGAAGCCTGTTGAACAAAGTAAGTTATCCAGATAATTGACATGCTACGTTGACAAGTTGCAAAGCACATCATCAGATTCGCAGCATCTATCAATATTTCTTTTTTTTTATAATCAAAATGCTTCTAGGCTACAAGAATTGTATGATCTAGTTAAAAGGCAATCCATATAGCAAACAGTAACATCATCATAAAGCCATATATAAGAAAATAAATTAAAAAAATAAGAACGGAAACACTAATTTAAGTGGGTATAATTTAAGTGTGTATTCAAAGCATCGTTAAAGAGCGCAAGAGTTAAGAAAACAAAGATATCCAGTCAAGTTTACCTGATCTTGGGTTGTGCTGGTCAATGGAACATCGCCAGCAGATTGAACCGCAGAGGACATGCCAGTAAAATTGGCCTGCGTAGACATAAGACCATTGACATTCCGGCTAGTTCTAGATGCAGCATGAGGGTCACAACCAGAAACACAATCATTATAACGGTTTTGCATCTCGTTATTGGACGTCAAAGAGCCCTTCATGCAGTTGACGTCACTTCCACTTCCTTTGATAAAGTTACCTGCTGCCAGAGTGTTTGATTCTGGTAGTGAAGAACGGTTAGAAGAATCGGGGTTTACGTGAGTAAAGCTGTTATTGAATTGGGCAGAACCCCCGTCAGTGATACCACTGGTTAAGGTACATCTATTATGAGCTTCTTTACTTGTTCTGTTCTTCACATTATCCATCTGTTCCTTGGTATTGGATGTAAGTTCTTTACCACTGTTTTTTGTTTGCACTGGACGCAAAGCCAAACAATCGGCCTTAGTTGCCACAGGGTAGACAGGTTCTGTGCCCAAATTCGCCTGATACACCGTGGTATTGTTCTTATTGGCAAAATGGTTAGCTTTAACAGCACCGTGATCGTGGCCATAAGGTCCGTAACTTGGATCAAAGCTTCTGGAGGCAACAACAGAGGTTTTGTTCACTGTGCCAATATAACTAGATATTTTATTGGTCGATCCAGAACAGGAAGATGTGCTAGATGCACCATCATTGTTATTAAAACTGCCACCAAAACATTTTGCAGTAATAGATGACCGATTATCTTCGTTAAGAGGAGCTGATGTTTCATTATTTGCACTAGCAATGGGGAAAGATATCGTATCCAGAGATGAATTAAGGTTGACATCTCTTGCTCTCACAGTGTTATTGTCAGCATACTTTGGAGCAGCCATGCCATGATCAACAATCCGGTCCTGATAATCATTAGCTGTTCCAAAGGCAGTAGGTCTGGCAACATGGTAACTTCCCAGCTGACCATTAAAAAAAGTTACTCCAGCAAAGCTATTAGTGTTGCTCACAGATTGATGACTAGCGTTTGAAGTTCTTTTTGGAATTGTTACATCAGCATGACCTGTATCACTTGGATACCTAGATATACTTGGAACAACTATAATGGGATGAATCTCTTCAGGTCTACTCTGAGCTTTATTTGGCCCAATGAAATAGTCTGAACAGTTTGTTCTAAATAGCTCAGTAACAGTAGAGGTATTGTCACCATGTTCATTTGAATGACTGTGGTACTGAAAGCCAGCTTCACTGTCAGAAACCTTGTAATTCTGTCCAGGTGATTCGGTCAACTCCTGAAGGGTAAATGAAACTTCTGCTAAGGAACCATTGATTACCCTTCCAGAAGTAGCCTTATGAAAGAATGCTTCTGGAGTCAGCCCTTGATACCTTGCATGAGATCCAACGTGGCCGAAGTACTGTGATTCCTCTTCAAAGGTCTTTTGACAAATAGGACATTCGAGTTTTCCATCTTTGCCTACTACTGGCTCACCAAATTTACCAGTCCTGCGTCTCTTAGCACTCGTTTCATGACATGAAAAATGGTGCTGTTCATATGCAGTTCGATCACAGAAGGTCAAATTGCATTTCTGGCAATTAAGAGAAGCAACTGAAAGTACACCTGAACCAATTTGATCTTGAGAACCTAAAACCTGTCACATACTACATAAATTAAAGGTGAACTAAAGTACATAAAATTATGTTTTAAGCTTCCAACTTACATTATCAGCATCATTGTTGGCACATAAATAAAGCTGTCCTGTGCTTTCATACTGATTAGTTACTGATTTGACCTCTGGATACCCAAGAAGTGACATAAGGTATGCGGAAACTTCCTTGCAAGTAGAAAATTGATTTCCTTTGGGGCTGGAGAGCATGGCATGCACATTTAGCTAGGTGAAAAATCATATAACAAAGTAGATACAAAACACCAAAATTGAAATGGTTTGCCATTTTTAAATGCATCAATCAAGCAGCACATAAACAATACATATTGCAAACCAGATATTTAACATCTCAAGTTCCCAACCCGAATTTCCAAGCAGGAAACACGAATAATGTTATTGACTATTGTGTGAAACATCATAGCAACAAAGATAATGGTTTGAAAGTAGAAAATGTACAGGTTTACATCCAAATGAGGAGAAATACTCTCTAGCATTGTTATAAAAAATGGTAAACAAAAATATAGAGTGGTAAATCTGAGTGCATATGATGGGACACATTAGGAACATTATGATGATTCGAATGCTCACACGCCCCCTTTTTGCAAAGGCCCTCTCACTAAACAGGTGCTGTCTGAACTGCATGCCAGTGAAAGAAACTAATTGCATCACATTAATCCATTGAAAGCCATTATGTTCAAAACCTCAAAATTTCATAGACAATTATCAATTAAAAAAATGCAATGATCCTGATAAGCATCAATTAGGCCATTGACCCATGGTCAGGTAGGTTGCCGTAGTTGCACATACTAGAGACTACACAAGCATTAAAGAGTACGTAAAAAAAAGTATGCAAAGCACAGAAGCAGAACATCGAAAAGGCATAAACACTGTTTGTTACTTAGACAACCACCGTTGGACGCTGCTATATGCCGCCATTGCACCGAAGAAAACCCAGGACTATAACTAGCATGTTTCTCAGTTCAGTGTTCTAATAACATTATTAACATCTAAAACATGTCCCCATTTATGAAGAAGCTGACAGGATGACAAAAATCAGGCTCTGTTAGGTGAACTAATCGCTCAAACAGAAGTTTCTGTACCCATTAGTTTCCAATGTTAAGCAGGAAAAACTGATAGCATTAAGTCTATACATAACTCACCATACACTACTACATCATCTCTGAATAAGTAAAGTAAACATCAAAGCAAGTGTTAAGGTTTTTACTTAATTCTAGCATAGTTCCATTCCAGATTGTAGAAAATGAATCGCTGGGCAAAGTGGCAAACCTCACGTAGCTGAAGCAGTGCACCCAGACGGCGCCCCCCTTCCGCTTGAGGCCGAGCTGCAGACTCCACTCGCGAGGGAGGTGATCCCCGAAAAACGATGCATCCACATACTTCCTGCGCTGCCTCGGGCTCACCCACTTCCCCGCCACGCTAGCGATGAACCCCTGCAGCTCGGCCTCCGAAGCCATCCCTGCCGTCCGCCTCCGCAGCTCCGCGTCGTACGGGTCCGCCATCCCCGCAAGCCTCACCAGGTCAACGGAGATCCCCCTCGCGTTCGTCGTCTCCCGGTCGGGGTCGGGGGGCTCCGTTAGGGCTAGGGTTTGGGGGTCGGTAGGGATCGGAAGCGAGGGGTCGTCGGGGATGAAGAGGCGGCGGAGGTGGCAGGCGACGAGGTACCTATCGGGATCGCTGCGCGCGGTGAGCGACTGGGTGGAGGCGGGGCGGGCGGACGTGGACGACGAGGACGAGGCGGTGCCGAGGCGGAGGCGGGAGAAGGTCTGCTTCCTGGAGCCCGCGCTCTCGTTGAAGGCGGCGCGGTCGATCTTGAGGGGCGGGAGCGGGTCGGCGTCGGGGCAGCTTCCCGGAGCGAGGGCGTGCGCGGAGGCGGCGGCGAGCGCGTCGAGGTCGGACAGCGAGAGCGTCCGTAGGTCCACCACGGGGAGCAGCTCCGTCGCCATTGGCTGCTACGCCGGGCGGCGGGCGCGCGGATTCGAGCGGGGCGCCGGCGGCGGACGGCGGCGGCGGCGGTGGGGGACCGATCCGAGCGTGCCCCTCGCCGAGGAAACTGAAGCGGCGCCTCAGGTTGGTTGTTTTGTCCACACTGAAGACTTTCTCGGATGAGAGCAGGCGGCGTCTGTTGAATCCGGGAGTGGGAGAAGACTCGTCAGCGCCGTTAGATGAGGGGGGCCATGTGGCGCTTGAAAATGGCGTCTTGTGGGCTCTTGTTGGGCTAAAAATTAAGTGCGTTTTTGTCTTATGGGTTGTGGTGTGGGGCATGGAGTCTCATAGTCATAGGCCGGGCCCAGGAGACGGGAGCTTCATAGGCTTTAGTTGTGCGAAAGGCCCGTACCACCTGAGCTCCTGAGTTCGACTCTACATAAGAGCGAATATTCATTCAGAGATAGGTGATATTTTTGTGGACAGCGATGCGTCTATGGTGACTTCGTCAATTCGAAGATTTGCCAGCTTAGTCATCGAAGATGCTTATAGGGGTAGGGTTTGTGTATGTGTGTTCATAGAGATGTGAGTGTGTGTCTGCGTTGTACTGTGTAATCTAAAAATAACTTGGTAGAACTATCTGTTCGAGCATCATGCCATGTGGCGAATTAGCGAGGTGATTAGAGGTGCTCCGTTTCTAAACGTAGGTTACTTTAATTTTTCTAGATTTCTAGATTCTTAGATTTAGCATAACTTGATACTTCATAGTAAATATTATAAATCTAAAAAATTAAAATGATCTATATTTTTGAAACGGAAGGAGTATATCTAGGGCATGTTTGGTAGAGCTCCGGCTCCTCCAAAAAGGGCTCCGGTTCTAGCTCCTCTGGTGGAGCAACTTCTCTAGTGAAGTTGAAGCCGTTTTGAAAAATATTTGTCAAAACAGTTTCACACGTTGGATTGAGACTGTAAAATATCTAAATTGCCCTTTCTTATATTTTTCTTTTTCTTTTTACTTTTTCCTTTTTTCACTTCTTTTATTTTTCTCTCCCTTTTCTTTTTTTCCTCCTCTCCTCCTTGTCCATTCACCCCACCCCCCCTGCACCCACGGCTCCGTCGGCTCCGCCCGCGCCTCCTCCCACACACCGCCGCCGCGAGCTCCAGGTGCCGGCCGCTGCCCACGGCTCCTCCTCTTGCCGCCCGTGCCTCCTCCCCTGCCGCCACCCATGCCTTCTCCTGTCGCCCGCGCCTCCTCGCACCAGCCACCACCACGAGCTCCCACCGGCTGCCTTCGCCTCCTCCTCCTGCCACCTACGCCACCTCCCGTCGGCCGCCGCCCCCCACGAGCTCCCGCCGGCCCTGCACCCGCTGCCAGGAGATGGCGCAAGGTGTTGCGCGCGCAGGGGCAAAGGGGGCAAGCGACTCCAAGAGCCGGACAGAGCCATGTTTTGTTGCCTCCACCTCCCCCAAAGTGCTCCAGAGAGGCTCTAGAGCTAAAAGCCGAGGGTGAAGCACCCGTTTGGCAGGACTCCGGTCGGAGCTGGTTTTGGAGCCGCTCATTGAGCCCTGCCAATCAGGGCCCTAATCCCAGATTAGTTGCAGCCGTGCATCATTTGAGCAACTGTCTGTTGACGCGGCCGTATCGCCCATCCACCCTGCCTGGCACGAATCCGTGACTGCTGAAAAAGTGAAATGCTCAAATAACGCAGCATCCCGTATACGAACACAGCAGTCGCAGTCGCGTATGCACTCGTGTCAAAGAGACAAATACCCAGTGACCGGATGCAAGCTTGGCTGCCATGGCTACTTGAACAATGAATACTTGGAATGTTTCTGGCCGGCCCGAAGGCGCCAACGGACACGCGAACATGCATGATCCATCATCATTGGGGACCCGGCCCGGCCGGTACGCTGTTCGCATGTGCCTTGTGCAATTTTGACCCGTGCTATGATTGTTCCCAAGCACCATCCGACATTCACAATAAGCTTGTTGACGAAATACTCTATTGTGCTCATCGTCTCTTTTTTCTTTTTTTTGGGAGCGGATGCACTCATCATCTCGTACCAAAAAAAAAAAAGACGTGATACTGGAGTACTCCAGCGTTAGAAGATCAAGTACTGTGCTCCCAGCTTGCTTAGGAAAACAAGGTTGCTAACTTGTGTGAACAGTGCTGCGAGCACAATGAATGCCATTACTATTCACTTCCTCGGGGCCAAGCTGCCGGCATTGATGATCCCTGGACCACGCACCCCGGCAACACATACAACCCGACATGTACATGATGAAACCCCCGACCGCTAGATTCTGAAGACAACGAAGAGAGAACAAGCGAAAGAGGAAGGAGATCGATGGACCCTAGGAAAATCTCGCCGGGTGGGAGCGCCGCCGGCCGACGCACGGGCGATCGACGGAGGACGTGCAAAATTCCTCGCCGGATACAATGATTTTTTTTTTACCGTGTCACGATCACGGGCTCGATCTCTGTTTGAATCCTGGCCTGACGCGCGGCCACGGCGCCGCCAGCCAGCACCGCCCGCCGCCGTTCCAGCCGCGCGCGGGTCGCCGTCGTCGGTCAGGGCTCGTACAGGCGGTCGCGGCACTGGCACTTCCAGCCGACGGGCTTGTAGTTGGAGAGCGTGGCGACCTCGTCGGCCGCGGCGCGCGCCCGGGTCTGCGGCCGCGCGGCGGCGGACGACGGCCCGGACGGCCCCGTCGACAGCGTGGGCACCTGCACGGCCGTGCACGGGCTGCACTCGTAGCACTTGCCCCGGCAGCTCGGCGGGCTCGACCCCAGCCGCACCTTCTCCTCCCCCGCCGCCGTCCCGCCGCCGCCGCCGCCCTGCACAACCAACAAACGCCACGTTACAACGAGGCACCAGAAACCGTGGCAAGCAGAAGCGATCGGATCGATCGGTGCGCGCGCCACGGCACGAGCACACAGCACGTACCTGCAGCAGAGGAGTAGGAGGAGGCTGCAGGCTTCGGAGGCAGGCGGCTTCGAGGACCAAGCCGAGGAGGGCGAGCAAGAACACGGCGCCCGAGAGGAAGGCGCGCGCGGCTGATGATGATGCCGGCCTCATGGCCGAAGCTTGCTGGCTAGAGCAGCGGCGAGCTCGTGGGCGTGCGCTCGTGCTCGCTCGCTCATTCACTCGCGCACTCGTGCCGGCCGTAGGGCGAACGGGCGGCTGCGATTCCGGCGTGTGGAATGAAAGGAGGATGGCGACGCCTACTTATAGCATGAGCCACTTGAGCTTTCGATGCTGCGGGCTGGCTCGGTGGCTCCAGAAGGCGGACGCTGAACAGTGTCACAGTGAGCTACTGAGCTGCCATTGCCCGCGGGCAGAGAGGGTGATGGCTGATGAGGGCCCTGTTTGGTTTCAATAGCACGGTAGCACGCACAATTCTCGAAAAAAGAATCTTCAGTACATGGAGTACTAAACGAAGTTTATTTGGAAAACCTTTTCACGGATGGGTGTAATTTTTCACGATGAATCTAATGACAGTAATTAATCGATAATTAGCTACAGTGATGCTACAGTACCATCCTCTAATTGTGCGGTCAAAGGCCTCATTAGGTTTGTCTCGCGAAGTAGTACAGGGTTGTGGAGTTAGTTTTGCAAATTACCTTTATTTAGTACCTCTAATTATTGGTCAAAATTTTTATGCTACTATAAACCAATCAAGAGCAAATTACCTTTATTTTGACCGAGGTAAGGGTCAAAGGAAACACAAGCAAGAGCAAGACGGATGGCACTCCAGTCTACCCAAACATGCCAACGTATAGCCACGTAGGCACAATTCTCTCCAGGACGTCTCCCGTCGCCTTTGGCTGCCCTGGATTTCGAGATCTCCCGGTCAGGCTTTCTTCGGCCATTTCCCCCATCCAACTCTTCGACCATTTTCCCTATCCAACTCCTCCTATATGTACTTTCTACTATATTTTACTACCTCCCTCTAAAAGATTCCTCCATCTATAACTCCTCTCCAACCATTTCCCCCCATATCTATTCCTCATATATACTATCACTCATTAACTAACTATTTATTTAACGTTTTTGAATTTAAAAAAATCATATAATATTTATACTGTCATAATACGCATTATCATCATATTACGGGGCTCAAACAGAATTAATATCGCGAAAAAATAGTGTGATTAGAGATATAAGGGGAGTTGAAACTCACTCTATATATGGGGGGAGTTTCAACTCCCCCGTATATAGGAGGAGCTGTGGGGGGAGCCGTTGGAGCGCTCGCTCCCCCCCCCAAGCCTCCTACGTGGGGTGGGGGGCGGTTTAGCGTGCCCAGTTGGAGCAAGCCTGAGAGATCCACCTTTGACATGAGGTGGTGAAGGTGAGATGAGATCTCTGACACCGTGCCAGCCAACCCAGGAGGCCACCCCACCGGGCACTGGTCACTGGCCCGTGGCTGGGACTACTCCTTCGTCCCAAAAAAGAATGTGAATTTTGTTTTCTAAGGAGTCAAATTATTTTAATTTTGACCAAATTTATTTAAAAAGTGACTAACATTTGTGTCTCCGAATAAATGTAGTATAGAAATATATTACATAATTAATTTAAAAATATTTATATTGTAATACAAATATTTATATTATTTTGTATAAATTTGGTTAAATTTAAAATTATTTGACTCCTCCGAAAATGAGATTTACATTCTTTACTGGACGGAGGGAGTCATTGTGGGCGTGTTTGGTAAACCATCAAATCAAGTTTATACAAAAAGATGAATGTACCGCATGGAGTTTACACACTGATGCTACAGTAACCATCCTCGAATCACGCGGTCAAAGGCCTCATTAGATTCGTCTCGCGATTTATACGGGGGTTGTGGAGATGGTTTTGAAATTAGACTTCATTTGATACTATAAATTAGCGGTCAAAGCGTGCTACAGTAATTTCATAAAAAAAAACCAAACACGGCCAGTGTGGCGCGGTAGTGCGCCAGTGCCCCCAGTGCTGCCGCAGCCGAAGCAGCCGGCCGGCGGGACGGGTGGAGCCGCGGGCCTGGCGGTCGCCGCAGTAACAGTAGAGCAAGGGAGCTTTAGCTGTGGTGTAGAGTACTCCTAGCGCTCCAATTTTACTGGCGTTCACCAGTCGCCGCCGTGGCGCCGTGGCTGCCACTTGGGGGGCACGGCGCCCGGGGCCTCGACGCCTTTTGACCGGCTCGCCATTCGCCGGAGACCGGAGCCAGCCAAAGCCAACGGGAACCCAGATCCAGTTCCACTCACTCCTGACACATCATGCAATTGATCGTGCTCACGTCATCATCCTAAAGACGCCAGTCAGTGCAGCCCAATGCGGGTCTTGACTCATCAGCTGTCGAGGGTTCAGGAACATCTAGCCACCGCTGGTGTCTTTGGTGAGAAGCCATGAGGCCAGTCCCAACCCTCAGTTTTCATAGGCAGTGTCCACGCTGCCACATCGAGAAACTGTATCGTCCAACGCACTCCTCTTTCCATGGCGAGGACGGCTGGCGGGCTGGGCACAGGTGTGGACCCCACAAACGTGTGGTGACGAAACCAGATCTTGCTCCCAACGCGCGTTCACTCGTTTCTTCCTTGGACTCTGCGCCGACACCGAGTCGTGCAGGAGACACCGTTTCTACGTTTTCCTCCTCTCTTCGTTTATTTGCTTGCCACATAAGATTTTGACCTACGTGACAGTTCAATTAATTCCATAGACACTACCTTGGGTGTGTTTAGATGCCCCAAAAAACCCACGATCCAAACTTTCCATCATATCTCCATTCCATCGAAACATTAAATATAGCAAATGACTCATGCATGGAGTACTAAATGTAGGTAAATAAAAAAAATAATTGCATAGTTTTGATGTACGTTACGAGACGAATCTTTTGAGTCTAGTTAGGTCATAGTAGAACAATATTTACCATAAACAAACGAAAAATGCTATAGTGTGCTATAGTGTCGGATGTGACTTTTTCTCCCACTTTTCTATGTATCTAAACACAGCCCTTACGTGGAGCGTTGGGACTAGTCTGAAGCATCTCTGTTGTTCTTCTAGAATGCATGCAGTTTGCAATTTGCATTCGATTGGACTAGAGATCCGCATGTTCTTGCTTGGTTGCTACGCCCGGTTTAGTTCCCACTCTGTAAACGCAAAAACACAAAATTTTGCGAAGGAATCTTGCTAATTTAAAGTACTAAATGAAGTCTATTTACAAAACTTTTTGCATGGATGAGCTGTAAATCGCGAGACGAATCTAATGAGCCTACTTAATCCATGATCTGCAACAGTGGTGCTACAGTACCATCCGCTAAATATTAATTAATCATGAATTAATTAGCATCATTAGATTCGTCTCGCGATTTACAACCCATCTGTGCAAAAAAATTTGTAAATAGATTTCATTTAGTACTTCAAATTGGTAAGATTCCGTCGCAAATTTTTTTTTGCATTTACATGTAAAGGAAACTAAACAGGGCCTAAAAGGTAAAACACCCACCAAAGCACTTGATCAAAAGAGAGCACTGGTCTCCAACTCTCCATGTCTTGCAAGATGATTAGTTCCAGGATCTGCTCTCCTTTTGGTCCACGGAAGTTTCTGTTTCTCCGGCGTGTAATGCAGAGAGGTGATGTAATGCTGGGAGACAGGTGAGAGACCAAGAGGCATGTAGGCGCCTCTGGGCTCTGGCCTCCTTGGTTTGGGATGAAAAGATGGCTGCTGCTGAACATGAACACCAGTAAACATCAGGCTCGTATACAGCAATGGCAACAGGGCAGGTGCTGGCAGTAGGAAGAGTATTGCAGTTTCCTGCAGTAGCTATGCCGAATCTACTGTACCTGACTACCTGTACGTGTAGAGTCTGCGTCCATTGACCACAAGCCTCGGCTTGTCCAGAAATAGTCTCCTACTGACGAATCTGGGGGGATTTCTCCAGCATTCCGGAGTCTCGAGTCCTGACTACCCCTTTCTTTGTTGAACAATGATACCACGGTCACATGAAGGCACTATAAGTTAAGGCTAAGCATCAGTATGTAGGTAGGTCTGAGTACGGCGGAACACTCTTGCTGGAGCTAGACAACATCATTTGTGATTGAGCAGTCATGAACTGGATCTTCTCACCATAAAGGATAAAAGGCCGCATTTCTTCATACTGAGAAAGAAGCATGGACACCATGCCATGATTGCATACCCCTCAAGCGCCCTAAATGATACAGGACGCGAAGCAAGTACTGCGTATGATTCTGTTCGAGATTCTTTCAGCCCATAGATTGACTGAGCATTTGCCCTCTCAGTGTTCATCAATAAGACGATATCCAATATGGTCGAATTACCTGGACAAATCCTTGTCAGTGTCCAAATCAGCCATCAGAGAGGTGGCCCCGGAAATAGCACTGTGCTGGTGCCCTTTGTATTTTTCCCCTGCTCACCTCCCCTGCATGATCTGGCCAGAAGCTCAAGGGGTATCCGGGTATGGCTAGGCAAGCGAGACTGGTCCAGACTGAAGCAAGCCTTCAGTTATTAAGGCTGGTGGAAGAGCGGACCAATGCATCAATGGCGTTTGGGCAGAGATAGTCCAAAGCCTGTACGAATATACTAGACTAGTAGTTCACCATCTAGAGCTAGACTCTATGATACGTGGATACTTCGCAAAACTCACGTACCGGTATCGGATACCCGTACTCCACGGATACTCCCGGATATGTATCCAGTAAGTATCGGACTATTTAGGTATTTTCAAATAATAAAAATAAATCGGATACTCATGGGATACCTGTGGATACCTGTCTGATACCTTCAAACTCTAACAACACCACTCAATCGCTTCGTATAAAGGTCCTCCGTTCAGCTGTGCCACCCTCTCATCCCCACTCGCGCAGCCGCAGGCCCGCAGCAGCCTCGCACGGCTCCCTTGCTGTCACCGCCGCTCGGCCACCCGCCCACGCCTCCTCCTGCTCCTTCCCTGCTCCTTCCCTGCTGCTCATCGCTCCCTTGCCGTCACCGCCGCCCGGCCACCCGCCCGTGCCTCCTCCTGGTCCTTCCCCATCGCTCGTTGCTCCCTTGCCGTCACCTCCGCCCGCCCACCTATCCGTACCTCCTACTGCTCCAGCGGCTGCGCGACCTGTCCAGACAGAGGCCCGCACATCTGTTAAAGCACTATTTAGGATGGTGCTTCGCTGCTGGAGCTCGCCGCTGGCGGGCCGCCACGGCCACCGGAGCACGCCTCTGGACGGCCTGCACGGCCGCTAGAGAGGGAGATGATGAGCCGCAGCCTCCGGAGAGGGAGAGGAGCTACGGCCGCCGGAGTTGGCCGCTACATAGAGAAAGAGAGAGAGTGCCGGAGGTTTGGGAAGAAGATGACCCCATTCGTGGAACAGACGAACAGGTAAGATAAGGTTGGTTCTTTTTTTCTTTGCCCCTTCCCTTTTCTAATAATTATAGAACATATGAATATATGAGTTTATGACACATTATAGTCCCTGGAACTTCTATTTTCTCACATTCTAGTTTCTGAAACTTTTATTTATTTTTATTTTTTATATATATTGGCGTATCCCCGTATCCTTATTTTTGAAAAAATGGCGTATCGTTGTATCCCCGTATCGTGTACCGGTATCTGTATCCCCGTATCCGGGCAACATAGGCTAGACTCTTGCAGCTAGATTGGCCAGCTTGGCCAGGATGGTTGGATCGGGGCTGAAAGCAAACAACACAAAATATGCTTTGAAACTTTGCAGAACTGTCAATCATCATGTTTGAAACTACTGAGTACATTATCACTGGATTCATCATAAGAAATGCTCTCATAGTATGCCAATTTAATAAAGTTATGCCGATACAAAAGATATAAAAACTAATAGCAACAATAATGTCTTGAATACCTTAACTTCCCCTTTGGAACATATGATTCATAGAGGAACTTCGTAAAATTTAAATCCTAGAGAATTTCCCTATGTGGCCCTTCGGAACAAAGGACTGGCCATCCTTAAATCCAATAAAATTTATATACGGTGGCTCAATCACTAACACTTTTGGAGGAAATTTAACTTGAGGACATGAGGCCCAACCTCTTGGAAACTGTATCCATCTCTCTCTCTCTTCAAAGTCAGTGTTTCCCTGGGCAATATCCAAACCCTCTAATGAAAATTTCCTGCGTTCTCAATTCCCATAGATTGCAAATAACATGTAATTCTAATCATTTGTTTTTTTTCCTATTCCTACATCTCGAGATCCTACGCTCCAAAGGAACCCTAAAATATTTTCGAAAAAAAAGGGACCATAAAAGATGGAGCACAGAGGGAGGGTACTACAAAGATTTCAGTGAACAGATTAACAGAATACCTTGGCATTCTCACTTATTTACGCTAGCCATTATAAAATGAAGAGGACGATACCTTGGTGATCTCATTTGTTCTTAGTGGTGATTACTTACAAACACTTCATGTGTTATGGATAAAACTTGCAGTTCAAAGCCTCTTACTGGAAATCAGAAAGTCTTTCTCTGATGATAGCCTTTGCTTCAGCAACCATCCTTTGGACAACTTCGCCAGCTGGTATGATCTCCGTGATTAGCCCAACACCCTGACCCGCATACATGACCATTCTACTGACATCACCTGTTGCTGTCGCGTTTGGAGCAGCACCAGCAAACCGATGAATATCATTGTGCTGCAACCAGAAATTTCTGTTTAGTTGCCATTCTTTATTTAAGATACATATAGTACCAAACATGCGGAAGTTTTCAACAGAGGAACTAGTATACTGAGATACATCATGTGTAAATTTCATAACATATGAACTTCCGGCTTCCATTAAACCAATTTGGTTCAAAGGAAAGGAAAATAGATTAAAGTTTCACCATGTCCCAAGGTACATTACGCAGAATGATGCTCATCCCACAAAAATGTAACCTATATGAGAACTCTTTTTTGACAAATGACAAAGAACTAAAAGGAGCACTTTTTGTGGTGTACCAATGTATCATATTAAGTAAGGACGACTCTGCAAACTACTGTGGTCATTTATGGCTGAACTCCACACCTTTTTCCACGATTATATCAAGAGGACAAGCTAGAGCTACTGTCAAACAACTTCATGGGCCAAACTACATGGCTCATGTATTTTGATTGCAACAAGACTAATAAGGTTCTAACGTCCTAAGTTTCAGTGTGCTCTAACTCTATTACTGTTTAAACCTGCACAAGTTGAAACAATTTTGGTGTCTGGTCAGAACAAGTGAAAAAGAAAAGCCACGAAATGCATCTTGTCCTATACAAATTGAATGAAAATAATTCAAGACAAATCAAATATTCAAATACATACCACGCCATGGATGATAGACTGCCCAATGATGGGTTGACTTTCCTCTGTTTCCTGATCTGGGAGATTCTTCCACCCAGTATAGAAAGGTGTTTCCAGGATACGGTGTGGAGCATAAGACCATCTAGCACGCCCAAACAAATTTGTGTAGTCTGTGCAACTCATCTCAGTCAGCTTTTCCTTATAAATAGGATGTGCAAAGCTTTCCTCAGTAGCCAGGAACCTGGATGTTCGAGGAGCGATGTAATGTGATCATAAACTATGCAAATTACAAAGTAAAGGCCCCGTTTTGATATATCCCCGTATGAAAGCATGAGAGACCAAGAGAATACCTTGTTCCTAAGCAAACACCTTGAGCACCAAGTGCCAACGCGGCAACATAGCCACGGCCGTCTACGATTCCCCCAGCAGCGATAACTGGAATGCCAGAGTCCGAAACAAGATCTACTACTCTTGGCAACAGTGGGAATAGTCCTTCCTGTTTTTCCAAAAAGAAGCTGATTGAGAGAAATTCATGTAAAAAGACATTTAAAGGACACAACTATCAGTGCATGTTACACTACTAGAGATGGGAGAATACAGCGGCCTTAAGCTGAATCAAGCCTGTATATACTACTTCTACTGAAATATGCATAGGTAGCAAAATGCTGCTCCCGCTGAATCAAGCCTGTATATACTTCTACTGAAATATGCATAGGTAGCAAAATGCTGCTCTGCATTCCGAAGGAAAGCAATTCATAGCTTGGTAGATGTTCTAATGCACAAGTGGCTGCATTTGTTGATAGGGTCATGTGCTTACTGAAAGATTGACCAACAGTATTTCAACAAAGTAGAAACTAGAAACCTGATGGGAATACTGATTTACATTTACCTGACCAATTACATGACCCCCTGCCTCACGGCCCTGAATAATGATTCCATCTACACCGGCTTCTTTAGCTTTCGCTGCCTCCTCAAGGCTGCCGACCTGTTCAGACATGGGAAAGTCTAAGTTCAAGAACCAATCCATCAAAACAATGACAAGAATTTACACGAACTGGCCTTCTCATGTCACCAATGACATTTACCTTACAAAATGTTGCCAAAACTTGGCATAGCCTAGTCTGATTATCAAATTGGTAGCTCAACATTGGACAATTTTTGTAAGAAAAGTATTACAAAGTACTACCTCCTTCCTTTTCATATGTGATGTTGGACAGTTCAAAAGGGAAGGAGGGAGTAAAGAGCAGGAGAAGCTTGCAAAATTTCAACAACCAACCCTTGCAGAGCAGTGATGACTCCTTTCGAAAAGATGAAGACAAGCCAGCTTCAATTGCAAAGATTTCATATGATATTAGGCCTACTGTATCATTATTTGCAGTTTGAGGTATTAACTTTCGCTACTGTGAGCATTGAACATTTTAAGTGGACGATCCCATGCTAATCCCGTGCTCCGCGTGCCTCCATTGGAACAAACACTTGCATAGCAGCAAGTGAATATGGGATCGGGCGTATGTTGGCGCTCACCTGATGCAAGACTTTGACGCCTGCGCGGTGCGCCTCTTCGACCCGCTCCCTCGGGAACTCGCCCCAGTACACCTGCAGCACGGCAAGCTTCTCCTCCAGCACGACCCTCAGGTTCTCGCCGTACGGGAACGGCAGCACAATGGCCGCCCCGAACGGCTTCGACGTCAGGCTCCTCGTCTTCCGTATCATCTCCCTCACGTAATCTGGCGCCGGCTGCAGTCAGCAACGTAGACAGGGATCAGCCGGGACAATACAGGAAACGTAACAAATTAAAGATGAGGAGAGCAGTCCTCAAAAAAAAAAATGAGAGGAAGAGGTGCGTACAAAGTCGGGGAGGCGGATAAGGCCGATGGCGCCGGCATTGGCGACGGCGGCGGCAAGCTCGGGGCCCGAGATGTCGGGGCCGAGCGGCGCCTGCACGATGCCGTAGTCGAAGCCCAGGATGCCTCTCCACCCGGACGCCATCTAGTTGCGAGTTCCCAGCTCACAGCTGCCGGACTCTGACGGCCGGTAGAACCAGGGCTGCTGCGTACGGGTTCGAAGGCCTCTCCCCGGGGGGTCCCGCACGGCGGAGACGGGTCGCTGTAGCTCCCCGGGCGATGATGACGAGACCAACGGCGATGGAAGCTGCGGCCGCCCAACTGCCCGAGCCCGTCCAAGCCGCTCGGCATGATGGGTCACTGCTTGGCAGAGTACAATTGCACTGCAGCGATGAGGATGACATGACTCTTGTGCATAAGCCCAACGCGGCAATTGTACGATCATATACGCTTCTTAGGTTTGTCGAATGAGCAAAATCATACACGCAAGCGATGTACAGTACTACAGTACTCTTTAGGTTTTTGTTTAAGTCACAGCAACAACACTGGAACTCTAAAAGCAAATCTTTCAAAAAAAAAAGAACTCTAAAAGCATAGCGACAATGCAAACATGTCTATGAGAAAGCACACATGGTGATCCAGGAAGTACCTTACAAAGATTTTGGCAGACAGAATACCTTTGGTAATCTCATTTATGTTCAACAGTTATTATTTACAAATAGCATACAGAAGCAAATATGGCGATACCAATTGTTCTGATGCGTGACTACTTACAAATGCTTGATGCATTGTAGATAGAGTTTGCAGTTCTTGAAGATTTCACTTCAAATTAGAAAGCTTTTCTCTGATGACATCCTTTGCTTCAGCGACCAGCCTTTTGACAACTTCGCCAGCTGGTAGGATCTCTGTGATTAGCCCAACACCCTGACCCGCATACATGGCCATGCTCTCGACATCACCTGTAGCTGTGGCGTTTGGAACAGTACCAGCAAACCGACGAATATCCTTGTGCTGGAGTCAGGAATTGTTGGTCAGTTGTCCATTCCTAGTTTCAGATGCAAAAGGTACAAAATGTGCAATTGAAGCTGCAATAAGTGGTAGGTCGAACTACTCTACAGAGATTCATCATGTACAAATTTCACAACATATCTGTGTTTGTCTTCCACTAGAAAACTCGTGGTTCAAAGAAAGGTATATAGATTAAATACTATGAGCCAATGTTGAAAGAATGCAAATAATCCAAACTGAGATAATATGAATCTGGAATTCCGGATGGAAAAGGTCTGCAGCTACTTCCATGAACCATGTCGACAGAAAACAGCACTATAATAACCATTTTGATTGAAAGCAAAACAAGTACTCCCTCCGTTCCAAAATGTAGGTCGTTTTGGCTTTTTAAGATTCATAGTATTTGCTATGCATCTAGATATAACATATGTCTAGGTACATAGCAAAATATATGAATCTATAAAAGTCAAAACGACCTACATTTTGGAACGGAAGGAGTAATAGCCATCTCATCATGTCCTGAGGTGAATTTAGCACTAATCAATTGAAATTAAATTAGGATTCGTTCCTCAGGAAAAAAACTAAGTTGGATTCCATAAAATAGATAGCCATTTCAACTATAATTGTGTTCCGGTTCTTTATATTGGATGCAAAAGAGAAATTCTACACTACTATTTTGGTTTTCTGCACTTTGAATTTGACCAAACCTCTTTTACACCCCAAGTGTTCCACTGTGTTTTTTTTTCCTTTCCTTTGGAGCACCAAATTTCATATGTTTTTCTGTATGATCCTACGGGGAACACAAGCTAGAGGCACCTGTCAAAAAACTTCATGGTTCCAACTACATAACTCGTTTTTCTCGTTTGCAATAGAGTACTCAGATTCTACGGTTTAGTGTTAGTTTTTTTACTGCTATCTCATTCAAAATACTTGACATTTGGGACATCAACATGATTTACAGGGTTTTGACCACCAATTTCTATAAAAACATGACATTCAAGTAAAGATACCTAAATATTTTAAAAACGCTTTTCATGATGGGTCAGTCTATGTAATTCTTTATATATTGATGGTCAAAGTTAAAATAAATGCGGCCAGCAGGATTCTTCAAACGACACATATTTTGAATCGGAAGGAGTAAGTGTGCAAATAGTTGGAATAAATAGCATAACCGAGCATAACAAATGCAGAAGAAAATATATGAAAAATGGATACTTTTAAATTCAGAATGGGTGAGCAAATTCAAGGCAAATCAAGTATCCTAATACATACCATGCCATGGATGATGCAGTGGCCTATGATGGGCTGGCTTTCCTCTGTTTCCTGATCTGACAGATTATTCTTCCACCCAGCATAGAAGGGTGTTTCCAGGACACGCTGTGGAGCATCAGGCCATCTAGCACGTCCGAACACATTTGTGTAGTCTGTGTGACTCATCTCAATTAGCTTTTGCTTATAAATAGGATGTGCAAAGCTTTCCACGGTAGCCACGAACCTGAATGTTCAAGGACAGTTGTAATGTGAGCATAATACTATGGAAACTACAAATAAAAGGCTCTGTTTTCATATATCAGCAGATAAAAAGTACAAGAGGCCGAGAGAATACCTTGTTCCTAAACAAATGCCTTGAGCGCCAAGTGCTAATGCGGCAACATAGCCACGCCCATTTACGATTCCCCCAGCAGCGATAACTGGAATGCCAGAGTCCGAAACAAGATCCACTACTCTTGGCAACAGTGGAAACAGTCCTTCCTGTATTTATTTTCCAAATAAAATCCGATTGAGAGATCATTCATGAAAAATACATGGACACAAGCTATAAATGCATGTTATGCTTCTAGAGATGAAACCATACAGGACCCAAAGCTGGTTCTAGCCTTGCACATAGCACATTAACTGAAATATGCATGGTGGCAGAAAAATGCTGCTCTGCATTGCTCAAGAAAGAAATCTGTAGCATGGTAAAGATTCTATATGCATAAATGGCTGCGTAGGTTGAAAGGATGTGCGTTTCTTGAAAGATTTCCCACCAGCATTGCGACAAAGCTGAAACTAGAACCACCAGGGAATACTTGTTTACCTGACCAATTACATGACCTCCTGCTTCACGGCCCTGAACAATGATTTCATCTACACAGGCTTCTTTAGCTTTTGCTGCCTCCTCAAGGCTGCCAACCTGTTCACATATTGATCGAAAGTCTAAGCTCACAAAACAATCAATCAAAACAATGTCAAAAAACTACACTAGCTGGAGTTCTCATGTCACCATCACCAAACATCATTCGCTTCTGTCTGA